>NW_022196053.1:1200000-1553257 GCF_008641045.1 Pistacia vera
TCATGGTGAGACCCCGTACAATATTCTTTTTCCTAGCAAAGCAATATTTCCTCTTGAACCTAGGATATTTGGTAGCACTTGCTTTATTCGGGATGTTTGACAGTCAGTTACCAAATTAGATCACAAGTCATTAAAATGTGTATTTCTTGGTTATTCTCGACTTCAAAAAGGATATGGGTGATATTGTCCTAGTTTTAATAAGTATCTTGTTTCCATTGATGTTGCCTTTCTAGAAGAAACACCATACTTTCTATCTTCTCATGCAGATCGTCAGAAGGATGATGATTTGTTAGTTTATACCTTCACCACCCCTGTACCTATATCTGAACCAGCTCCTCTCTCTAGCCCTGTCACCCTTCTTACGCTTCCTGCATCTGCTCTAATCTCTGATCCTACTCCTATCAAAGTCTACTCTTATCGTCCACCTTCTCCTGCTTCATGTCTGGCACCAACTTCTTCGTCATCAGATCCAGTTTCAAGTGATGATCTTCCTATTGCATTGTGAAAAGGTAAACGGCAGTGTACTTATCCTGTTTCTTCTTTTGTTTCTTATGATCATTTGTCACCTTCATTATGCTTCTTCATTGCTTCCTTTGATTATATTACTATCCCTAAAACTGTTCATGAAACCCTTTCTCATCCTGGTTGGTGTAATGCGATAATAGAGGAGATGAATGCCTTAGATGACAATGGTACTTGGGAATTGGTAGATTTACCTTCAGGGAAACAGGCTATTGGATGCAAATGGGTGTTTAAAGTTAAAGTTAATCCAGATGGGTCAATTGCTCGGCTAAAAGCTCGTTTGGTTGCTGAAAGATATGCTCAAACCTACGGAGTTGATTATTCTGATACTTTTTCCCTTGTTTCTAAGTTAACCTCTATTCGACTATTTATCTCTATGGCAACTACTTATAATTGGCCTTTGCATCAGCTAGGCATAAAAAATGCTTTTCTTCACGGAGATCTTCAAGAAGAGGTATATATGTAGTAACCTCCTAGGTTTGTTGCTCAGGGGGAGTATGGGAAAGTATGTTATCTTTGCAAATCTATGTATGGTTTAAAACAGAGTCCTCGTGCTTGGTTTGGAAAGTTTATTCAGGCTGTTGAGTGATTTGGTATGCTGAAATGTAAAACTGACCATTCTATTTTCTACAAACGGTCTAAAACTGGCATCATTCTTCTAATTGTGTATGTAGATGATATTGTTATTACTGGGAGTGATAGTGTGGCATCACATCTCTTAAGTCTTTTCTCCATACCCAGTTCCACACAAAAGACTTAGGATATTGAAGTATTTCTTGGGGTTGAAGTTACAAGGAGCAAACGAGGTATATTCCTCTTTCAGAGGAAATATGTGCTTGACTTATTAACTGAGACAGGGAAATTAGGGGCAAAGCCATGTAGTACTCCGATAGTTCCTAATGTGCAGCTTACAAAAGATGTTGAACTATTTGGAGATCTTGAGAAATATAGAAGATTGGTCGGGAAGTTGAACTATCTTATGGTGACTCGTCTAGATATTGCATATTCAGTAAGTGTTGTAAGTCAGTTTATGGCCTCCCCAACAGTTCATCATTGGGCAACTTTAGAGTAGATCTTGTGTTATTTGAAAAGAGCCCCTAGACGTGGTATATTATATGCCAATCATAGTCACTCTCATATTGAATGTTTCTCAGATGCAGATTGGGCAGGTTCCAAGGTAGATAGAAGTTCCACATCAGGCTATTGTGTCTTTGTCAGAGGAAATTTAATATCATGGAAGAGCAAGAAGCAGAATGTCATGTCACGATCAAGTGCAGAGTCGGAATATAGGGCTATGGCACAAGCTGTTTGTGAAATAATGTGGATATATCAGCTCCTGACTAAAATAGGCCTTGAAACTTCAGTACCAGCAAAATTATGGTGTGATAACCAAGCGACTTTTCATATTGCATCAAATCCAGTGTTTCATGAACGAACGAAACACATTGAGATCGATTTCCATTTAGTTCATGAGAAACTACAATAAGGTATGGTTTCCACTGGGTACGTGAAGACTGGAGAACAATTGGGAGATATCTTCACGAAGGCTCTGACTAGGATTCGAGTTGATTATCTTTGTAACAAGTTGGGTATGATTAATATCTATACTCCAGCTTGAGGGGGAGTGTTACAGATGTATATTTGGTAGTTATAGGTTGCATATATTTAGAAGTTAATTTCCAGGATTATAATATTCATTCTTAATACTTGTTACAATATGAAAATATTAAGATAACATTCTTCAACTTTTCTCAAATCTCAAGTATTTCTATCTCAATAAGCTATGTCATTGATCAATTTCATGATAATGAGTTTTTGCAGTAACTATGGTTGCCAAACTAGTAAAAAAAACACTAGGTTGACTTGACTAGTAGATATTATAGTCTATCAAGAGCTCAAGACTCATAAGTCAAATAGTGATCCAGCTCCAGTGGCTGCTGGCTTCTATAGATTGTACTTTATCTTTGCTCTCACTTCCATTTTAATTGATTTACTGTTGGCCTTTTCAATTTAATGTATAGCCCTTTGCAGACGTAAAAATCTACCTGTACGGAAGGGGGGTCTGATCCCATGAGGTTGAGGCCACTAGCGATCCGCTACACCTGCACACATAGAGAAACAAGCGTGAAGTGAACGGAAAACACGGGGTGGTGTTTGCCGTAGGCACTCCGATGCTCAAGTCAGCAAGGCTGAAAGAGGCTAGTATAGTGAGGGCTAGGGAGTAGAGACATTACCGAAAGTCTAGTCGGGGACTATGACTACGACAGTGATGTGAAGCTCTCAAGTAGGAGCCTCTAGTGTGAAGGTGTAATGTAATGTAAATCCCTTGTGAGAGGGCTAGCCTCTGCTTATATAGTGACTGTCTAGTCTCCCAGTCCTGGTGGAAGTAGGAGTCATAGTGTGACTCGGATACAAACCTTAGAGGACTTAGGGCGGTGTTGAGTTGTCTTACCAGTGTTCGAATATGAAGGTGATCCCGAACAAGAAAGTAACCTCAAGTAGGAAAGTGACCTGAACAAGAAGGTGACCTCGAATAGAAGACTGATCTGGAATAGGAAAGTGATATGTGGGTGCCGTGGGCTCTAGACTTGCTCATAGGTCCAGGAAGTGAACTGGGATTTGGAGGCCCGGACCTGATGGTTTGGGCCGACTGTATCTCGTATCAAATGGGCCTAATCCGGATGGGGCCGCATCGGGATTGGGCCTGGTTTCTTCCTCATTCAGTCCCGTTCTCCTATTTGAACTAAGGACGATTTTTGGCCCTAACACCCTTTATTAATTAATATTACATTAAATGCATTTTCAAGAGTACAGCCAAGCATCCTCTCTGTGTATTTACATAACATTGCATTTTGGGAAAAAGAACTGAAAGATGACAGTAGCGATCGATCGTTCTACAACAACGGACATGGGGTAGTTGTGATACTTAAAAGAGGTGGAGCCATTTTAAACAGTCATTGTTCTTCCATTTTAACCATACATTCCACCACTTATAATTTCATCAGTAAAACAGGATTCGGCAAAAGAAAATTAAGCTCTTACAATTTGCACAGATCTCCAGCAGAGTAATAATGAATTTGACAAAAAAATTAACAGATTCTTTCTTGGTTATGGTTAATGAAAGGTATTCTCTGCATATATTTATTAATTTAAAGTAAGATTAAGTAGCTAACAATAAAACGCACTTTATATGGTAGCTAGCTTCCTGAAGAAAAACGTTGCAGTATGGAGCTACCAACATTAATTAAGTTGAAAATTGTTGGTGACATTTCCAGAGAATTATAGGTAAGACTGTGATGCGGGTGCAGTTAGTTAGGTTAGAACATTTCTTTCAAGCTACCTAATGGCTATTTTTTGAGTTTGTTTTTCACCAATCACCATTAGCTTTATGAGGTTTTGTGTGCTACGCTACATATACCTACTGAGTGGATTTTGAGCCGACTCATTAATTAATTGAAGAATATTAGAAAATTAATTTTCTATTAAAATATTAATTTTGGTTCATAAAAGGTAGTGTGTCAAATGCTAAATAACAAGTCAATTAGGGCGTGGATTACTTGTGAAAGTTGATGTTATGCGTACTGATGCAGTTTTTAATTTAATTTTCAGATTTATATATATGAAAGTACTCATTACAGTGACCATATATATCTTTATGGTTAGCGGTTATGAATCGATCAGCAATAACTTAATCTTATCTTATATTGTAATCAAAGATATATTTTAGATGACTGAGTGTGTATGTGTATATCAAAACTTAATGTTTTGACTTTATATTCTTAATTAATTCATTTGAACTTGTTTTAGGCGTGCCTGATAAGAAGTTTAGAAAGTCATTCCAATATTCACTATATACTATATATAACTGACTGCAATCTTCAATAAACACGTTTACATATGAGAGAAAATTCTCTCATATATGTATTAGGAATAGTTCTTCAAATCTTAATAATTAATATTGCTGATAATTTTTAAAATGATCGTATAATTATAAAAATTTATTATTTTGATGTATAAATGATGTAATATATTAAAATGATTATCTTAGCATCTTAAGTGCACTGGTCATTCATTTAATTTACATGAGAGGGCATTTGATTAAGAGAATGTTGTATTATTGAGAATGTTATTTAGGGGGCGTTTGGTTGAGGGTTATGTGAGATTATTAGGGTAATGTCATCTTATATTACTTGATTACCATGTTTGGTTGTCAAATAATATAAGATACCGATAATCTTCAAATACCAATAGTGGTTACTATTGAGATAACCTGATTACCTCAATTTTCTTAGGTATTCTGAGATTACCAAGGTTATCTTTTTTTGTTACAATTTTATCCCTTATTAATAAAAATTTTGAACAATAATACCCCTACTTTAAAACAAATTTACATTAATATCCTATTTCAATTTTACCCTTGTTTAATTAAAATTTTGGACAATAATGCCCTTATATTTAAAATAATTTATAGACCACCAATGCCACCCAACCACCACCACCACTGCCACCCAGCCACCACCATTGACAGCGGGCCAACCACCATGGGCTCCCGCCGGAAAATCACCGAAGTCCCCAAAAAAGAACAAGATTCGGTGGGAGACTCCGAGAGGCTTCGATATGGCTGTTTTCGGCCATATCGGGCCAGATTGATGGAACTAGCCGAAAATGGCCAGAATAGATCTGGCCTGATATGGCCGTTTTCGGCTGATATGGACATTTTCGGCCGATATAGCCGTTTTCGGCCATCAATATGGCTAGAAACGGCAATATCGGAGCCTCTTGGTCACGATGAGGTACTCACGGGGACTTTGGAGACTTCCGGCGGTGGTTTGCAGTGGCGGCAGGAGGTGGGGATGATTTCGTCATAAATTTAAGTTTTATATAAGCGGCGGTGTTTTAGCTAAATCTGAAATGTTGGGGGTTAAAAGAAATTATTCAAAAATTAATAATAAAAATAATATTATATTAATATTTAAAAAGAGGGCAATTTAGTAAGTTAAATAACATACCCACCAATTTATTCCCTATAACTAAACATATTAATATAACATACCCACCAACTAACCAAACACATTTTCTTAAAGATTCCCAGTAATCTTCCAAGGTAATTTATCTTTCCAATAATCCAATATTCCCAATAATCTAACATTCTTGAACCAAACGCCCCCTTAAAGTACCTTGAAAAATTATTGGGAATGTTAATAAATGTGTTTGGTTATGAAGAATAAATTGGTGGGTATGTTATATTGATATGTTTGATTGAGAGGAATAAAAATTGGTGGGTATGTTATGTTATATAAATTATTGAATTGCTTTTTTTTTTTTTTAATATTATTATTATATCATTATTTACTATTTTTTTAACCCCCTACATTTAAAATTTATCTAAAACACCCCCATAATAAAAGTTTAAAATTAATGAAGACACACCTACCCACCCAACATGTCTGTTGTCGGCTACCAAACGGCAAATGGTCTAAATAGATCTGGCCATTTTCGACTATAGATGTGGCTGAAAATGGTCATATCGGCGCACAGTTGGCCAAATCCAGAACAATGTCGACCGTTGGCAGTGGTGGTTAGATCCTACCACAGTCATGCATAATAGTTTTCAAGTTCACGGGTGTTTTTGTCTTAAAAATTTTGTATATACGGATAAAATAGTCCTTGAATTTTTTTGTAAATTTTTTTTTTCAAAACAAGGGTATTAGTGTCCAAAAATTTTAATGGTTAAGGGTAAAATTGTAACAAAATTAAGATTATCAAGTAATCTTAAAATACTTAAGAAAATAAAATAGATTAGTGCATCTCCAAATGACTCTTTATATGACCAAAACTCTTTATTATAAAGAGTCTATCCATAAAAACAAGAGTCCAATTGACTTTTTATCTTTAAAATATAAATTAGAGAGTGAGTTTGACTCTCTACATTTAGAGAGCCAAATTTCACTCTCTATCCTATTTTTAATTAATAAACTACAAGTTCCTATACATTTTATTTATTATTTCTTTCTCACATTAAGTTTATTTCTTAAAAATAAAGAGCATTTTCATTAAATTTAAAGAGTCTATTGGATTTGAATAAAAATTGTATTATTTATATTTAAAAATTAATGAAGATGCTCTTTATTTATATGAAATATGTTCTTTAAAAATAAAGAGTATCATTAAAAATATTCTTACTTCCTATATTATCAACAATAATTACTATTAGTTTTGAAAAATTACTAGAATTGAATATTACTTGACATTACTTTAACAATGGGAGATTATCCGGAACCAAACACATTGGGAGAGTTTTCTCAGGAGTTTATCCACATCGAACAGGGGGCACGGCCTGGTGACGTTCCATGCACGGTCTGACAACAGACAATTTAATATATGTGATTAAATTAGTGTCATTGTTTTCTCTTGGTAAACTGTTCAAATCCTTTAGTTTCCAACTTTGAAACAAAGTATTGTGTTCGACAATGTATAATTTACGCATATAGTATAAAAAGAATTTGCTCAATAGAAACATGGAAAAAGAATTACACTTGGATTAAACTTAACAGACTATGAAATATATATTTCTTATAATTTTTTTAAAAATATATTAACACTTATGGATTATGCCGTATCTCTAAACCTTTTGACTTTTAGAAATTAGCTTCTCCTTCAAACATGCGAGAGTGAGAGCGACATGATAACAAACAGTCAAGTCAACAAATATTACAACTCACAGTCAACAGAAAGACGCCATGAGATGGAGGTTTTTTTATGGCCCAAAGTTGCCGTAACAGGAAAGAATTATAATGCTACACATATCTATTCATATCCAAATTAGCTTCCAGTTTTACGAATTTCCGTAGCAGTGTATAAATTGAAATTTCAAAACCTGTTGTTTGGATCCAAATTAATACAATCTAGTTGAATTTTTTTCCTCCCTGATTCTGTACAGGGTGTTGTAGTCGCCAAGAATTACTTTTCCACTGATTTTCATTGCTGCAAATTTTGCGCTTCTATCTCTTCTGGTGACGCGTATTGAAGCCGAAATATAAATTTTACTCTTACCAGTTCTTGCAAAGGAATGCTTGGCATCTGTTAACACTGACCAATAATCGTCCACTTGTTGCTTGGAAGAAAGGCTAAAACAAATATCGACCTTTTCAGCATTGTGTAAGTTTTTGATGTTGGACTTACGAAACTTCAATTGTTTTTCCGGGAAACAATAGAATATATGGATTCGGTCGAACAAAAAGCCAAGTCCGAGAATTTAAAGAGATAAGATAACAGCGGCGACATTGAGTGCAACTAGAGCAGCTGCACCTGCATATACATGTACTGTGTCAAAGTTTTTGACTAGAAATTTAATCTTTGAAAATTCAGAACTGGATTATGAGAAACAGATCTGTTGATGTGTAGTTTAGACACTAACTAAATGCACGTGTGAAATGTTGAGCTGGCCCAGAAGACACACGTGAATGGGGGATTGAGAATGTGAATGGTGGAAAGACAATGTTTAAAGTGGTTCAGATGCTTAAATAAGCGAATCCTATATCCACTGATATTGTATTTATATTTGAAGGATCAGGTCGCGACTTAGCAAACTGACTTTTAGAGTATTGAGAATACAAATGAGAGAGAGAGTAAGCTATTACAAAGAAGATAGCTAATCAAGGGTGAAAATGAGCGAATCCCCCAAACGGGAGAGAAGCTCTCTATTTATAGTGGGATACATTGAGGTAATAATTACTGAATCCGTAAAAAGGGGTCAGGTACTGTGCAAATCTCTCTTTTCATCCCGTTGTTCACCTACTGGCATGATTTCCTCAGTTCATGCAGCGATTGGACCCGTGGATGGCCTCCAGCCTCTCGTCAGTCTGGCGCACACTCATTGCACTAGCAGGAACATGCTGCTCACGCCAGCATGCGACGTGGCCACGCCTGAACGGCTGTAAGATCTGCCTAGACTTTGACCACTTATGCTGACTAGGCTTTGCGTCAGCCGTACTTTTCCAAGCATAACAGAAGTCCCCTAATTTTTAAGGTTTGAGAATCGAACCTTGGAAATTACAAATGCCTTGATTTGACGTGCTTGAAGAGAGGCTGGTCGAAGCGACCAGATTGCAAAGAGACGCTGGTCGAAGTGACTTGATTGCGAAGGAGGTCGAGAGGACATTTCCTCGCATGCGACCTGGGGTGATCTTTGCCCTTACAATCAGTAACCTGGATTTGGGTACGTAGTGCTATAATGATGATTCCGACCTGGATGGAATCCTCGACCTGTTTACACTTAGCAGTTTTCAAGAGGATAAATGGTTGCTGCTTCGTAGCTGATGTCCGTCGAGGTCGAAGAATCACATCACTTCGCAACCGACGTGAGACGAGGTTGAAGAGTTATGTCGCCTCGCGACTTACAAAACGAAGAGTGTTTTTCATAATGACCTCTTCAGATGTTATCCGTTGTACTTTTTTAGCTGAAGCATTAAATGAAGCACCTTTTGCTCTGACAGACGTGTCTTGAGCGTAATAAGTGCCAGCCATGCTCATTAAATGCGAGCTATGCTGAAACAACATTCTCTATCAGAGCATTAAATGCGGACGTGGGCGCATTAAATATGGAGGAGGCAAAACGTGCCGTCGCTTGAGTGTTTCAATGGAAGGGGATGACAATCTGATTTCTCAAGGTGTGATGGCCACTCTTCCTCGTTGATTTGTGCCACGTGGTCGCGATCAATGGTCAGATGTGTTTTCCGCCCAAATGTTGTTTCACTTCGGGAAACCAAAGCTTCACTTCCTCAACCATATAAACCCCAAGCTCTCTTCAGACAAAGTCATAGTACTTTCATTTTCAGAGAGAGTAAGAAACTGTTGCGAATTTTGATTCTTTGTCTTCCAGAGTAGTGTTTGTCTGATATTCGGAGCCGAAGAGTCAATCTTTCTCATTTCAAGAGGCAAAAATGATTCCCTTCTCCTATTTTTGGTTTGATTTTGCTTTCGACAGTCGCCATGCGACGACTGTCTGTCGGTAGCCTATCGGAGATGAAATATCCTCCGTTGGGTTAGGTTCATTGATGGTGGCCCTTTAAGCATTATGTTAGGGTTTTTCTAGGGTTTAGGGAGGAAATATTTATCTTCTCCTCCATGTCATTGTACGAGACAGTGTACGAGGACTGAATGGTTCCCTGCTTGTCGCTTTTGCAGACCATAGGAGAATGGACCCCCTAACGACCAGAACCAAGGAAGGGACTAGTTCGCCCATGCAGGATGCCCCTGCGAGTCCCATTCGAGAGATCTTCTCAGTACGTACCAAGGAGGAGATTGAAAGGGTGGTAGACTAGTATGCTATCAACGTGGAGGTCTTCCGCGATAGGACACATACAGCTTGGTATCCGCCACGAGGGTTGGCCACGATCTTCGAGGACATTTTCAAGGGTGGGGGATTGATCCCTTTCCATCCCTTTGTCAGGCCGGTCCTCGATCATTTTGGGATGGCGCCAATGCAGCTCATACCGAACACGTACATGATTGTAGTTGCCATGTACATCGCGTGTCGTGAGAACGGACTGGGCGAGCTAAGTACGGTAGAGCTCAGTTGCTCATACATTCTAAAAAAGAGCAAAGACAAGGATTCCTACTACTTGTCCAGGCAAACTACCATAGAAGCGGGGATACACAGTTACCCGAGTAATGTAGGACCGTATGAGACGAAGTTCTTTTTCTTTCGTATGACCGCCATTGTCGCTTCCGAGAGCCGAGTAGGTTCTTTTTCTTTTCGAATTTATTGACTTGATTTGTCCTTCGCTAACGAGCTGTTTATTTTTCTGGCAGTTAACAAAACAACCAATTTAGAGCTGTTCGCAGACCCGGACAAAATCACAACATTTGGTTTCCTGCCCGAAGCAAGTTGCGACGTGAGGCTGCTCGTGACAACCATGAATTTGGGAAAATATGGTTTCTTCAATTTAGAAGCGACCTTAGAGACCATACCGAGTAAGCCTCTTGACCTCATCTTTTTTTACTTCGCGTGCAGTGAACTGTTTTACTAACAATGTTCACGTGCAGCGACTATGCCTCCTAGAGTGCCCAAGTCACCACGACCAAGGAAATTTTTCTTCCCCCAAAGGGTTACCACCATACCAGTTGGAGCGACTCCCAATGGTCCCCCCGACAGGGGCACATCGGTAGGTGATCCGGCCCAACCTGAGGGCGTTGCTTGCCATAAGCAAAAAACCATAGCCTAAAGGCCTAATAAGAGGAGGCAGATTTGGATCGAAGAGTCGAAGTTTGAACCAAAGGGTTTGGGCGTCTAGCTCGAGAGGTCGCAGCCTTACCAAGTATTCCGCTCGGGAGGACTAGCTAGGGGCGCGACCGGCATCTCCATCGCTCCCGAGGGTCAACAAGTAGGACAATAGGCGACCGCAGTCCTCGGGAAAAGGCCGGGAAAAGACCCGATTGAGGGGACTCTACCAGCTATGAGCACAGGCACCCCCGCCCTAGAGTCAATGGGATATCTACTGGACCATCTGTAGCTAGTGGTCTTTGCATTGCTCGAATGCTGAGCCAGGTAAACAAGCTACCTTTGGCGAAGAGATTTGCTTATGTGATATAAATAACTTTATTCTTTTCACTATGCAGGCTCTACTCTCCATGCACCTGTCCCTGTAGAAGGTCTAACTGGGGGTTACTGAGGGGATTGGTGGAGATGAGGGAAGAGAACGTGCGGCTTAAGCGGGACTTGGTAGCTGTTGAAGCAGAGAAAGATTTGTCCACCACCTCGGTGAACTAGTATCTGAATGAAAGGAATGCTGCTCTTCGCACGGTGGACTTTCAGAAGGCCGAGTTGAAGAGGCACGGGGAGGAGATGAATGAGCTCCGGAGGACAGTAGCCAGACTCACTAGGGGGTTGGTGAGAAAGATCAGGAGCTGAAAGCGGCCTCTGAACGGGCCATGCGAGCAGAGAGTGAAAGGGGCGAACTATGGGAGAGTATTGAGAAGCAGCGGTTAGCGCTTGAGGCCTAGCTCCACTTTACTTGAGGTTGCATCACTTCGCTAACTACGGAGATGCAGCAACAATAGGCGAAGATCAAGAATAGGGTTGCAGAATGGACGATTCAGTCCATCTTTGCCCTTCTTTTGAGGAATCTTGAGATGGATCTGTCCAACCTCCCTAACGATTACCAGAATGAGCTTGCTTCCATGGCGCAGGCTAAAGTTGAGGAAGTGGCTCGAGGACCTGACCTGGAAGAGGAATAGCCTCAGTTCGTTCCAGAGGAGCCGACGTCTGATCAGACGGCCAACGACCAACCTGGGGATAAGGATCAGTGATCCGCTTCTCTTGTTTTCTCCCTTTATGCTTATGTACTTTCCTTTTTCATAAATAAAGATATTGCTTTTCACAATCTTTCATTAGTATTTACAATTTCCACATTCTTTACATATGAGATCGCATTCTAACTGTTTACAATAATATTGGTACAAGTTTATACGAACAGAATTGTATACATGGGAAAATGATTACAAATGAATAGAATTGTTTGCTTACTATTACAAAGATTGCAAAAATAAAGACCGACCTTTACAAGGAAATAATTGAGTTCGAAATTACTGATAATATGGTCGGAGATGCTCAACATTCCAAGCTTGTGGTACTTCAAAACCATTCAACCTTTTGAGATGGTAAGTCCCCGGTCTTATTACTTTGGCGATGTGGTATGGGCCTTCCTAGTAAGGTCCCAAAACGCCCGCACTTGGTTCTCTAGTATCGAGAAGAACTTCCTTTAAAACTAGGTTGCCGACCTAGAAGTCTCTTCTTCTGACCTTAGAGTCGAAGAATCTTTTCATGCGTTGCTGATAGGCCGCTATTCTTAGCTGAGCCTTACTGCGATGTTCTTCAACTAGATCCAGACTTGCGCGCATAAGCGCTTTATTGTTGGCTTTGCTGTACAGGTCCCTCCGAAATGAACCGGTTCCTACCTCCACAGGGATCATCGCTTCGCGGTCATATCCTAGCGAAAAAGGGGTTTCTGAGGTAGAGGTTCTTGGAGTTGTCTTGTATGCCCATAAGACTTCAGGGAGGTTGTCGGCCCAATTCCCCTTGGCTGCGCCAAGTTTAGCCCTAAGAGTGTGCTTGATGGTTTTGTTGACAACTTCAACTTGGCCATTTGCTTGCGGTCTTGTGACTGAAGCAAATTTTTTTATGGATACCCAGCTCGTCGCAAAACTGCTTGAACTCTTCATTGTCTAACTGTTTACCATTGTCTAAGATGAGAGTATGAGGAATCCCATAGTGGCACACAATATTTTTGAAGACGGAGTCTTTGAGCTTTTTGGTCATGATCGGGCTAACGGTTCTGCTTCGACCCACTTGGTAAAGTAATCCACCGTAACCACAGCATACTTGACTCCCTGTTTATCGACTGGCATGGGACCAATAAGATCGATTCCCCACATGGAGAATGGCCAGGGGCTGGTCATGTTTATCAACTGGTGGGAAGGAACTTATGGTATGTTCGTGAACTGTTGACACTTGTCACACCTTTTGACAAAGTTGTGGGTGTCTTCTTAGATTAGGGGCCAGTAGTACCTTTGACGAAATACTTTGTTGGAGAGAGATCGTGCGGCAGTGTGATTATCACAGATTCCTCCATGTATCTCCCTCATGATGTAATCTGCCTCTTCGCTGGTTACACATCGGAGGAGAGGGGCGCTAAACGCCTGCCTATATAGCTGGTCTCGATGAGTGTGTAACGAGTAGCTCTTGTTCGTAGGGTCCTTGCTTCGACCTTATCATTGGGCAAGGTCACATCTTAGAGATACTGAATGATAGGGGTCATCCAAGAAACTAATTTTGTTACATTCACGGCCTATTCGATCGGGCTAACACTGGGGGTTTTGATGAACCGAACAAGAATGCTTTTTGGTGCATCTGAATCCAACGACGAGGCTATCCTTGCAAAGACATCTGCCACAGAGTTGCTATCTTTAGGAATTTGTGTGATCGTGAAGTGCTTGAATGGCTCGAGTGCAACCTTAGCTTTCTTCAGATAGCTAATCATGTTTTCTTCCTTGGCTTGGTACTCCCCTAAAATCTGGTTAACGACCAGCATGGAGTCATTGTGGATGCTGATCGCAGTTGAACCCATTTCTCTAGCCAACCGTAGTCCAGCGAGTAGAGCTTTATACTCAGCCTCATTATTGGTCGCCTTAAAACCGAACCAGAGAATGCCATGAATGCGAGTCCCTTCGGGACTCAAAAGGAGAAGACCTGCTGTGGCCTTCTTTCTGTTCGATGATCCATCGACGTGGAGGCTCCAGGTCGATAGATTTTGAGCAGTTTCCTGAATGACTTTGCTGGGCTATCACTCTGACTCATTCGTCGGATGATATGAGAATTCTGATATGAAGTCGGCAATGGCCTGCCCTTTGATAGTTGCTTTCAGTATGTATTTCAGATCAAATTGACTTAATTCTATGGCCCATTTAAGCAATTTATTCGATGCCTCTAGTTTTTGGAGAACCTGCCTAAGCGGATAATTGGTCATTACATGGATCGTATAGGCGTGGAAGTAAGGTCGTAACTTTCTGGAAGCGATCAGCAGGGCATAACCTAATCATTCTATTTCCGGATGCTACATCTTGGTATCCAACAGACGTTTACTCGAGTAATACACTGGCCATTGGACCCTGTCCTCTTCCCGAACCAAGGTTGCGCTGACCGTGAACTGAGAGACGAACAGATACAGGTAGATGATCTCTTGCGGGAGAGGTTTGGACAGAAGAGGTGGCTTTTCGAGGTGTTCTTTAATACTCTGGAATGCCTGTTCACACTCGGGAGTCCAATCAAACTTCTTGTTTGCTCTTAGTACATTGAAGAACGGCAAACAACAATCTGTTGCTTTTGATATGAAGCGACTAAGTGCCGCTATTCACCTATTGAGGCTCATAACCTGCTTCTTGCTGGTCGGGCTTTTCATATAAAGGAGAGCTTGGATTTACTCAGGATTGATCTCTATTCCCCACTGGCTAACCATGTATCCTAGGAATTTTCTCGAGGACACTCCAAACGAGCACTTGAGAGGGTTTAGCTTCATTCTGTATCTCTGGAGGATGTCAAATATCTTAATGAGATACGCTATATGATCTAAAGTGACATGCGACTTGACCAGCATATCATCTACATAAACCTCCATCGAATTCCTGATCTGCTCGGAGAACATCCGGTTAACCAGCAGCTGGTAAGTCGCGCCAGCATTCTTGAGGTCGAAGGGCATAACCTTGTAGCAATACAGCCCCTGATTTGTAACAAAGAAGGTATGCTCTTCGTCTGATGTGTACATCAAAATTTGATTGTATCCTGAGTACGCGTTCATAAAACTTAGTAGCTCGTGTCCGGAGGTGGCATCCACAAGCTAGTTGATCCTGGGCAAGGGAAAACTATCTTTCAAGCATGCTTTGTTGAGGTCGGTGAAGTTGACATAGGTTCACCACTTGTTGTCTGGTTTCTTTACTAGAATCGGGTTGGCAACCTAGCTCGGATAGAGCGTTTCTCAGATGGATCCATTCCAAAGGAGATTATCTACCTCAAGTTTCAAGACAGCATATCGCTCCAGATCCATCGCTCTTCTCTTCTGGCGAACTGGCTTGGCTTCACTATCGATGTTCAAGGCATGGCAAATAATATCAGGGCTGATCCCAACCATATCTGCATGCGACCATGCAAACACATCGATATTCTCTCTGAGGAAGCTGGTCAGTTTGGTGGCAAGCTGGGGGTTGAGATTGCTTCTAATCCTCAACACTCTGCTTGACTCGCTTTGGTCAACCAATACTCAGATAGATCCTCAAATGGCCAATTGGAAGGGCATTCTTGAATACGAGGATCCATATTATCCTTGGCTGGGCCAGGCTGTGGTTCGACCCGGCTGATCGCCATTACCTGTCTGGGAATACCATGCGAGATACCTTTCCCTTTGTATGCCATCTGTACTGCCCTCACATAGTAGTCGTGAGATGCACTGAGATCTGCTTACTTCCCCTATCCCCGTCGGGGTGGAGAACTTCATCTTGAGATGGTATATCGAAGTGACCGCCTTGAAGTTTCTCAGTAGAGGTCACCCCAAGATGCCATTGAAAGTGGACGGGCAATCCACTACTAAGAATTTAGTTATTTTGGTCACTTTGTCAGAGTCACCCAGCGCGACTGGAAGCGAGATCATTCCTTTGGGGATCAGGTGGTCCCCTGTAAAACCGTATAGGGGGATCGAGACGGGCTTTAGGTCGGCCTCGTCCAAATTCAATCTTTCAAAAGCTATCTGGAATAAGATGTTCACAGCACGTTCGTTGTCCACCAACATTCTATGGACGTCGAAGCGCTGTATCAAGGGCGTGATGACAAGAGCATCATCGTGGGGATGATGCAATCGGATTGCGTCTTTTTCAGATAAGGTAATTTCCTCCTCCTTACGAACCTTTTGTGGTTGCCTCGTTGTGTTCATCACACTGATGGGGTCGTGATGGGCTGCGTGAGCATATCTTTCCTGGTTTGCAAGGTGCGGCCCTCCAAAGATTACTCCGACGCTGCAGATACCCTTGCGATCACGACGCTTCTTTCTTGGTTCCTCTTGATTTTTCTCCCGCACAAAGGTGGAGTCATCAATATGTTCTTTGAAATGCCCCCGCTTGACGAGGTCTTCGATTGCCTGTTTGAGAGCTCGACACTCATCGATGTGATGCACATTATCCCGATGAAAGCGATAGTATTTTTTATTATTTCTGGCTAATGAGGGATTTTTCATGGGCTCAGGCTCTCTGAGCAGGCTGGCTTCTTCTGACTTGTCAAGAATAGCCGATATAGATGCATTCAAAGGCATATACTGATTCATGTCGCGATCACGACGAGGAACTGGAGCATAAGACTTTTTGGGCTCAAACTGTGGTTTTTTTCTTTTTCGTTGATCGTCATTAGCCCATCTGCGATCAACTCTCATACTTTTCCCCTAACTAGGCGCACTACCTGAAGCGCCAGGGTTGTGGCGGTGGAGTGCCACCATAGAGTTTTCAATACGGAAGTACTTCTTCACAAGGTTGTAGAAGTGGGTGAAGGAAACATCATCCTAAGCCTGTAGCTCTTTCCACAGGTTAGTCTATGGGCAAACTCCCGCTATGATGAGAGTCCGAACAGACTCTTCGGGAATGTGAGCTACCTTATTAAGCTCTTTGTGGAATCGGTCGATGTAAGACTGGAGGGATTCATCCCTTTCTTGACTTATGTTGCTGAGGTAGCTTAAAAGCATTGAGAACTTTTGGTTTGATTGGAAGTGTCTCAGGAACGTCATGCTCATATAAGGCTACGAGCTGATTGATCAAGCTGGGAGCGACCTGAACCATTGCTTGGCATGAGAGGTTAGGGTTATTGCCAAACAACGACATTTCACTAAGTCTGAAACCTGGTGAAGCTTCATCAAGTCGTTGAATTCATACAAGTGATCCTACGGATCAGAATTTCCATCGAACGCCTGCATATCGGGCATTATAAATCTTGATGGGAGAGGGGCGGCTAATACCATCGGAGAAAAGGGAGACGCTGCTATGATCTGCCCTTGCTCATTTTGTTGAGCTTTTAGTTGATCTAGAGCTCGCTGTAGCTCCTCAATCTATGGCAACGGAGCTATCTAGGAATTTTTTTCCCTCATGCGAGTTCGACCCTCGCCATTGCGGGTGAGGAAGGTCTGGAGGTCGGATTCCTCTTCACCTCGACCAATAGTTTTGGTCGCTCTTGACACACGCTGGCTAGACTCGTGTGATGGCGATAAATGGTACAGGGAATTTTCACGACCTCTGCAGTGGTACGAACAGCCCCGCAAAGTGTGGGAACCTCCCGCATGATGACGATCAAGATTGTTATTTTAGCAGTGATGAGAATCGTCCCGCCTAGCACTTTTATAGGAGTGCTCATGCGACGTGGCATGGGATGGCTCGGGATGCGACCTTTCACCGAGCCTTAACGCCACGGGTATTCTACTTGGGACGTGGTCAGTGTTTGCTAGCCCTTTGGAGCCCTTAGGCCCATTGTTCGCCGCTTGCTTACCCTTCCTTCGATGCGCTGCAGTGCGCGCAGCCTGGGTTGTCGCCTTTTTCCGTGCTTTCGTGCGACCTGCAAGCATTTTTTGCGGCAACATTGCCCCATTTGATTTGGGTGGTATGTCCCGGTCCAAACCAACCTTTAGTTGACCGTTTGGAGAGTATTGTTGAACCTCTCCAGGTAGCTCATGACAGCACGATCAAGTTGCGAGCTTAAAGGGATATCCTCCACGGCATTTTGTGGGACTGAGGGACCTCGGGATAAGTGTCTTCTTGTACCTGGGGGATCTTCTCAGCACCATGATTGGTTTGCTCAGGTTCGAATCGGTGAGCCATTTGCTGTTGTAAGACCAGTTAGTCAGAGATTCTCCTGATGAAGGATGAATACTAAATCAGGCCCTCCTTCTAGTGCCAAACAGTTGATACGTGATTTAGACACCAACTAAACGCATGTGTGAAATGCTGAGTTGGCCTAGAAGACACACGTGAATAGGGGGTTGAGAATGTGAATGGTGGAAAAACAATGTTTAAAGTGGTTCGGATGCTTAAACAAGCGAATTCGACGTCAGGTAGCAACTTAGCGAACTGACTTTTAGAGTATTGAGAATACAAATGAGAGAGAGAGTAAGCTATTACATAGAAGATAGCTAATCAAGGGTGAAAATGAGCGAATCCCCTAAATGGGGGAGAATCTCTCTATTTATAGTGAGATACATTGAGGTAATGATTATTGAATCCGTAAAAAGAGGTCAGGTACCGTGCAAATCTCTCTTTTCGTCCCGTTGTTCACCTACTTGCATGATTTCCTCAGTTCATGCAGGGATTGGACACGTGGACAGCCTCCAGCCTCTTGTTAGTCTGGCGCGCACTCACTGCACTGGTAGGAACATGCTGCTCACACCAACATGCGACATGGTCGCGCCTGAACGGCTGTAGGATCTGCCTAGACTCTGACCACTTATGTTGACTGGGCTCTGCGTCAGCCCTACTTTTCTAGGCATAACAAGATCGAAGTCTATAAATATCACATTCTTGAAGAACATATTAAAGAATACACGCCATCTACACTTCATCTCTACTTCAGCTCAGCTTACAGCTTTCATTAATATTGTTTTAGTTAAATATTGTTTTAGTTAAATGTAGCTATACTTAACTAAATTAGTTGAGTTGGTTAGTTGAATTAGTTAGACTTTACTTTTACTTAAAAGGCACTGTACAAAACTTTGTGTATCGATACAATTGAGGAATTCTTCTTCTTCTTCCTACAACTTTCCTCTCTATCAAAAACTTTTATGGTATCAGAGCTTAGGGTTTGATCTCCTAAGAATTTTTCTTCCTTTCGTCAACAACCGATCTTAATTAGCTCATCAATTTCTCTGACTTGGTTCAAGCTTCAACCTATTCTGCACAATCAGCTCATAGTGATGAATTCCAGCAGTGAATCGACAATGAATCTCTCAGACACGAACTCGTTGCTATATATTACCTTATCTGATACTCCGGGAGCTGCTTTGGTAACTGAACAACTTACAGGTACTGAAAATTACAGAATCTAGAGCAGAACCATGACAGTCTCACTTAGGGCTAAAAATAAACTGGCTTTTGTTGATGGTACATGCAAGAAACCATCCGATTTGAGCTTAGGAGCACAATAGGAATGATGCAATTCATTGGTCTTGGCGTGGATCTTTAATACAGTATCAAAAAAGATATTCAATGGCATAGTATATTCCACCAATGCGTATCAAGTTTGGCAGGATCTACAAGAGCAATATCATAAAGTGAGTGGTACAAGAATCTATGGGATCCATCGAGAGATTATTAACCTCACACAAGGTACTATGTCTGTAGCCATCTATTACAACAAATTAAAAGCGTTGTGGGATGAATTGGGCTCACTAATCAGTTTGCCACCACCTAATAGTCTGTCGGCGAAGGCTTATCTTGAGCATTTAAACCAACAAAGATTACTACAATTTCTAATGGGATTAAATGACACTTCCCTCTTCACCACAAACTCACTTTGTCAAATATCCAATTTCAAATTCTATACATTACAGTCACCTTTCAACCACTTACCAAGTCTGCCTTAGCAAAATTTCCTCCCTTACTGAACCAATTAATTTTTCCAAAGCCTCCAAAGATCCTAACTAGGTAGAAGCTAGGTCAAAGGAAATTAAAGCTTTAGAGAATAATCATACCTGGTCATTGGTTCCATTGCCCCCTGGTAAAAGTCTCATAGGATGTAAATGGGTATACAAATTAAAGTTTAATGCTGATGGCACCTTGGAGAGGTATAAAGCTCGGTTGGTGGCTAAAGATTACACACAACAGGTTGGAATTGATTATGAGGAAACATTCTCTCTTGTTGTTAAAATGGTACTTGTTAGGACTATTCTTTCTTTAGCTTAAATTTATGATTGGCCCTTATATCACCTTGATGTAGATAATGCATTCTTACAAGGTGATTTATCATAAGAGATTTATATGTCTTTGCCTCAAGGTTTCCATAAACCTTTTGGACAGAATTTGGTTTGCAGACTTCACAAGTCCTTATATGGATTTAAACAGGCTTCTTGAGCCTGGAACTTTAAGCTCACTTTAGCCTTGCTTTAGGGAGGATTTTCCCAAGCAAAATCAGATTATTCTCTCTTTATCAAAAGACATGGCACTCATATTGTGGTGATTCTAGTTTATGTTGATGACATAGTCATCACTGGGAGTAATTCAGATCTGATTCATGATACAAAAAGGCTACTTCAGTCGAATTTTAAGCTTAAGGATCTTTGACTACTTAGATATTTCCTTGGTTTAGAGGTGGCTAGGTCTGATAAAGGTATTTCCATTTGCCAACGCAAGTATGCTTTAGAATTAATTTCTGCTATTGGTTTATCAAATGCTAGACCTGCTGTTATTCCTATTGACCAGCACATTAAGTTCACCACTTTGGAATATGATAAGCAGTTCAATGTTCCTGGAGATCCCTTACTAAAAGATGCTTCTGCTTATCAGCAATTAATTGGTAAACTGCTATACTTATGCATGACTCGCTCTGATTTAAGCTATTTAGTCAACTTGTTGAGTCAATTTATGCATGCTCCTAAGGATTCACATATGCAGGCAGCTTTAAAGATTGTGAAATATGTTAAATCTGCTCCTAGTTTGGGGTTATTTTTTTCCATCAACTGGTTCATTACAGCTTTCTACCTACTATGATTCCGATTGGGCTTCTTGTTTGCTTACAAGAAGATCAATCATTGGATTTTGTGTTTTTTTGGGATCATCTCTTATTCCTGGAAATCTGAAAAACAAGTGAAGGTTTCTAGATCATCTTCTGAAGCTGAGTACAGGGCCATGGCTTCCGTAGTTTGTGAAATTGTTTGGTTGGTACAATTGTTGACAGAACTTGGTTATCCTCCTTTGTCTCCAGTTTCCTTGTTTTGTGATAACTAGTCAGCCTTGCACATTGCTTCGAATCCAATATTTCATTAACGCACTAAGCATATTGATATAGACTGCCATATTGTCTGAGAGAAACTGCAGGCTGGTTTTATTCAAACTCACTATGTTCCCAGTGGTGATCAAAGGGCAGACATATTTACTAAAGCACTTCGCAATCAGCTCCATCATCACGTCTTATCCAAGTTGGGAGTGTTGAATCTTTATCACTCACCACCTTGAGGGGGGTATTGAATAATACACTTCAGCTCAGCTTACAGCTTTCATTAATATTGTTTTAGTTAAATATTGTTTTAGTTAAATATTGTTTTAGTTAAATGTAACTATAGTTAACTAAATTAGTTTGAGTTGGTTAGACTTTACTTTTACTTAAAAGGCACTGTACAAAACTTTGTGTATCGATACAATTGAGGAATTCTTCTTCTTCTTCCTACAACTTTCCTCTCTATCAAAAACTTTTAGAACACATGCACTTCATTTCAGTCTCTCTCATTCTCAAAGCTCTTAAAACATAGAACTTCTCTATCTACATATATCTATCTCCCTTTTTCTTAATCTATCACTTTCCTTTTCGCATTACAATCTCACATCATGGAAAGTCCAAAAAAACCCCTACAACCTCCAACTTATGGTAACCTAATAACTGTTCTGAGCATTGATGGAGGTGGGAGTAGAGGCATTATCCCAGCAACTATCATTACCTTCTTAGAGTCCGAGCTTCAGGTAGAAAAAATAGTTTACATGCAATACTGTGTTAATTTTCTTTTATATTGATCCCCTACCCTAACCTCCACTCCAAAAATATATTCTTATTATTTACCCATATATACTACATAGTCTTTTATATGTACATAGTACTCTTCTTTACCCAATTCTTGAGAGTAGAAAGCAATGATCTTTAGCTGAATCTGTATGCATGAGAAAACAGAGACAAAACCATATATATATATATATAAAGTGTTAATTTTACGTATACTTGTTTGTGTTTATGTCCTGATACTAAGCGTTTGTTTGGTTACCAACAGAAACTGGACGGCGAGGAAGCAAGACTTGCAGATTATTTTGATGTAATTGCAGGGACTAGCACTGGCGGCCTCGTGACCACCATGCTAACAGCCCTAAATGAGCAGAACCGCCCTCTATTTGCAGCCAAGGATATCAAGGGCTTCTATCTAACTCACTGCCCTAAAATTTTTCCCCAAGATAGGTAAAAGTCTTAACTTTTAAAAATCTTGTCATAATGAATTATGACCTGGACGTCATGACTGATATCTGTTCTCATCGAACTGTTAATAATAATTGCCGTAAAACTTCTATTACATGACAGTTATCCCTTTGCTCCTGCTACAAAGCTGCTCAAATCTTTGACTGGACCAAAATATGATGGTAAATATCTACATAATCTCGTGAAGGAGAAGTTAGGAGATAAAAGACTGCACCAGACGTTGACAAATGTTGTGATTCCAACTTTTGACATCAGGAAACTCCAACAAACCATCTTCTCTAGCTATGAGGTTCGTTTATGCCTCTATTTCCGCCCTCGTGCTATTTTTTTTTTTTTCCAAAGAAGCTGAATTAGAATAACTATTTTAACAATTCACAGATCATGCGTTCTCATACTATATATATGTGTCTCTGTGGTTTAGGTGGCTAAAAATCCAAGTATTAATGCCTTACTTTCGGATATCTGCATTGGAACATCAGCTGCCCCAACCTATCTCCCAGCACATTACTTCGAAACCAAAGATTCAACAGGGAAAGTTAGAGAATTTGATCACGTTGATGGTGGAGTAGCTGCTAGTACTCCGGTATATATCATAGATTTGATCTTAAAATTTGAATATTTTGAAATTTTATGGCAAGTTGTTAATTAAGAAATCTTATTCATTTTTTTTCTATATTTTCAGACTTTAGTTGCAATCAGTGAAGTGACCAAAGAATTCACCCGGGGGAGCTCAGACTTCTTTCCTATAAAGCCAACGGACTATGGTCGGTTTCTGGTTATATCAATAGGGACTGGTTCACCAAAGACCGAGGAGAAGTACGATGCCCTTAAAGCGGCTAAGTGGGGAATTTTAGGGTGGTTAACAAGTGAAAGTTCCACTCCATTAATCGATGTATTTACCCAATCCGGCGGCGACATGGTTGATTTTCACATTTCTGCAGTTTTTAAAGCCCTTCATTCTGAAGAAAATTATCTACGAATTCAGGTTATTAAAGATCCACGTTCATATTGCTACTGCAATTACAGTCCCAAACTGGTTTTTTGATTAGGTTCATCTAATAACGAATCTAATTTACGTGTTATATTTGTTTATCTTGTAAATTTCAGGATGATACTCTAATTGGAGACGAGTCTTCAGTGGATATTGCCACCAAATCAAACTTGGAGAATCTTGTAAAAATTGGTGAAAGACTGTTGAAGAAACCAATTATAAAGGTTAATCTAGAGACAGGAGTCTGTGAGCCTTCTACTTGGGGCACAAATGAAAAGGCTCTCAAAAGGTGTATATATATATATGTTAAGATTTTTGTCCTAAGTTATCACAGATTGCAGATCTTGGGCTAACAAATCAAATGTGTAACAAGATGAAAAATCATCAATCATTCATCAAACAGCAGATCAAGCAAAAATAAATGGAAAGATCAACACAAGAATTTATAGTGGTTCGGCTGGGTAGCCTACATCCACTCTTCAAGGCACAAATAGGATATTATTACTATCACAGTCAAGGAGACAATTTACAGAGTATTGAACAAACAAAGAAACGAAAATGAGCAAAGAAGAATACAACCCGAAGAAACCCTAGCTTTCTTCCCTTTTCCCCTTGCTCCAAATCCATATCAAATGGAATCAATTTATACATCAGTCACCTTCTAGGATCAGCCTCCACTTGGAAACCCAAGAAGATCCAGCCGTAGATGAGTAACAGATTTCGTCTCCCTTTAGCACATTTTGGAACAAATGCTGTTAGAGATGAAAAATGAGGGCTGAAATGAATGACTTGAAAAACCCTCTTTAGCTCCAATTGAAAAACGACGTCGCTGCATCAATTTGACTCACCCACTTTTAATTGACTCCACCGTGGCAAAACACAAGCCACGTCACCACAATTCTCCACCTTGACTTTTGTTTTGACACCCTATTTGGCCTTGGAAAAAAGACTTCTGCTCAGGTAACACTAAGAAGGCTCATACAGAGCCTTTGTTTGTCACCAGTGACAGGTTTTGTAAGCATATCTACTGGATTGTGAGAACCATCCACCTTTTCAACCTTTATTTCACCTCTATCAATCATCTCTCTAATGAAGTGGAGTCGAACATCAATGTGTTTAGTCCGTTCGTGAAATACTTGATTTTTACAAAGATGTATGGCACTTTGACTATCGCTATAAACTGTTACAGCCCTCTGTCTTAAACATAACTCAGTCACAAAACCCTTCAGCCACTTTGCTTCTTTTGCTGCCTCTATTAGTGCCACATACTCGGATTCAGTTGAAGACAATGTAACCATGTGTTGGAGCTT
Source organism: Pistacia vera (assembly GCF_008641045.1). Lineage (NCBI taxonomy): Eukaryota > Viridiplantae > Streptophyta > Magnoliopsida > Sapindales > Anacardiaceae > Pistacia > Pistacia vera. The sequence goes on from NW_022196053.1 coordinate 1,224,572, forward strand.
AGACTTCCAACTAACAATGTTTCCCCATACTGTAAAGACAAACTCGAAGTTGATTTCTTTCTATCAACATCACCAGCATAGTCTGCATCAACAAATCCTTCAATATAACAGTTTTCTTTCTGATTCCTCCTATACACTATACCTACTGAACTGGTCCCCTTTATATACCTTAAGATCCATTTTAATGCAGACCAATGGATCTTCCCTGGATTACTCATGAACCTGCTCACAATGCTTGCTGAATAGGCCAAGTCAGGTCTTGAACATATCATCAAATACATTAGACTACCCAACACATTAGCATAAGGGACTGATGACATCTCAAGTCTTTCCTCTTCAGTTTGGGGACTCTGATCTTGAGACAGCTTAAAATGCTGACCAAGGGGAGTTTGGACAGCCTTTGCATCCTTCATATTGAACTTTTGCAGGATCTTTTCTGCATAATCTTCCTGAACTAGCTTTAAACTTTCATGAACTCTATCTCTAATGATTGATATCCCAAGAATCTTTTGAGCCTGACCCAGCTCTTTCATCTCAAATTTGTTGTTAAGAATCTTTTTCAACCGAGACAGCTCAGATTGTTCATGACAAGCCACAAGCATATCATCCACATACAATAGAAGGAAATTGTAAGTCAGTTGAGAAACTCTTTTAAAATAGAAACAACTATCATAATTGCATCTATTAAAACCTATCTCAATCATGAATGAATCAAACTTTTAATACCACTGTCGTGGTGACTGTTTCAGACCATACAAGGATTTTTTAAGTAAGCAAACTTTACCTGCAACATTTCTGTGTCCGTCTTCGGCTGCTCCATCAGAATGGTTTCTTCCAAATCTCCATGTAAGAAAGCTGTCTCACGTCCAATTGTTCCAGTTCTAGATTAATTGGACAAAAAGTGACAGCGAATTCTGATAGAGGAATGCTTGACAACTGGGGAAAAAACTCATTGTATCTATCCCTCCACTTGTGTGAACCCTTTGCAACAGCCTTGCCTTATACCTTGGTGGTTCATTTGGTTTAAACCTGTTTTCTTTTAAAATCCATTTACACTTGACCACTCTACAATTCTTGGCTTATCTACTAAAACTCAGGTTCATTCTTTATAGGGAAGAAAACTCTTCTTCAATTGCTTTAAGCCATTGCAATTTTTTTGGTCCTGACACAGCCCTTGAAAAGACTTGGGTTCATCACTCATATCATCTTCACTTGTAAAGCATAAGCCACCAGAGATCACATACCCTATCTGCTGGAGGTTTGATTACCCTTCTAACTCTATCTCTAGATAGTTGGTAATTAGACAACCCTAATTCATCACCATGGTTCAACTGCTCACCTTCAAGTTCACCATTTTGATCACCCACAGAATTTTTCAGAATTGTTTTCTTCAGCTTGAATCTCTCAGCTCCACCTTGATTCACAGTTTGATAATCTTTTGGTTTTGAAGTTCTGGTTCTAAGTAATCTGTCCTGATGGACTGCCCTTTAAATTTTCAGAATCATTTCCAAGGCCAGGTAGGATTTCTTCTCTAAAAACAACATCTCTTCTGATGAACATTTCTTAGACTCTAAGTTCCAGAGTTTATAGCCCTTTACCCCATCTGGGTAACCTAAGAAGAACATTAATGGCTCTAGGTTTTAATTTGTCTTCTCTAACATGGACATAAGCAGACACCCAAAAACTCTAATTTTTTCTAGTTTTACAGGATGACCAGTCCACTTCTCCAAGGACCCTAAACCTATTGCTGAAGATGGAGTTCTGTTGATTAGGTAGACTGCTGTGTGTGTGGCCTCTGCCCAGAATTTAATTGGCAGCTTAGAGCTAGACATGATGCTCCTAACTCTTTCTAAAATGGTTCTATTCATCCTTTCACAAAGACCATTTTGTGTGGGGTATTCCGTACTGTTTTGTGTCTCACAATTCCATGTATCCTACAAAAACTGTTAAATTCTTCATTTACAAACTCTAGACCATGATCATCCTAAGTTTCTTCAACTTATTCCAGTTTGTGTTTCTACCACACTTCCATTCCTTAAACCTTGAGAATGCCTCATCCTTGGTTTTAAGGAAATAGATCACCACATACCTAGAATAATCATCAAAAAACTAATGATATCTACACTCCTCCTAGTGAGTAGTGCCTGATGGCCCCAACATCTGAGTGAACATACTCAAGTGGTGAACTTGAGTAGTGTTGACCGATCCGAATTTAACTCTACTCATTTTTCCAAAGACCACATGTTCACAGAAAGCTAGACTTCCAATCTTATCCCACACAGCAGTGTTTGCTTGCCTAGTTCTACTAAGCCCTTCTCACTAACATGTGCAAGTCTTTGATGCCACAATAAAGTTATATCTTGAACTTCTGTTGACCTAACAGCAGCAATTCCACTCTCCCACTCTACCCTTCAACACATATAACCCTTCTCTCTTAGCTCATGACAACTAGAGATCCTTTCAGACACTAAGGCTACCATTTGTTGCCTTATAGCTAACCCTTAGAATCTAAGGTTCCTAGTGAGATTAAATTCCTTTTCAGGTCAGGGATATACTAACGCTGTGAGAGTTTAGTTACACCACTTTGAAGATTTAGCTTAACTGTGCCTATACCTTTATATAACACACTCATTATTCCCCATCATAACTTTCCCACCATCTAAAGGTTGAAATGAGCTGACCATCTCTATTTGGTGTCATGTGTAGGTACACCCAGAGTCTAGGACCACTCCTCACTGGTTTTACCCTCAGAAAATACTAAAACTTTAGAACTCTCATATCCCTCAGATGCACACCAGCACTGCCTCCCTCACTATCTCTTTCAGGTTTCTGCTTGTCTTTCTCTCAGGACAGTCTCTCCTAAAATGACCCTCCTTATGGCAAAAGAAACATTTCTATTTCCTGTCCTAGACTTAGACCTATTCATTTTGCCTCCCTTTTTCCAATTCTTCCTATCTGACTCCCTCTAACATTAAGATCTCACCATCACCACTATTTTTATCTCTCATCCTTTCTCACTATCCTTGGCGGAAATAGCCTCCACTACCTCTTCTAACTTCAGTGTTTGTCTACCATATTTAAGGGTTTCCACAAAGTAGAATAAGATTTAGGTAAAGCATTCAACAGATTACTGCCGATCCTCATCATCAATATCTACAAAAATACTTTCTAGATCTGAATCACTTTCAAAAAATCATCTTTATTATCTTTCAAAGATTTCTGCTCATCCATTTTAAAGCCAAACAACCTCTGCTTTAAAAATAATCTATTAGGGACAGTTTTAGATTGATAGAGAGAGTTAACCTTTTCCAGATTTCAGCAGCTGTCTTCTCCTTCTTACCTCCCGAAGGACTTTGTCACCCATCCAAGGATCAAGGAGCTTTTGGCTTTGTCTAGCATTTCCTGCTTCTCGGAACTTTCATGGTCTCTGGTAGTTCAGTCTCTTCCTTTAGGGCTAAGGCTAGCCCTTTTTAATCAGTACTGCTTCCTCTTCATTTTCCACAGACCAAAATCATTCTCACCTGTAAACTTTTCAAGTTTCGATTTTATGGACATGATTAAAGTTTAGCCTAAGAAACTGGTCACGAATACTCAAACAAAACGAACACTTTACGAAGCCTAAACCAGGCTCTGATACCAATCTGTTAAGATTTTTGTCCTAAGTTATCACAGATTGCAGATCTTGGGCTAACAATCAAATGTGTAACAAGATGAAAAATCATCAACAGTAATCAACAGCAGCAATCAAGCAAAAATAAATGGAAAAGATCCACAAGAATTTATAGTGGTTCGGCTGGGTAGCCTACTCCACTCTTCAAGGCCAAATAGGATATTATTACTATCACAGTCGAGACAATTTACAGAGTATTGAACAAAAAGAAACGAAAATGAGCAAAGAAGAACAACCCGAAGAAACCCTAGCTTTCTTCCCTTTTCCCCTTGCTCCAAATCCATATCAAATGAATCATTTATACATCAGTCACCTTCTAGGATCAGCCTCCACTTGGAAACCCAAGAAAATCCAGCCTAGATGAGTAACAGATTTCGTCTCCCTTTAGCACATTTTGGAACAAATGCTGTTAGTCTGAAACAATGACTTGAAAAACCCTCTTTAGCTCCAATTAAAAACGACTCACTGCATCAATTTGACTCACCCACTTTTAATTGACTCACCGTGGCAAACACAAGCCACGTCACCACAATATATATATATATATAAACATAAAATTAATTTTATATACCTATCATAAGCTAGCGAAGGTTTGTATACTAATTCCTTACGTTTATTATTTGTATAAGTAGCAGAAGTACTTTCAAGGGAAAAGCGACCGTGACATGAGATCACCACATGGCCAGGGGTGCAACCCGGAAATATTGAACAATGTGGTGAAACAATAATAATTGTGTCATTTTTTAATCGTTGCCTAAGGCTGATTATTGTCCTCGTTACTAATTATTCTTTTTCATCCGATTTATATAAAGTTCGTCTCAATCAGTTTGAATGCAAATTGATCTTGTTAATTTCAACAGGCACTTTGTTTGGTTACAAAAACAGAGCAGTTTCCAGCTCTCTTAGCTAAACAACTAACAGACAAGCTAATAAAACACTGCGTTTTTATTTACCTTAAGAATAAAACGCTGCGTATCATCTTTTCTCACTTCATTCACAATCACGAGTATAATTTTTTACAAGGTACCGTGGTGGAATCAAACTGAAAATGTTCTATTCATTTTTAATTATTTGATTATGATGTAAAGATTTCATCTAGGTTGGGCATATATATACCGATCTATGTTACAATCCTTCTTTTTTTTTTTTTTTTTTTTTTTTCCTTTTTCTATAATAATTTATTAATATTTACTCCATGGTTTGAAGCCAAGATGGCACTGATATATATATTTATCAGTAAAGAGGATAATTTGTTCTGTTTGGGATTCCCCCACATATGAACGAACTTTCAAGCTAGGTTTTATTTAAATTTATTCGCCTCAATCACATTCTAAACGTTGACCGGTAGGTATTTCATATATCTATCAAGACATGTCGAAATCAGATGACCAAATGTCCAACTCCTAATGCTGATTGCTTTTCTGATATTGTCATGATCCTAAAATCCAACGTGCTCTGAAGTGTACCGTAAGGAATGCATGTTTCAAAAGTCTGAATTCGTAATACAGCCATCTTATATAACATCGCTTTCTTCTTTGGAAAGAGACATACATTTTTCTCAAAATTTCATCGAAAACCCTGAACTTTTAGGGACTGTGGATTCACGTCTGCTATATGATACAAATTTAATGAAATAAATGATAAGAAGAAGAGAATTGGTCTATATTGTCTGGGTACAGAAGTTTATAATTAAATTCCAACTTAATTTTCGAGCTATCTTATCGAGTTCGGTGATCCACTAACTTCCCTTACAATTCATCCACAGAGAAGTAACGTACACGTATGATTGATCGATATGTTTTACTACATAGAAAATTAATTAATTAATTGTTTTTCCACGCATGCATCCGTTTGTCTCTTTGTTCTACATTCAACGCTAAACGCGAGAATATATGTTGGTGAGATTCCCATTCCCAGAGAACCGTAGTAAGAATGGATGCATGTAACTAGGTTAGGGGTGTGGCATTTTTTTGTTTTATTACTTCAATATTGCCCTCAGTTGGCTTTATTTTATAAAATGCTGCTTCATTCAAGCATCTCGAGAATCACTTACTCAGTCGATAGTCATGTTTCACGAGGAAAATCAACATTAGTCATTCACACGGCGGAAGCAAATAGAATTACGGATGCTATTTGAAGAATTTGGATATTATTCAGAGGAGATCAGGAACTTCGGTACAAGTTCTGCAAAGTCTAGGGGAGTTTTGATCTTACCATAATGAGAGTTTAAATCTCTCACCTTGAATTGAAGGTGATGACGCCATAATTCACTTACATCACAATCTCTTAGAAGTGATCCGAGAGATTTAAATTTCGTGTTGTTTTAAAAGTTGAACGGAAAAGTAACTGACTTTATCAAATATTATGAGGAAGCAGTCAAACATTAGGTTTCATATCTTTCCCCAGTGAACAGATGGCTGTGTATAAAGCCAATCACATGGATGTACAAAAGAAAGCCAGAAAGAAATTGTGTGGGTACCAAGTGAGATTAGAAAGAAGACTAAAATACAGCCACACTTAAGGTGCTGCTGACCACTGTTCCTATATAAATCCAATCTAAGCCTTTTCTTAGGCATAGCTAGAGTGTTTTCTTTTACTGTATATATATTTAATGAATTGATTGACTTTGTCAAATATTTATGTACCTGAGAAACGGCTCCTTGAAACCATACCCGCTACTGCTATTAGTATTACACATACGATACTACCATTGACTTTGTTAGTCGTCACTACCCATTTTCCAACTCATATTATCTCGACTCTTCAATATATAATTTTACTTCTTTCGTTTTCACTTTAGTATTCAGTGTTCACATCTTACTTCGTTAACCATTTCAGTTCAAGCAACTCAAAGAGAGATATGGCTAGCGATATGCAGAAGAACACTATGTTTATTGAACAACAAGACCCTGAAACATATCATCAGAACGGTGATATTCTCAAAATACTCCAAAATACTTCAACATGGGGTTATATATATATATATATATACTAATTTCAATTTATATAAGGCAATATACATCATGAATTACCACGAGGTAATAAATATAAAAATAAATGGTCACTTAGAGCGACTACTTATACAGGTGGTCCTTATGTCCACTACCTTGATTCAATTATATTCAAAGTTGTATTTATCAAATTGTATCCGCGCGATTAAGCCAGCGCCCAATGAGAAGACAAATTATTAATCTGTATTTTACACTACCCTCATCATGAAAAAGAGTGTCCGACTAACAATGCACTAAGATTATTTTAATCGATAAGAGTAAACGACTTTTTTCCACCTAAATAATGGTTTATTGACACTTTCTCACTCATATACTTTTAAAATATTATTTTATTACCTAAATTTATATTCCGTTTTCAATTCCGGCATTGTTGCGACTCCATACCACCACCATTCTCTTCTCTGATCATCACCTACAAACCTCTTAAATCCTACTCCCGTTGACTTTGCCAATCCCCAGCAATCGAGCGATTAGGGTTTGCGCAACCACCCCTCCAAGTCAAATTCCGATAAATTTCAACCATCAAAATCCAACATTCTGCCATCAAAAGACTCATCAACCTCCTCTCTTTAAAAGCCCTAACAACCTAGACCAAGTTTGCTCTCTCCACCGGAGTATAAATTTGGATAATAAAATAATATTTTAAAAGTCTATGGATAAAAAAGTATTATTAAACGGTGAAAAAAAAGTTGTTAACTCAAGCAATAAATAAAAAAAGATATCTAGTTACGGATACCGTACATGAGTTGCTGGTGATATGAACAAAAGAAGTTTGTAATGTTACAAGTTATGAAACATTTGATTAATCTGTAACAAATGATGTCTAAATTTACATCTTTTGACTGTATTAAGCAGCAAATTAAGGATAATGTCACTTAGGCTTAATTCGCTAAACCACGTTTTAGAGAATGATCATATGATGCATGGACGACGAAGACGATGCCAAGTTTGGAAAAGTTTGCTGCCTTCAAAATTCAAATAAACGCGTTAATAAAAGAGAGGGCTAATGTTTATTTTATAATAAAATATTTTGTTTAATTATTATTTTGACCTTTCTTTACGAGTTTTACAGAGCATCTTCAAGACTCTATCTTTATTTTGAAGAGCATATTTCATATAAATAAAGAGTATTTTCTTTGATTTTTAAATATAAAGAACACAATTTTTATTTAAATCCAATAGACTTTTTAAATTTAATAAAGATACTCTTCATTTTTAAGAAAGAGACTTAATGGGAGAGAGAATTAATAAATAAAATGCATAGAAACGTATAATTTATTAATTAAAATTATGATAAAAAATGAAATTTGACTCTCTAAATGTGGAGAGTCAAACTCACTTTCTCATTTATATTTTAAAAATAAAGAATATGTTAGACTTTTATTTTTCTGGATAGATTCTTTATAATAAAGAATTTGAGTCATATAAAGCCTTTGAAGATGCTCTAATAGAATCTCCTTAACTTTTTATATCCAGAACACATGGCCACGTGAATACCATGTGAGTGCAACAAATAATTAATATTTGGAAAGAGACATGACATCTTTCTCAAAATTTCATCGAGAAACACTAAACTTGGTAGGGACTGTGGATTTCACGTCTGCTAATATGAGACCAATTCAATGAAATAAAATGATAAAGAAGAGAATTGGTCAATATTGTCTGGGCACAGAAGTTTATAATTAAAATTCCAACTTAATTTTCGAGCTATCTTATCGAGTTCTGTGATCCACTAACTTCCCTTACAATTTCATCCACAGAAGAAATAACGCACACGTATCATTGATCGATATGTTCACTACATATCATAGAAAATTAATTAATTAATTGTTTTTCCATGCATGCATCCGTTTGTTTCTTTGTTCTTCACATTCAACTGCTAAACGCGAGAATATATTGTCGGTGAGATTCATGGGTCACGTTTGAGAAACTGATAATATGATGCATGGGCGACGAAGACGATGCCAAGTTTGGAAAAGTTTGCTGCTTTCAAAATTCAAATAAACGCGTTGATAAAAGAGAGGGCTAAAATTTATTTTATAATAAAATATTTTGTTTAATTATTATTTTGACCCTTCTTTACGAGTTTTACCGAGTAATAGGGCCTTAACTTTTTATGTCCAGAACACATGGCCACATGAATACCATGTGAGTGCAACAAATAATTAATATTGGTAAGTTTTATCTGTTCCTCATCCATAAATCTTAACTACTGTTCTTGCTTCAAAATTTTGAAGCTTTCGTCATTCCAGATTCTTGCTATCATCAAGCTGCTCTCACACTAAAAAAGAAAAAGAAAATTCATTTAAGTGAAACATTATCCTCTCAAAGGCCAAGAAAATTATTGACCAATTCAAAAAGCTATTTAGAGTTTCTCCAAATTGAATGTGTGAAATCTCTTAAAGTTGTGCTTATGATACTGAAGATTTCTACGGCCTCAAAGATTGGAACTGTGAATAGTCAATTGCCCCTTAGGGCTAAGGCTAGCCCTTTCTTAATCAGTACTGCTTCCATCTTCATTTTCCACAGGACCAAAATCATCCAGTGTAAACTTTTCAAGTTCGAGATTTTAGTGGGATGATAAAGTTGCTAGCCAAGAAACTGTACAGAAACTCAAACACAAAAAAGAACACTTTACGAAGCCCGAACAGGCTCTGATACCAATGCTGTTAAGATTTTTGTCCTAGTTATCACAGATTGCAGATCTTGGGCTAACAAATCAAATGTGTAACAAGATGAAAAACATCAAGCAGTAAATCAAACAGAAAAACAGAGATCAAGCAAAATAAATGGAGAACCGAAACACAAGAATTTATAGTGGTTCGGCTGGGTAGCCTACCTCATATTCAAGGCACAAATAGGTAGTATTATATCACAGTAGGAGACAATTTACAGAGTATTGAAACAAAAAAGAAACGAAAATGAGCAAAGAAGAATACAACCACGAAGAAGACAACCTAGCTTTCTTCCTTTTCCCCTGCTCCAAATCCATATCAAAGGAATCAATTTATACATCAGTCACCTTCTAGGATCAGCCTCCACTTGGAAAACCAAGAAGATCCCAGCCGTAGATGGAGTAAAGATTTGTCTCCCTTTAGCAATTTTGGAAAAATGCTGTTAGGGCTGAAACGAATGCTTGAAAAACCCTCTTGTAGCCAATTGAAAAAACGACGTCACCTGATCAATTTGACCTCACACTTTTAATGACTCACCGTGGCAAAACCACAAGCACGTCACCCACAATATATGATATAATATTATAACACATAAAATTTATTTTATATACCTATCATAAGCCTAGCGAGGTTTTATATATAAGTCCTTACGTTTAATTATTTGTAATGAGTAGCAGAAGTACTTTCAAGGGAAAAGCGAACTCGTGACTGAGATCACCACATGGCCCAAGGGGTGCAACCGGAAATATGAACAATAGTGTGAAACAAATAATAATTATGTGTCATGTTTTTTAATCGTTGCCATAAGGGATTATGGCTCGTTACTAATTATTCTTTTTCATCCGATTAATATAAAGTTCGTTCCATCAGTTTGATGCAAATTGATCTTGTTAATTTCAACAGCACTTTGTTGGTTACAAAAACAGAGCAGTTTCCAGCTCTCTTACGCTAAACAACTAACAAGACAAGCTTAATAAAACACTGCGTTTTTATTTACCCCCTCTTAAGAATAAAACAGCTGCGTATCGTCTTTTTTCAGACTTTCATTTTCACAATCACGAGTAATAATTAATTTAAGGTACCGTGTGTGGAATCAAAAATGAAATATGTTTATTCATTTTAATTATTAGTGAATTATGATGTAAAGATTTCCTCTAGGTTGGGCATATATATCACGATCTATGTTACAATCCTTCTTTTTTTTTTTTTTTTTTTTTTTCCTGTTTCTATAATAATTATTAATATTTACTCCATGGTTTGAAGCCAAGATGGCATTGATAATATAATTTATCGTAAAGAAGGATAATTTGTTCTGGTATGGGATTCCCCACACATATAGAACGAACTTTCAAGCTAGGTTTTATTTAGAATTTATTGCCTCAATCACATTCTAAACGTTGACCGGTAGGTATTTCATATATCTATCAAGACATGTCGAACAGATGACCAAATGGTCCCAACTCCTAATGCTTGATTTGTTGATTTCGATAGGTATGATCCTAAAATCCAACGTGCTGAAGTGTACCGTAAGGAATGCATGTTTCAAAAGTCTGAATTCGGAATACAGCCATCTTATATAACATCGCCTTTCTTTGGAAAGAGACATGACATTTTTTCTCAAAAATTTCATCGAAAAACACTGAACTTGGTAGGGACGTGGATTTCAGCTCTGCTAATATGATACAAATTTAATGAAATAAAATGATAAAGAAGAGAATTGGTCTATATTGTCTGGGTATAGAAGTAGTTTATAATAATTCCAACTAATTTTCGAGCTATCTTATCGAGTTCTGTGATCCACTAAATTCCCTTACTTTCATCCACAGAAGAAGTAACGTACAAGTATGATTGATCGATATGTTTACTACATATCAGGAAATTAATTAATTAATTGTTTTTCCACGCATGCATCCGTTGTCTCTTTGTTCTTAACATTCAACTGCTAAACGCGAGAATATATGTTGGTGAGATTCCCATTCCCAGAGAACCGTAGGTAAGAATGTGATGCATGTAACTAGGTTAGGGGTTGGATGGCTTTTTTGTTTTTATTACTTCAAATATGCCCTCAGGTGGCTTTATTTTATAAAATGCTGCTTCATTCAAGCATCTCGAGAATCACTTACTCAGTCGATAGTCATGTTTCACGAGGAAAACTCAACATTAGTCATTCACACGCGGAAGCAAATAGAAATAGGCTGATAATTTGAAGAATTGGATATTATTCAGAGGAGATCAGGAACTTTCGGTACAAGTTCTGCAAAGTCTAGGGGAGGGTTGATCTTACCATAATGAGAGTTTAAACTCTCACAATGAATTGAAGTGATGACGCCATAATTCACTTACATCACAATCTCTAGAAGTGATCCGCAGAGGATTTAAATTTCGTGTTGTTTTAAAAGTCTGAACGGAAAAAAGTAACTGACTTTATCAAAATTATGAGGAAGCAGTCAAACATTAGGTTTTTCTTTCTTTCCCCAGTGACAGAGTGGTGTGTATTAAGCCAAATCAAGGATGTACAAAAGAAAGCCAGAAAGAAATTGTGTGGGTACCAAAGTGAGATAGAAAGAAGACTAAAATACAGCCACCACTTAAGGTGCTGTGACACTGTTCCTATATAAATCCAATCTAAGCCTTGTTCTTAGGCATAGTAGAGTGTTTTCTTTTACTGTAATAATTTAATGAATTGATTGACTTGTCAAATATTATATGTACCTGAGAAACGGCTCCTTGAAACCATACCCGGCTAATGCTATTAGTATACACATGCGATACTACCATTGACTTTGTTAGTCGTCACTACCCATTTTCCAACTCATATTATCTCGACCTCAATATTAATTACTTCTTTCGTTTTTACTTTAGTATTCAGTGTTCACATCTTACTCGTTAACATTTCAGTCAAGCAATCAAGAGAGATATGGCTAGCGATACGCAGAAGAACAATGTATTGAACAACAAGACCTGAAACATATCATCAGAACGGTGATATTCTCAAAATACTCCAAAAATACTCAACATGGGGTTATAATATCTTATTACTATCACAAAGACCATTTTGTTGTGGGGTATTCCGTACTGTTTTGTGTCTCACAATTCCATGTATCCTACAAAAACTGTTAAATTCTTCATTTACAAACTCTAGACCATGATCAGTCCTAAGTTTCTTCAACTTATTTCCAGTTTGTGTTTCTACCATCACTTTCCATTCCTTAAACCTTGAGAATGCCTCATCCTTGGTTTTAAGGAAATAGATCCACACATACCTAGAATAATCATCAAAAAAACTAATGAAGTATCTACATCCTCCTAGTGAGTAGTGCCTGGATGGCCCCCAAACATCTGAGTGAACATACTCAAGTGGTGAACTTGAGTAGTGTTGACCAGATCCGAATTTAACTCTACTCATTTTTCCAAAGACACAATGTTCACAGAAAGCTAGACTTCCAATCTTATCCCACACAGCAGGTTTTGCTTGCCTAGTTCTACTAAGCCCTTCTCACTAACATGTGCAAGTCTTTGATGCCACAATAAAGTTTTATCTTGAACTTCTGTTGACCTAACAGCAGCAATTCCACTCTCCACTCTACCCTTCAACACATATAACCCATTTCTCTTCTTAGCTTTCATGACAACTAGAGATCCTTTCATGACACTAAGGCTACCATTTGTTGCCTTATAGCTAAACCCATTAGAATCTAAGGTTCCTAGTGAGATTAAATTCCTTTTCAGGTCAGGGATATATCTAACGTCTGTGAGAGTTTTAGTTACACCACTTTGAAGATTTAGCTTAACTGTGCCTATACCTTTTATATGACACACATCATTATTCCCCATCATAACTTTCCCACCATCTAAAGGTTGAAATGAGCTGAACCATTCTCTATTTGGTGTCATGTGGTAGGTACACCCAGAGTCTAGGATCCACTCCTCACTGGTTTTACCCTCAGAAATAACTAAAACTTTAGAACTCTCATATCCCTCAGATGCTACACCAGCACTGCCTCCCTCACTATCTCTTTCAGGTTTCTGCTTGTCTTTCTCTCAGGACAGTCTCTCCTAAAATGACCCTCCTTATGGCAAAAGAAACATTTTCTATTTCCTGTCCTAGACTTAGACCTATTCCTATTTTGCCCTCCCTTTTTCCAATTCTTCCTATTTGATCTCTCTCTAACATTAAGACCTTCACCATCACCACTATTTTTATCTCTTATCTTATTCTCACTATCCTTGGCGGAAATAGCCTCCACTACCTCTTCTAACTTCAGTGTTTGTCTACCATATTTAAGGGTTTCCACAAAGTTAGAATAAGATTTAGGTAAAGCATTCAACAAGATTACTGCCTGATCCTCATCATCAATATCTACATAAATACTTTCTAGATCCTGAATCACTTTCAAAAAATCATCTTTATTATCTTTCAAAGATTTCTGCTCATCCATTTTAAAGCCAAACAACCTCTGCTTTAAAAATAATCTATTAGGGACAGTTTTAGATTGATAGAGAGAGTTTAACCTTTTCCAGATTTCAGCAGCTGTCTTCTCCTTCTTGACCTCCCGAAGGACTTTGTCACCCAATCCAAGGATCAAGGAGCTTTTGGCTTTGTCTAGCATTTCCTGCTTCTCGGAATCTTTCATGGTCTCTGGTAGTTCAGTCTCTTCCTTTAGGGCTAAGGCTAGCCCTTCTTAATCAGTATGCTTCCATCTTCATTTTCCACAGACCAAATCATTCTCACCTGTAAAACTTTTCAAGTTCGAAATTGCTGAGGGACATGATTAAAGTTTTAGCCTAAGAAACTGGTCACAGAATACTCAAAACAAAAACAGAACACTTTACGAAGCACGAAACAGGCTCTGATACCAATCTGTTAGAGTTTTGTCCTAAGTTATCACAGATGCAGATCTTGGGCTAACAAAATCAAAATGTGTAACAAGATGAAAAATCATCAAGCAGGAATCAAACAGCAGCTCAAGCAAAAATAAATGGAAAATCCAACACAAGAATTATAGTGGTTCGGCTGGGTAGCCTAAATCCACTTCAAGGCACAAATAGGATTATTATTACTATCACAGTCAAGGAGACAATTTACAGCAGTATTGAACACAAACAAAGAAACGAAAATGAGCAAAGAAGAATACAACCGAAGAAACCCTAGCTTCTTCCCTTTTCCCCTTGCTCCAAATCCATATCAAATGGAATCAATTTTACATCAGTCACCTTCTAGGATCAGCCTCCACTTGGAAAACCAGAAGATCCAGCCGTAGATGAGTAACAGATTTCGTTCCCTTTAGCACATTTGGAACAATGCTGTTAGGGCTTGAAACGAAGACTTGAAAAACCTCTTTAGCTCCAATTGAAAAACGAAGTCACTGCATCAATTTGACTCACCACTTTTAATTGACTCCACCGTGGCAAAACACAAGCCACGTCCACCACTAATATATATATATATATAACAATAAAATTAATTTTATATACCTATCATAAGCTAGCGAAGGTTTTGTATCACATTCCTTACGTTTTAATTATTTGTATAGAGTAGCAGAAGTACTTTCAAGGGAAAAAAGCGAACCGTGACATGAGATCACCACATGGCCCAAGGGGTGCAACCCGAGAATATGAACAATAGTGTGAAACAAAATAATAATTATGTTCAATTTTTTAACGTTGCCTAAGGCTGATTATTGGTCCCGTTACTAATTATCTTTTCATCCGATTTAATATAAAGTTGCGTTCCATCAGTTTGAATGACAATTGATCTTGTTAATTCAAACATGCACTTGTTTGGTTACAAAAACAGAGCAGTTTCCAGCTCTCTTAGCTAAAACAACTTAACAAGACAAGCTTAATAAAACACTGCGTGTTATGTTACCACTCTTAAGAATAAAACGCTGGTATCAGTTTTCTACAGACTTTCATTCTCACAAATCACGAGTATAATTAATTTACAACGGGTACCGTGGGGAACAAACTGAAAATATGTTTATGTCATTTTTAATTATTATGAATTATGATGTAAAGATTTATCTAGGTGGGCATATTATACGATCTATGTACAACTTCTTTTTTTTTTTTTTTTTTTTTTTTCCTGTTTCTAAAAAATTATTATTTATCATGGTTTGAAGCCAAGATGGCATTGATTTATATAATTTATTCAGTAAAGAAGGATAATTGTTCTGTTATTGGGATTCCCCACATATAGAACGAACTTCAAGCTAGGTTTTATTTAAATTTATCGCCTCAATCACATTCTAAACGTGACCGGTAGGTATTATATATATCTTATCAAGACATGTCGAAATCAGGATGACCAAATGGTCACAAATCCTAATGGCTTGATGCTTTTTGATCATTGTATGATCTAAAATCCAACGTGCTCTGAAGTGTACCGTAAGGATGCATGGTTTCAAAAGTCTGAATCGATACAGCACATTATATAACATCGCCTTTCTTTGGAAAGAGACATGTACATTTTCCAAAATTCATGAGCCCATCATAACACTGATAAAGAGAGAGATTGGTCTATTCGTCTGGGTACAGAATTTAAATTAATAATTCAAATTAATTTCGAAGCTACCTCGATATTATTGATCCGCTAGTCTCTGTGATCCAGCAAGTTACCATACAACGTAGAAGAGTACGATGCGGATATGTTTATAACACCTGAGAAATGAAAATAATTAATTGTTTTTCACGCATGCATCGTTTGTCTCTTGTTCTTAACATTACATGCTAACACGAGAGAATATTGTTGGTGAGATTCCCATCCGGAGGAGAACCCGTGGTAAGAATGTGATGCATGTAATAGGGGTTAGGGGGGTGATGGCAATTTTTGTTTTTTACTTTCAAATATTGCCTCAGTTGGCTTTTTTTATAAAATGCTCCTTCATTCAACAATCGGATACTTCAGCTGATGTTCAGGAAAATACTAGTCATTCACACGGCGGAAGCAAATAGAAATTACGGATGAGAGAATTTGTGAAGATTGGATTATTCAGAGGAGATCAGGAACTTTCGGGTCAAGTTCTGCAAAGTTAGGGGAGGTTGATCTTACCATAATGAGAGTTAAATCTCACCTTGATTGAATATGATGACGGCCATAATATCACTTACTCACAATCTCTTAGCAAAGTGATACCAGAGAGATTTGAAATTTCGTGTTGTTTTAAAAGCTCTGAACGGAAAAAGTAACTGACTTATCAAAATTATGAGGAGCAGTCAACATTAGGTTTCAATTTCTTCCCAGTGAACAGATGGCTGTTGTATAAAGCCAAATCAATGATGTACAAAAGGAAAGCCAGAAAGAAATTGTGGTTGGGTCACAAAGTGAGAGTAGAAGAAGACTAAAATACAGCCCACCACTTAAGGTGGTGTGACACACAGTTCTATATACAATCCAATCTAAGCCTTGTTTTAGGCATAGCTAGGAGTGTTTTTTTTACTGTATATATATTTAATGAATTAGTTGACTTTGTCAAAATTATATGTACCTGAGAAACGGCTCCTTGAAACCATACCGGCTAATGCTCATTAGTACTTACAGCATTGCCGATACTACCATGACTTTGTTAGTCGTCCTACCCATTTCAACTCATATGTATTCGACTCCAATAATAATATTTTACCTTCTTCGTTTTCACTTAGTATCAGTGTTCACATCTTACTTCGTTAACCATTTCAGTTCAAGCACTCAAAGAGAGATATGGCTAGCGATACGCAGAAGACACTATGGTTATTGAACAACAAGACACTGAAAACATAATCAGCGAACGGTGATATCTCACAAATTAATTCAAAATACTCATTACATAGGGGTTATATATATATATTATACTATATTCAATTATATAACGGCAATATACATCATGAATTACCACGAGGTAATAAATATGAAAATAAATGGTCACTTAGAGCGACTACTTATACAGGTGGTCCTATGTCCAATACCGATTCAAATTATATTCAAAGTTGTATTTATCAAATTGATCCGCGCGGATAAGCCAGCGCCACAATGAGAAGACAATTATTAATCTGTATTTTACACTACCCTCATCATAGAAAAGAGGGTCCGATAACAATGCACTAAGATTATTTTAATCGATAAGAGGTAAACACTTTTTTCCACCTAAATAATGTGTTTATTGACACTTTCCCTACTATATACTTTTAAAATATTATTTTTATGACCTAAATTTATATTCGTTTCAATTCCGGCATTGTTGCGACCCATACCCCACCATTCTCTTCTAGAGTCATCACTACAAACCTCTTAAATCACCTACTCCCGTTGACTGTTGCCAATCCCAGCACATCGAGCGATTTAGGGTTTGCGCAACACCCCTCCAAGTCAAATTCGATAAATTTCAACCTCAAAATCCACATTCTGATCAAAAGACTCATCACATCACTCTCTTTAAAGAGCCCAAAAACCTAGACACAAGTTTGCTTTCTCCACCGGAGTATAAAATTTGGATATTAAATAATATTTTAAAAGTCTATGGATAAAAAAGTATTATTAAACGGTGAAAAAAAGTTGTTAACTACAGCAATAAATAAAAAAAGATATCTAGTTACGGATACAGTCCGAGTTGATGGTGATATGAACAAAAGAAGTTTGTAATGTTACAAGTTTAAGAAACATTTGGATTAATGCTGTAACAAATGATGTCTAAATTTACATTTTGACTGTATAAGCAGCAAATTAAGGATAAGTCACTTAGGCTTAATTCGCTAAACCACGTTTTAGAGAATGATCATATGAGCATGGACAGAACGAAAGCGATGCACAGTTTGGAAAAGGTTTGCGCCTTCAAAATTCAAATAAACGCGTAATAAAAGAGAGGGCTAATGTTATATTTATAATAAAATATTTGTTTAATTATTATTTGACCTTTCTTACGAGTTTTACAGAGCAATCTTCAAGACTTCTATCTTTATTTTGAAGAGCATTATTCATATAATAAGAGGATTTTCTTTGATTTTTAATATAAAGAACACATTTTATTTAAATCCAATAGACTTTTTAAATTTAATAAGATATCTCTTCATTTTTAAGAAAGACGAAAGAGACTAAGGAGAGAGAGAATTAATAAATAAAATGCATAGAAACGTATAATTTTTAATTAAATTATGATAAAAAATGAAATTGACTCTCTAAATGTGGAGAGAGTCAAACTCATTTATCATTTATATTTAAAAATAAAGAATATGTTTAGACTTTTATTTTTTGGATAGGTTATTTATATAAAGCAATTGAGTCATATAAAGCCTTTGAAGATGCTCTAATAGACTCCTTAACTTTTTATATCCAGAACACATGGCGACGTGATACCATGTGAGTGCAACAAATAATTAATATTGGAAAGAGACATGACATCTTTCTCAAAATTTCATCGAGAAACACTAAACTTGTAGGGACTGTGGATTTCACGTCTGCTAATATGAGACCAATTCAAGAAATAAAATGATAAAGAAAGAGAATTGGTCAATATGTCTGGGCACAGAAGTTTATAATTAAAATTCCAACTTAATTTTCGAGCTATCTTATCGCAGTTCTGTGATCCATCAACTTCCCTACAATTTCATCCACAGAAGAAATAACGCACACGTATCATTGATCGAATGTTCACTAAAATCATATGAAAATTAATTAAATTAATTGTTTTTCCAATGCATGCATCCGTTGTTTCTTGTTCTTCACATTCAACTGCTTAAACGCGAGAATATTTGGCGGTGAGATTCATGGGTCACGTTGAGAAAACTGATAAATATGATGCTAGGGCGACGAAGACGATGCCAAGTTTGGAACAAGTTTGCCTGCTTTCAAAATTCAAATAAACGCGTTGATAAAAGAGAGGGCTAAAAGTTATTTTATAATAAAAATTTTGTTTATTATTATTTTGACCCTTCTTTACGAGTTTAACGAGTAATAGGGCCTTAACTTTTTATGTCCAGACAACATGGCCACATGAATACCATGTGAGTGCAACAAATAATAATATTTTGTAAGTTTTATCGGTCCTCATCCATAAATCTTAACTACGTTCTTGCTTCAAAATTTTGAAGCTTTCGTCATTCCAGATTCTTGCTATCATCAAGCTGCCCTCCACTAAAAAAGAAAAAAGAAAATTCATTTAAGTGAAAAATTATCCTCTCAAAGGCCAAGAAAATTATTGACCAATTCAAAAGCTATTTAGAGTTTCCCAAATTGAATGTGGAAATCTCTTAAGTTGTGCTTATTGATACTGAAGATTTTACGCCTCAAAGATTGGAACTGGAATAGTCAATTGCTTTCTGGACACGAAAAGTGGTTGACCAAGCGTCAACCCATGACAAGTCTCAGAATGTACAAAAAACGACACAAAGGACAAATTTGGGATAAATAATCTTAAAAGCAGACACAAGAAATGTTTATTGTGGTAAAACTAATATTTTCAAAATTGAAAATTCAAAACTTCACAGAAAAATAAGTCTATAAATACATGCATCGCGTGCATTCGTTCTCATCAGCAGTTGCGAATACTAAAATCTTCAAAACTTTTATTAATTAATTAAGTACCCTCTCTTTAATCGATCCCTTCGCTATTCCTTATGCATTAATGCCTTATAATTTCACATGGAAACCAATCAACACCCTACAGCCCCAACTTATGGAAACCATAACTGTCTCCGCAGATGGAGGTGGAATTAGAGGTTATCCGGCAACTATTCTTGCCTTCTTAGAGTCCGAGCTTAGGTAAAAATGCTCTACAGTTGAAACTTTTATAATTATTTATTTATTTTTAATATAACTAGAAAATGTTTTGTTATAAGCAGAAACTGGATGGTGAGAAGCAAGACTTGCGGAGATACTTTGATGTTGATTGCTGGAACTAGCACAGGTGGCCTCGTAACCGCCATGCTAACAGCCCCAAATGAACAAAACCGTCCTTTGTTTGCTGCCAAAGATATCAAGGAATTCTATCTAAATCCACTGCCCCAAAATCTTTCCCCAACAGAGGTATCATCGTGAACTTACAATATGAATAAAGAAAGGAAATGATGCTAAGTCATCGAAGTTTGTACATCAAGGACTTATTTTTCATCATAACTTACTAATGAGGTATATACTTTTTGTTACACAACAGTTGTCCTTCGCTAACGTACAAAGCTGCTCAAATCGCTTACTGGACCAAATATGAGGCAAATATCTACATCACCCTTGGAAGGAGAAACTAGGAGATAATAGGTTGCACCAGACGTTGACAAATGTTGGATACCAATTTGACAATCAAGAAACTCCAACCAACCATTTTTCCAGCTATGAGGTCCATTTATATCTAGCTATTTTCTCTCTGGAGTCTAGAAACAATTTCAATTAGAATAACCATATTCCAACTGTGTCACAGTCTTAGTGAAGAAAAGAAAAAAAAAAAAAAAATACCAATCTTCGAAGTCAATTCTGATGCTCTACACGGTTTCTGTGTTTAGGTGAAGAAAAGCACCAAGCATAGATGCCTACTTTCTGATATTTGCATTGGCACTTCAGCTGCCCAAATTATCTTCCAGCCCATCAATTTGAAACTCATGCCAAAAGAAATGCGAGACGATTCGATTCATCGATGGTGGAGTGGCGGCTAATAATCCTGTAAAACCCCGAAAATTAAGACTTAAAAATTTTCAGTATGACTTAAAGCTGCAAGAAATCTATTCATTAATTGTTAATTTTTTTTTTTTTTTTTTTTTTCAGACTTAGTTGCATAAGCGGGTGACCAAAGAAATCACTCGAGGGAGTTCTGATTTCTTCTATAAGCCAATGGACTACGGTCGTTTTTGGTGATATCATTAGGGGGACGGTTCGCCAAGACGGAAGAGAAGTACGATGCTCATAAAGCGGCAAAGTGGGGTCTGTTGGGATGGGTTGACCAGTGAAAGTTCGACTCATTGAGATGTGTTTATGCAATCTAGCGGCGACATGATAGACTTTCACATATAACGTTTTAAAGCACTTCATTCGAAGAAAGTTATCTTCGAATTCAGGTACATATACATGTTCATGGTGTTAATTAACAAATATTATATAGTATGTGTTGGGTGAAGCTTCAACGGTGTCTAAGTGAAACGCTTACGTTTTTGGGGTTAGCTTAGTGTCAATCCTCAGCCATTGATTCTATTCAGATATGACGGCCATTATTAGCTCATAAGTCAAAGGTATAAAAGCAGCAAATCTAGAAATTCGCACAGTAGCTTCGTCTTCTCTTTCACGCATTTACAAGGTTTTAGTCTTCTGATTTTTCTACTCTTGAACATTGTAATCAGGTTAGATTCTTGTGAATCTTGTTAGCAGAAATTACAGAGTAGTGTTTCTGGTATAGCTTTCAGTTTTTCGGGTTTAGCTTATTGTGATTACAGGGAGGTTAGTAGTGATTGTTGTATAAGTGTAAGGAGTTGAGGAGATGTGGTTGTGATTGAGTTGTACTTGTAATTCTTGGATCCTTATAGTGCAGTGAGTCCCAATTTGCTTGGAGCTCAACGTGGACGTTAGTTTATCCATTGGAATAAGCGAACCACGGTAAAATCTTGTGTTTGGATTGTGTTCTGGTAGTTTAAGCTTGTGATTTGTTTGTGAGTGTTGATTGATAGGTTTGATCTGTTTCACGCACAACAGTGGTATCAAGAGCGAGATTAGGGTTTATTCGGTCTGGATTTGAGTGATTCTTGAAACTAGGGTTTTTACAAATGGGGGTTTCGGTATAATCAGTCCAAATTAGTGGCTTAGGGTTTAGAAAACCTTAGAATATCCGATCAATTTCGTGAAATTAGTTCGAATTCAACCCTTAACCCGATTAGGGTTTTGTGTCATTCAGATCCAAAACAGTAATCTGTCACTATGACTACTACAAGAGTCGAAATCACACCAATTGATGGGAAAATTGATTTCAAAGTTGGAAAAAGAAAATGAAGGGCGTTGTTATTCATAACCAGGTAGCCATGCACTGAGAAGGACGTGACCATGGTCAGAGGAGAAACTGAAAAAAAAGGCAGAGTTGGAGGAGGAGGCGTACAATTGATAATCATGAACCTCTCCGAGCGGTCCTGCGAAGGAGACGGTTTTGAAAACTCCGACGCGGACTATGGGGGTAAACTCGAATCTCTTTATGCATTACAATCTGCTCCTAATCTAGCTTACTTAAAGGTGTTTTATTTGCATATAAAATGGATAGCTCTAGGACTATTGATGAGAATATTGATGGTTCTTGAAACTGACCCAAGTGTTGAAGGGGACAGATCAAGAACTCGGAGACTCGAGTTAGCTATGATTCTTTGAATTCTTTGCTGAAGATTACCAGGTTGTAAAAAATGCCCTTCAATATACTGGTACTGTCCCAAGCGTAGACTTAATAGTTTCTGGATTAAAGCTAGGGAATTAGAGATTAAAGTGCAGAGAAGAACTGGTAGTAATCTTTTGTTAAAGGAAGGGGATTTTAATCAGATTAGTATTCTGTCCAGTCTGATAGTGGGCCTAGGAGATAGAGAAAAGGGGAAAACAAAACCGTAAGGCCCAAGGAGAAAAAGGAAGTGTTTCTTTTGTAACAAGGTGGCCATTTGAAAAAGAATGTTATGCCTGGCTAAGAAACAGAAACAAGGGAATACTGAAAGCACCTAGCAACCTCTAAGTCCAGTTTAGAAGAATCTGAAGTTTAACTGTTTTAAAACAGAAAGATAAATGATTGGGTAAGGGACCTCGGGTGCTCTTTTCATATGAGTCCCAATAAAGACTGGTTTCAGGACTATGAGGAGAATAGGTTAGAAACTGTCTACATGGGGAAAATAAGCATGTAGGGTTGAAGGGATAGGCAGCAACATTAAAACTAAACAGTGGTAAAACTGTCAAGTGACTAAAGTGAGGTACATTCCAGAATTAAAAAGAAACTTGATTTCATTAGGTATCTTAGATGAATCTGGTTGTAGGTATAAAGCTGAAAATGGTTGCCTGTATGTTTATAAAAATAACTGGTGTTTTGCTTGAAGGGATAAAAAGAAATGGCTGTATATTCTGTCTGGATCCTATTATGCTGATTGTTAAATTCTGCTTTGGTTTCTACTAACCTGAATGTTACTGAAAAATGGCACTAAGATTAGGCATATGAGCAAGGGCCTGGACATCCTCTATAAGCAGCCATGGTATTGTAAGGACCTTATTAGACCTCGATTTTTGGGAGACTGCATATGGGCAAGCAACACAGGTTGAGTTTCCAAAAGGGGACTCACCTGGCTGCCAACTGCTTAGAATACTTGCATGCTGATCTGTGGGGGCAGAAAGGGTCAAATCACACGGGGGGTAGTAGTTATTTTGTCTATAGTAGATGATTACAGTAGGAAGGTGTGGGTTTTCTTGCTAGGATAAGGATGAAGCTTTGGGTAGGTTTAAAAGTTGGAAGGTCCTTGTAGAGAACCAAACTGACAGAAAAATTAAAACCCTTAGAACAGACAATGGTTTAGAGTTCTGTAACCAGGAATTTGACTCCTTCTGCACTGAACATGGCATCAAGACATAGAACTGTTAGGAGAACTCCTAACAGAATGGGGTTGCTGAACGAATGAACAGAACCCTTTTAGAGAAGGTGAGATGCCTTCTCTTCACATCCTGCCTTCCTAAGTCCTTTTGGGGAGAAGCCTAAACACATTGCCTATCTTATTAACAGAAGTCCTTAGTGCCATCAGCTTAAGTGTCCTGAGGAAAAATGGAGTGATAGGAAACCTAATTTAGCACACTGAGGACCTTTGGATGTGCTGCATACGTCCATAACAGTGAAGGGAAATTAGATCTAGGTCTTAGGTGTGTCTTCCTAGGTTATCAAGAGGGAACAAAAGGGTATAGGCTTTGGGATAGAAGTACCCCAGGAGTTAGAATAATAATTAGTAGGGATGTAATTTCAATGAAAATAATTTCCTTGCAAGTTGCTAACTGATGCAGACAACAAGCAGCAATCCTATGAACCAGGACCAGCTGAGAGAGTCCAAATTGAGGTGGAGTCTGCTGAAATTCAACCTGGATGGAACATCAGGAAGCTGAAGTAAATGAACCCGATCTGGACCTTGACTTTGGATGAGGAAAAGCAACAGAACCTGCTGAACCCCATTCTGACCTTTAGCCCAGTACCAGCTAGCCAGGGATAGAACTAGGGAGAGAAATCAAGCACCATCAAGATACTCCTATGCAGATTTGATCTACACAGCCTGGTGGCAGGGGCACAAGTTCAGAGTCAGAAACAGATGTTATGAAGAAGCAGTTAGATCTAAAGACAAAGCACAATGGCAAGCTGCAATGGAGGAAGAGATGCTGTCCCTTAAGGTAAATGGAACTGGTCTTTGGTTCCAAATCCCAAAGACCAGAAACTGGTGGAGTGCAGATGGCTATTCAAACGAAGGAAGGTATGACCTCTTCTGACCTCCTAGATATAGGCTAGGTTGGTAGCTAAGGCTCACACAGCGGGAGGGAATAGACTTTAACGAGATATTCTCCCCGTTGTGAAATAAAAACCATTAGGATCATGTTAGCCATTGTTGCCCATAGGACTTGGAATTAGAACAGTTGGAGTCCAAACCGCCTTTTTGCATGGGAATTTGGATGAAAAAATTTATATGAGACAGCCAAGGTTTTGTAGTAAAAACCTGCCAAACCATGTATTGCCTTCACAAATCATATAGGACTGAAACAGTCCCTAGGCAGTGGTTAAAACGTTTTGATGCTTTTATTTAGTGTTGGCTTCAAGAGAAGCAAATATGACAGCGTTCTATTATGCTTTATATGATGATATGCTTTGGATTTGACTGTATGTTGATGACATGCTTTTAATTTGCAAGTCTAAATCTAGGATAGAAGGTTAAAGAAAAAATTAAACTCTGAATTGATATGAAAGATTTAGGAAATGCAAGAAGAATTTTAGGCATGGTCATAGATAGAAACAGAAAGCATTGAACTAAGGTGCATCAGACTTCATATTTGCAAAAACTGGTGACCAAATTTGGCATGACAGGTTTAAAGTAGGAACAGTACCTTTGGTGGAACATTCATGTTAAAAGAGTCAAGTCCCAAACAGATGCAGATTTAATTAAAATGGAAAATGCTCCTATGCTAATGTAATTGGGTTGTATGTATGCCATGATTAGCACATAGACCAGACCTCTCCTTTGCAATTTCCCTTTTAAGCCGATTTATGTCAAATCCTGGCTTTGAGCAATTGGCTTGCCCTCAAATGGTTGCTTAGGTATATAACGAACATTAAATGTTGGTCTGGAATATGGAAAAAGATTTGACTCACTTGATCTGTAGGTTTTGTAGACTCTGATTTTGCAGGTGACAAGGACTCAAGAAGTCAACTACGCATACTTGTTACCTTGGGGGAAATTGTGTGAGCTGGAAGTCCCAGCTTCAGCCAATGTTGCACTGTCCACCACCGAGGCAGATATGTGGTGTCACGGACGTATTCAAAGAAGCCCTTTGGCTCCAAGGGTTACTATCAGAGGTAGAGCTGCTGGATGGTACAGTTATCTATTCGGACAGCCAAAGTGCAATCATTATGCAAGAATCCGGTGTACCACCGAAGGACCAACATGTGATGTCAAGTCCACTTTGTAGGGAGCAGTTGAGAAAGGAGTGATGCCTGAAAAAGGTACCAACTGAAGACAATCCTGCGACATGGGAACAAAGGTGGTGACTCCGATTAAGTTCAAGCACTGCTGAACTTACTGCATGTCAAATGACCGCAACACGAGCTGTGATAAGCAACCTGTGATGAAACTGCACTAATAAGGTTATTTTTTTTTTTGACTTGGTGGGTGTGAAAGCTTCAAGGTGAGGTTGTTGGGTGAAGCTTCAACGGTGTCAAGTGAAACGTGACGTTTTTGGTGTTGCTTAAGTGTCAATCCTCAGCCATGATTCTATTCAGATCTGACGGCCATTATAGCTCATTAAGTCAAAGGTAAAAAGCAGCAAATCTAGAAAATTCGCACCGTAGCTTCGTCTTCTCTTTCACGCATTTTACAACAGGTTTTAGTCTTCTGATTTTCTATTTGAACATTGTAATCAGGTTAGATTCTGTGGAATCTTGTTAGCAGAAATTACAGAGTAGTGTTTCTGGTATAGGCTTTCAGTTTTTCGGGTTAGCTTATTGTGATTACAGGGAGGTTTGAGTGATTGTTGTATAAGTGTAAAGTTGAGAGATTTGGTTGTGATTGGGTTGTATTGTATTCCTTTGATCCTTATAGTGCAGTGAGTCCCAATTTGCTTGGAGCTCAACGTGGACGTAGTTTATTCCATTGGAATAAGCGAACCACGGTAAAAATCTTGTGTTCTTGATTGTGTTCTTGGTAGTTTAAGCCTTGTGATTCTGTTTGTGAGTGTTGATTGATAGGTTTGAATTCTGTTTCACGCACAACAGTATGTTATCTCTCTAATCAATTTGATGAAAAATTTCAGGATGATACCCTAACCGGAAACGAGTCTTCCATGGATATAGCCACCAAAAAGAACTTGGAGAGTCTTGTGGGAATTGGTGAAAGACTACTGAAGAAACCAGTTACAAAGGTTAATTTTGAGACTGGAGTCTGTGAGCCTTGTCATAAGGGTACAAATGAAGAGGCTCTCATAAGGTACATAACTTTTGTACTATGTTTTCTAAAATAATCAGTATTAGCATATATACCTAATTTTTGTTTATATGCAGATTTGCAGAAATTTTTGTATATATCATTACTAATTTTTGGTCATGATACAGGTAAACCTAAAATCATTACTAATTTTTGTATATATATTTGTTTATATGCAGATTTGCAGAAATTCTCTCAAAGGAGAAGCGAACTCGTGACCTAAAATCACCACATGGAAGGGTGACAAATTTAAAGTGAACAATATTATTGTTCGACTAGTTATTTCATTTTTTTTTAATTAGTCAAATAAACTTGAGTTATTTTTTATTCTATTTAGAATAAAAATTCAAACGAGATGGTCTATGTAATTTATTCATTCTTTTGTTTATCAATTTGAATAAATAATGTTATAGTGCAAAGTTGATAAAAGTATATACTGTTATATCATGAGATACTGGTATCTAATTATTGTAAATTGGTAAAACCCTTCCTTCTTATATATATATGGAGCTGATTAATTATGGAATTTAATTCCTGTTGATAGTAATGTAATTAATATATATCAAAGTTGGACTTTAATAATATTAACAAAAAGACATCTGATAATCCAATTTGGATTCAGTAATTTTGCAAGTAATTAGAAATATATTCGATTTTCTTTTGGTCGCATTTTATATATCCAACAGTTTATGAGGTTTGAGTTAATTTTAGACCAAACGCTGGCTTAATTAATCGACGATCAAAATAAAAAAGCATCAGGGTTTTTATCCCAAATTAAAAAGAGAAACTTGGGCTTTCTGGAAATGTGGAATATTATATTAGGATCTCACATTGGGATTTCACACCCACCAAGTGTGATACTTAAGCCTAGGGGCTCTCGCACCTATTGGACCAGTCTTTTGGATTATGCTTTCCCTTAGGTTTGAGTTCTAACATTGGTGCTTTTATTGAGAGTTAGGTTGCGGAAAGGGTTACCTATAAAATAGATTAAGGTGTAATGTGTATCCAATGGCTGATAGGTAAGTGAAGCCGTCCAAAGGGGACAAAGGATCTACCGTAGACGTCAGCTCTTGAAACGGGGTGCTGCAATGTTAGAATTCTATATCGGGATCTCACACTTACCAAATATGATACTTAAACCTAGGGATTCTCCCACCTATCAGATCGGTCTTTTGGATTGTGCTCTCCTTTGGCCTTGATTTCTAACCTATTATACATAACAACAAGAATATATATGATCTTTAGTCAATGCGCCATTAAATTAGTGATGGAGGACATTGAAATGGTCCACCCACGCGAGACATAACCATACACAAAGTAGGTAGCAGTCACAATCCATGTTCACCAGTGGATATTAGTGTAATAACAACCGTCACAATTAAATAGTCCCAAATATGGAAGCTTCCGTCTCGCTTAAAATGATTAATTGCTGGCTTTGAATTAATTGCAATAGAGTTATATTAAGTAATGGCATGTCATTACCTTTTTGAGAAAGAATTGAAAGATGGTTTTGTTTTCAATATCTCTGAATTGAAAGATATATAAGGAAACTAATCCCGGCCTATCTGAAACAAAAGAAGTGAAAATTAATATTGCTTGAAATGACGATTTATCAGAACGGTTTAAATAAAGTGTCCATTTTTTAAGTAACCATAATTAAAAAAAAAAAAAAAAAAAAAGTACGCATGCAACAACTGAAATAAAAAATGGAGATGCTTATTATTAATCTATCTGAGATTTTTCAAAATACAGTGACTAATTAATGAAGAATCAGACGCGGAGGCGGGGCGGGGGGGCAGTGCTCCACCCCTTGTTATACAAGACCTTACAAGATATCCCACAGTAATCTGGGATTTATTCAAACAGCTTAATTGGATAACAGTAATTAACTGTAAAGGTGCATCAGCATCCTTATTTGCAACACCAATAAATCTATTACTAATCTTATATAATCATTAACTAGTTAGAATTTGCAGCCCGTCCATTGGGTGACGGTGACCTAGCCTGGCGAAGCCGCTTCTCGTCCGAAAGTAGTTTCGCAAACCTGCAACGTAAAAGGTTTCCCATGGCATCATAACTAAGAAAAACTTTAAGACAGAAATTTGGAAATATTATTAGATATTATGTATACCTTATGAGAGCCTCCTCATTGGTTTCACCATTATTAAAAGGTTGAAAGATGCCCGATTCCACATTCACCCTTGAAACTGGTTTCTTTAACAAATTTTCCCCAACTTTCACAAGGTCTTCCAAGTTATTCTTTGTAGCTATATCAACCGAAGATACGACGCCGTTTAATTTATCATCCTGAGTTGTTTCATTCAAAAGTTTTATGAATGATTGATTTTTAGTCAGCGAATATAGTAATAATTAGAGAAATAACTTGAATGATAACCTAATAGCTACCTGAATCCGAAGATAGTTCTTTTCCGAGTGAAGAGCTTGGAAAACCACAGAAATGTGTAAATCTACCATATCTGCACTTGCTTGAGTAAACACATCAACTAATGGAGTGGAACCACCACTTGTTAACCAACCCAATACGCCCCACTTTGCTGCTTCTTCGGCACTGTATTTTCCGTCTTTTTTGGCCGAGCCAGTTCCTAGGGATATAACTAGAAACCGTTCATAGTCCATTGGCTTTATAGGCAAGAAGTCGGGACTTCCCCTAGTAATTACCTTTGTTACTTCACCAATAGCAACTAATGTCTACAAGTAGAAAGGCACAGGATTAGTTGATTTTTATTTCCTACGCCCGAGAAAAATATTAATTGCTACGTCAATATGCAGAAACTTTATTATGTAGTTATGTACCGGGTTATTTGCGGCAACTCCACCGGGTTGAAGTCTCTCACTTTCCCTGCCGAGTCCTTGGTTTCGAAATAGTGTGCTGGAAGATAAGTTGGTGCTGCTGAGGTTGCTATGCATATGTCTGACAATAATGCATCTAAGCTTTGATTCTGTTTCACCTATTATTCCACGAAAGACACATGCTAATTGATTGAAAATAGTGGAGTTGAAATCTCTCACCACTTTCTTATATATGTAGTTTTGACTGCTAAAGGCAATATTATACACATTCATTTAACGTGAATATAAAGGATGGAATATTGAAGATCTCATAAGGAAAATGTACCTGATAGCTGGAAAAGATGGTCGGCTGGAGTTGCTTGATGTCATGTAGATTTCAAGAAGAAAGCTCAAAGAAATGAACGAAAAATGCAGAGAAGAAACAGAGTAGTTGATTTAACAAACTCTACGTTCTTTGGTAAAGTGTTTTCATTAACTGTTTGAATCTTGCGCAGACACACTTATAATGCTGATGGTGTCTAAAACGCACCGTTTACATAACTCATCAGAGTTTACAAAATAACCCAAGTCATCTTTTCTATTCTTACAATTTCACCCCAGGTTTCTACAAACTAAACAAAGCATAAACTGTAATAGAAACCATAACAGAGCATGCGAATACAGAAAAGAGAAACTCCTTTTACGTCTGACACCTACACTTCATATCACAATATTTCCCCTCAAACTAAACACTCTTGAACCAACAGAAGACTCCTTTAAAGTCTGACACCTACACTTCATATCACAATATTTCCCCTCAAACTAAACCATTCTTGAACCAATAGAAGACTCCACTGATACTGCAAGAACAAAACTGAGTTACACCCCACTGATACTGCATATCACAAAACACCATTAAACTGCAAGAACAGACTAGGTTACACCCCACCGATACTGCAGATCACAAACACCATTAAACTGCAAGAACAAAACTGAGTTACACCACTGCAAGAACAAACTAAGTTACACCCCACTGATACTGCAGATCACAAACACGATTAAACTGCAAGAACAAAACTGAGTTACACCCCACTGATATTGCAGATCACAAACACCATTAAACTGCAAGAACAAAACTGAGTTACACCATTGTAATAGCATTACTTTGGCAGATCACAACCCACATTCAATTGCAAGAACAAACAACATTCAACTGCAAGAACAACTATATTTCACCACTGCATGAACATGACTTTGGCAGAAAACAAACAATTATCAATAGCTGAACAAACCGAGTTACACCACTGCAATAGCATTACTCTGGTAGATCACAGACCACATTCAGCTGAGTACGCAGCATACCAAAATGATTACCAGGAAAAGATTTTGTTAAGACATCAGCTTTTTGAAATTCTGAAGCTACATATTGTACATTCAGCTATTTTCGAGCTACTAGTTCTCTCACGTAATGAACATCAATTTCGATGTGTTTAGTTCTTGCATGAAACACAGGATTTGCGGAGAGTGCACCAACACTCATGTTATCACACCATATGACTGGTACATTTTTAACCTCAATCCCAAGTTCTTTAAAAAGATGTTGAGTCCATACAACTTCAGTGGCTGCTTGACTTAAAGCTCTATATCCAGCTTCAGTGGAAGAAAGTGAAACAACTTTCTGTTTTCGGGAACTCCACTGAACTAGATTACCCGAAAGAAAAACAGCATACCCACTAGTGGATCTCCTATTATTCACATCACTCGCCCAATCCGCATCGGCATATGCTTCAATATTAAACTCTTTGGTTCTTTTAAAAACAAGTCCATAGTTTAGGGTACCTTTGATATACCGTAAGACCCTTTTACAAGCAGTCCAGTGAGCTTCAGTTGGATTAGATAAAAACTGGCTCAATTTGTTAACCGTAAAAGCCAAATCTGGTCGGGATAGAGTTAAGTACTGAAGACCACCAATTATGCTTTGAAACAATGTAGGATTATCAAACAAAGTTCCAACATCTCTCACCAGTTTGGAATCTGTGGCCATTGGCGTGATACATGGCTTAGAATCTGCCATTCGAGCCTTTTCTAGCAGTTCCTGGGCATATTTACTCTGAGTAAGCAGCAAACCAGAGTGATTTCTTTGAACCTCAAACCCAAAAAGTAGTGCACAACCCCCATTGTCTTGAGAGAAAACTGATTATTAAGATCCTTTACCACTTGGTCAATTAGAGAAGAATTATTCCTTGTTATCAATATATCATCCACATATACTAACAAATAAATCACATCATAATCTCTTTTGTAGTAGAACAAACTTACATCAGAGGTAGAGTTAACAAAACCCCAGGTCAGTAAAGCACCTTTTAACTTATCAAACCATGCCCTTGGGGCTTGTTTTAAGCCATATAAGGCCTTATGAAGATGACAAACTTGCTATGATTGAGAACCTTCAGAAAAACCAATTCGTGGCATCATGTAAACTTTTTCTGCCAACTCACCATTGAGAAGCGCATTATTAATATCAATTTGCTGGATTCCCCAATCATAATAGATAGCCAAAGAGAACATAATACGAATGGTTGTTGCCTTCACTACCAGAGAAAATGTATCAAAATAGTCCAGACCAGGAGTTTGTTGGAACCCCTTGGCCACCAATCGAGCCTTATATTTTTGTAAAGATCCATCAGAATTCAACTTCGTTTTAAAGACCCATTTGCTGCCTACAACATGCATTCCATCCTCATAGGGTACCATTTCCCAAGTATTATTTTTCATGAGAGCTAGATACTCAGCTTCCATAGCCTATCTCCATTCTGGAATCTCCAAGGCTTCTTTAGCAGTTTTTAGTTCCTTTAGAATCGTATGAATATATGTCAGAGTTTATGTTGCAGTGGGAGTTGATGTTGTAGTGGACTGAAACTGTGTAGCTACATTAGGAGCAGCTGAAAGTGCTGCAGTGGACTGAATCTGTGTAGCCACATTAGAAGCAGCTAAAGTTGTTGCAGTGGACTGAAGTTATGTAGGAACAGCTGAAGTTGGAGGAGAGGTGGAAGATGGTGAACTAGCCAGATCAGTAGCATGGTTTGCATTATTCAACTGTGGTGAAGTTGTATGTGTAGAAAACAAAGCTTGAGCTGCTGCAGACTGTTAGTGTATATTAGTGTATGCCCTAGAAACCATTCGTGTTGTCGATCTCAGAGCATTTTATTTTGTATCTATATATAATAAATAATAGAAGAAAGAGTTCTTCAATTCATATATATAAATTGCTTCCTTTATTCAGTCATGCATTTAAAATAAAGTATGTATATAAATTATCCAGATGATTCATTTAATCGGTAAATGAATTATCGAAAAGGGTTCCTTACAGAAGTAATATAATTTGGGCAACTATATTGCACAGTAGGCATATCGGATGCTTCCAAAAGATATCATGAGTTGATATAAGTACGGATGATGATGATAGTCATGTCACTGGGGCATTGGTATGGATTAGCAGTTGGTGAACTGTTTTTCGAATGTGACCGAATAACGACAAATCACTTGGAAAAGCATATAGTCCATGATTTATCATTTGGTTACATCAGTGCACGATGTAGTCCTTTGACTTGAGACATTGTAGTTGGATTTGATACGGATGTGTATGGTTCATACGGTGTATAAGAACAAGACTAATCATGTTTCATATGATAAAGCCTATTTGGTCATGCGTTGTTCATATGCAGAAATGAACGATGGTCAAGAGGGGATCCATTTACTCGAAAATATAGGATCGGGAGTACCGCTGACTCCATCCGGATTCGAGTTCCTAGACGAACGTCGATAAATGTCGAAAATCAGAATCTCTGGCCAGAGCCTATTATTAGTCATACAAAAGCAAGTTTGTGATGACTAGTTCTGAACATATTGATCGACGATTTGATAGAAGATCGAGTTTAGGATTTTGATATTCTATGAATCTGTGTTCGATCAGGATATCTCAATGGAGGGACTTTACCTGCATGGTACGTATGATCTGAAATGGGTTCAATGAAGTATTTCTTCATCGTGGTTTAGGGACTATGACACATTGCTAGATGTTTACCATAGTCGTTGGGCCTCCGGACAGGTTTTCAGATTCATCCAGAACCGGCTCACGACTAATCCACGGTGGACTTACATGGTCACACCAATAGCCTTGAGAAGTTAGAGAAGGATGAGAGAGAGATATGATTGTCTGAAGAGGGCTAGCACCTTCCGAGGGTAATAACGGGATTTCTATAGTAATAGTTACATAGAAAATTATTTGTGACATTTTAAGGGTTAAAATGGTCAAGAAATAATTAATTATATTTAATTATTATATCTTAAAGTGTTAAGATTAATGAGATGAACAAAAATTACCTTTTAATAGTTAAAGGGTAAAAGGGTAAATTTATGGGTTGTTAATGTAAACTAGTTTATTTTACATGGGCCCTTGAATAATATTGATTATTCAAAGGGTAGCATAATAAATTCGTGGGGTCCCTTTATAAAATAAGATTTTATTGGGCTTGGAAGTGAAAAATAAATAATTGCAAAATAGCCCAAGTATATATAAGTGCAAAAGGTTGCATTTTTGTTCATTATTCACTTGTTCACTCAAACACAAACTAAAAGCTCTCTCTCCCTAGCCAAGGCCACTCTCTAATCCTCTCAAGGTGGTGTTAAAGTGTGGAGGTTTCATCCTTTTGAAGCTAATCTTCATCAATCCAAAGCAAAGGAGTAGGTATAATCTCATATCCAAGCTTTGCATGTAAACCGTTTTTTTTATCCATGCTTTCATGCTTTCATTCTCCATCTCCACCACTCTTCATGCATGCTGAATCTTTCAAACGGTATCAGAGCTAAAAGCTCCTTGCATGTCGAATTTATAAGCTAAAATGGCATTTTCCATGTGTTCATATGTTCATCAAACTTGGTTGAGTTTGCATGTTAGTGATATGGTTCAAAAATGTTTTTTTCATAGTAGATCTTTACATGCATGTCTCGGCCATACATAGATCAGAGGTATATGTTCATTCTTCTTCTCATTCTTATATGTTTGAATGATGATAATGGTTATAATGAGCATGCCTTAGTATTGGATGAGTTGTTTGATGTAATAAGCATGTTTGATGCATGTGTATGTCTCGGCCATCTCTTGATCTTTGGAAAACATGTTTTTCTTCTTGCTCTAATATGTTTGGGTATGTTAGAATATGATTTAAAGCATGTTTGGATGATGATTATTGCATGAAATGTGTTGAAAACTACATGCATGCATATATGTCATTTTCGGCCATGACTAGTTTTGCCATAAAAATGTCATTTCATTCATGTATTGATGAATGATGTTTTAGGAAATGTTGCATGATGATTCATTTAGAAAAATGTTCATGCATGTTCATTTCCATTACTTTGATTAAATGGTTTATGCTTTGACATGCTAAATGTGTTATCTTTAATTTGATTAAAGTATATTTTTGCATGAAGTGTATGCAAATGTTGCAAGTGTTTAGTGGTGGAATTTGATGTTAGCATAAAGTTATGGATTATTAATTCATATGATGAATTGTGATATTATGTATGTATGATGGTGGTAATTTTAATGTAGGATGTTTAATTTGATTAAATTATCTTATATTGCATCATTGCATGACATAAATTATTATATTTTTGAAATGTAATAATTTGGTTGTTTGAATGGTTTCAAAAAATTGATGATGCAAGATGACATGATTGTCTTTGAGAAGATAAATGTGTCATAAAAAGTATTACTTTAGGGTGCGTTTGGTTCGGGGTGAAATAAGATAAATCCTGTAATCTTTGTTTAACTTTCAAGATTCCCTCGTTTGGTTGTCAAGTAATATAATATTACAGTAATATTTTATTACAAATAGTGGTTACTATTGGTAATATTGGGGGTAATCAGATTACCTTTCCAGGGGGTGTTAATGTTGGATTACCAGGGTAATCATAATTTTTACCCTATTTTGCCCTTAATATATTATCATTCCGAGCACATTTGCCCTTATATATCCTTTAAATTACAAGTATCCCATATTGAGTTAGGATGACTTTTCTGCCCCCCATATTCAATTTATAGAGACAAAAAAGTCCCTGATATTTGAAAAAACTACAATATACATATTAAAAGTTGGATTAAACCCTAATCCACCATCGTTTTTTCTTTTCCTCCACAACGAAAAGCGACGGTGCTATTAGGGTTCTGTTTCTTCTCCAATCGACGCGAAGCACACCAGTTTGGTTCCTTTCACCGAACAATTGTGTTGCTGCATTGATTTTTGTTCGTCGTCAAGCAGTTCCAGTCTCGAAGTGCAGCAATTTTTCTCTGTCAATCTCCGTCACATTAATCGAGTTAGGTGAGTTGTGTTTAACTGTATTTTGTGTGATTCAATTCACCATTTTCAGTAATCAAACAACTTCGACGAAAAGGGTCAATTTTTTTTGTCCATTCATACACGGAACTGCTCCTTAATGTATTGATCTTGTGTTTGAATGAAAAGGGGACTGTTGTTGGCATGATAATGTTGGTTTGAAGTGTCAGGGTTCGGGCATGGTTTGATGGCTGTAGTTTTTAATCTGATATGGTCGCTGTAGAGAATGGAGCATGCTGGTTTAAATTCTGGGTTATGCTTCCCTGTTTTGTTTCAAATTGTGTTGTTTGAATTTGGGTTTGTTAAGGCCATATGCATGTGTGATGCAGTGATTGTGTGGATGTTGTTTTTCTATGATGTGCTATTTGAAATGGCTAGCTGTATCTTCCTAAATTGTATGCATTCGTAGCCTGTGGGTTTTACATTTTGTTGTTTGGGTTTATGTGGTTGCCATTCCACAGTTTGTCTTGAATGTCTAGTGTAGGGGTTTTGGTGCTGATGTACTTTGAATTGTGAAGTGAAATGGTATAGGTGTTTGTGAGTAATATTATGCTTGTTGGTACAAGGAGTAGGTGAAACAATCATGGCTTGTTTACCCCTAAGGCAGAAGATGTGTTTGGTCACAATCTTACTTTTGCAATTGCACATGATGGAAAGCATGTTCGCCATGTTTCTAATTGTTGGGCTTGCTATGCTACATAGGAATAGGAATACTGGGGGTTTTATAACTTATACAGGTAGGCATTATTTGAGAGCAATGGGTAGGCGTCCTATAAGATATACAGCCAAGCGAATTGATAGACATAATGTTAGGTCACTCAATTTACAGAACATGGTTTTCGATAGTGATACATAGTGTCTTAAGAATTGTAGAATGGATTTCAAATTGTTTGAGAAGTTATATCATTTAGTAAAAACTATTGGCGGGTTAGCACCAACTAGAAATACAACTATAGAAGAGATGGTGGCTAATTTTCTTCACATAATTGCGCACTATGTGAAGAATAGAGTTCTTAAAAGACAAACAAAAAGATCTGGTGAGACAGTTTCACGAAATTTCCATAGAGTGTTGCAAGCTGTGTTGAGACTGCATAGAATTCTGTTGAAAAAACCAGATCCTATCTTGGAGAATTCAACTGATGACAGATGGAAATGGTTCAAGGTACACATTGTACCCATTCGGTTTTTGTTGTTCATATTTGTTTGCTTATGACATTATCCTAAAATTAATGTTTCCCTGTTTTTGTTGTCTTGTTAGAATTGTTTGGGTGCTTTAGATGGAACATATATACAGGTTCACGTGGACTTAGCTGACAAACCCAGGTATCGCACCCGAAAGAATGAAATTGCAATGAATGCGCTTGGTGTTTGCACACCAGACATGCAATTTATTTATGTCTTCCCGGGATGGGAAGGTTCAGCTGCAAATGGTAAGGTGCTCAGGGATGCCATCAATAGGAGACATGGGTTAAAGGCCCCGCAAGGTAAATCCTTGATCAATTCCTGTTTTCTATAGCTATATACAATAATATAGTCAATGGTTTTTTTTTTTATTCTAACATGTTTAATTTCATGGTAGGGTTTTATTACTTATGTGATGCTGGATACACCAATGGGGAAGGGTTTTTGGCACCATATAGAGGGCAACGATATCATTTGAATGGGTGGAGGCAAGGTCGTCAACCAATGACACCGCAAGAATATTTCAACATGAAACACTCTTAAGCAAGAAATTGTATTGAGAAGAGTTTTGGTATACTAAAGAAAAGATGGGGTATTTTGCGAGAAACATCCTTCTACCCGGTGAGAACCCAATGTCGCATTATTTCGGCATGCTGCCTATTACATAACTTCATTAGAAATGAACTGCCAACGGACCCAATCGAGAGTGAGGCCGGTGAAGTGTACAATATCGAGGACGATGAGGAGGACAGTGGTGAAGTTATAAGGCATGTGGAGACGAGTGCCGCGTGGACTGCGTGGAGAGATAATTTAGCTCAAGAAATGTTCAACAGTTGGATGTCTTCGCGAAATACGTAGTGTCATGTTATTAGGGTTTGTCTGTTGAATGTGTATGTCCATGTTGATGTCTTCTATTGCAAACAATTTGATCGGTTTACTTTGTTTCTGTTGTGATTGTATTGTAAACACTTCTAGCACCTGGTTTTTCTCTTCTGTTATGTTTTAGCTGTATGTTAAATTAGAGTTGTTTAGTTATTATTTTACATTTTGTGGCGTGCATATATTTTGTTAGTGCAACAGCTTCTACAATTTCTCTATTATTTTGTTCTGTTTCTTGTTGTATAAATCATTTAAAATTTAGGGCTACTTTGCTGTGTTTTTGTCTAATGTGCTAGTGAAGTTTCTTTACAGAATGGAGAACTTAGATCCAAAAAAAAAAAAGTAGCGAAAAGAGTTTGAGTTTGGACGTACCAAACATCAACAGAAAAGGAAAAGGTAAAGTCACCAGTACCACGACCAAAAGATAGTGGACGAAAGATGAAGATGCTCAGTTAGTTGATTGTCTTGTAATACTGAAGCAAAGCAATCAGTGGGGTGTAGATAATGGGACATTTAAAGTTGGGTTTCTGTCCCAACTAGAAAAAATGCTGCAAGAGAGGCTTCCTGGACATGGCCTTAAGGCAATTCCTTACATTGATTCCAGGTATAAGTTACTGAAGCGCCAGTACCATGCAATCAATGGGATGATAGAAAATGGCAGTGCATTCGGATGGAATGATGCGAAGAAGTGCGTTACCGCAACTAAAGATGTATTTGATGAATGGGTTAAAGTAAGTGCTTTTTATTGGTGAAATTGTTTACATGTTTTATTTTTTAAAAAACTTTCCTTTCTCTGTCTTTTTATTTATTTATGTATTTTTATTTTTTGTGTAGAGTCATTCTACTGCGAAGGGCCTGTGACACAGGCCATTCCCCCACTATGACGTGTTACTTACAGTGTTTGGTAGAGATCGAGCAACTGGAGGGGCTACAGAGACCCCTGCTGATGCGGTGGAGGCTTTTAAGACAGAGCAGGAGGGGATTAATGAGACAGCTATGGATGTCGATGTCGATCTTGAGGTGGAGGCCCAAAACACTATTCTCGTGAAGGAAGAGATGGCTGGTTCTACATTTCAGACAGCCATAGGTGGCCTTAGTAGGAGGGCTGTCAGTAGCACAAAAGGAAGGTTAGGGATAAAGGTTTTTCTGACTTCATGGATCAGATGGGCAAGTTTAGCAAAGCATTTGAAGGAACCCGTGAAGAAATTAAAGACATTGCATCGTTTTTCAAAAGAGAGTCTGAAGAGAAGGACAGGAGGAATTCATTGTTCAATGCAATAGCTGAGTTGGATGGGTTCACAATTGATGAGCTGTTGGAGGCAGGGGAGGTGATATCCAAGGAACCACACAAAATTGAGTTCTTCTTCGCGTTACCGATTCATTTTAGGTGGGAGTTTGTGAGGAAGCAGCTCACAAGTAATGTGTATTGTCCAATATTTGATGATTAGTAATATATTTATGATAGCATTGAACTGTTTTGTGTACTGATGTGTTTATTTAGATGAATGTGTAGCCTCAGTAGAAGTCTGTTAGTTGCATGGGTATGGCGTATTTTTGACTATCAAACACCATGGTGTAGCTTCTGCATTGTATAGACCATGGATTTTGTGTACTTTTTGACTATGTGTGTTAGTGCATTGTGTTAGCACTTAACCATATCCCACT
Source organism: Pistacia vera (assembly GCF_008641045.1). Lineage (NCBI taxonomy): Eukaryota > Viridiplantae > Streptophyta > Magnoliopsida > Sapindales > Anacardiaceae > Pistacia > Pistacia vera. The sequence continues at coordinate 1,264,470 of NW_022196053.1, forward strand.
GTGGATATCTTTTGTTGTGTAATACCCAGGTTGTCGTTAAGGATTGAAAATGTTGTTAATTAAATGGTAATCACAATATGAAATGGTGTTGCGTGTTGTCATATATGTTGTTGTTGTTATTATGATATCCAATTATCATGTGCTGCAACAGTTATCTTAAGTGCAAGGTATAACAGACTTATTAATGTTTTTTACTTCATCATTCTTTTTTTACATGTTTGTCAATTTGATTGTCATCTGTATTTTTTACACATGTTTAGGGGGAATGACATCAACACAAAGGCAGAAAGGGGAAAGTGCCGAGATTGGGTGCCATGGACAGTCACATGCCACACAACCACTGTGCAGAGAGGACAAAGATGAAGGTCAATAATGTAATTTCATATATTCTTACATTGTTTGTGGAGGACTGATAAGTATTTGCTTAAGTTGATTTGCACATATTATGCATTTTTAGGTGGAATGGAACCCGTACAGAGGGTCAAACCAACTACTGCCGACCATGGCTGCCATGGTGATTCAGACGTTATATGGATGGTCTGTAGGCAGAGCAAATTAGATGGTAAGGAATATGGTTTCATATATTTGTTGTTTAAGGAACATAGCAACGCTTCACAACATAATGAGGTCAATTTGCTATATAGGTAAGAAACTTCCATGACGGGCAAGCAACCGCATTGCCACTAATAGACAACATGGAATGTTGACCAGCCAAATGTTTAACCGGCACTTGGGGTATGCTCCTCACATGTGTCCATGTAATTTTTAAATCAAAATCTTTTTGGTAGTGTTGATAATTTCAGTTATGACAAGAAACTGTGGACAAGATCTACACATGTTGACATATCGAATTTCAAGTGTCTCGATTCCATGTGGTTTTTCTTGTATTCCCTACGAGCTAATAGGCAGAAGGTTCTGAAATGGATTAAAAAAAGGACATATTCTCTACCAAATATGTGTTCATTCCCATTGTATTATGGTTAGTTAATGTTTGCTGATTTTTATAAATGCAAGTTAATTTTCAATTCTATTGATGGGGGTGCTAATATTCTACATTTTTGTATATGCAGGGGTCACTGGATTTTGCTGATCTTATGCAACTTTGGGGAAGTAGCACGATCAGAACCCAACATAAGCTGCATGTTATTGTTGGACTCACTTCGGTCGGCTAACCCAAGGAGGTTTGAGGCTCTGATAAGAAAGTAAGGTCTTCAAACAATTTTCAAGATCTTGCTCCACATTTTTCACTTGTGCTGGAGTCTGTGGCCAATAATGCAGCTAATTTTATTTCCATAACTTGTTCCAGGTTTGCCCTCGATATCACTGCTGCTGAAACAATGACAAAAAAGACTAACCGAGTGGCTAATATACCTCTCATGGTGCTTGATGTGTGTAGGGTTACACCTCACAGGGGTCACATTTTGGATTTTTGTTGTCATTTGTGCGTATGCTCACTGACTTACAAAATGTTATGTGTGTCCAGGTGCCCCAACAAAGGAAACAAACTGATTGTGGCTATTTTGTGCTTTATTATATATATAAGTTTCTCGAATGTGCACCAGCGAAATTTTCCCTAATCGAAGGGTACCCGTACTTTGTAAGTGTTGCATTGTTCCATTGCCAGTCATAATTTTTTACATCATTTTCCATCAACATACAACTGGTTATTTATTATGTCGCTGTGTAACTTGTGCCTCACCACAGATGAAAGAGGATTGGTTTGGGGAGGATGATGTCAAATCGTTTCGTGACAAACTGTTATTGGACGACGCATAGAGTGAGGCAATGGTAAACATTTGCTGTTGTAATTGCCGATTTAATATAATATGGACTATGTCACCATTGATCATGACCTACCATATCATGGTCATGAATTGTATTTCCATCACTAACAAGTATGATTTCTTAACTTGTACAGGATTGTGAAAACAACACAAAAGGTTAAAGCTACGAGTAACGGGCATTCGGTTGCATTGTTTTATTGTAAATTATGTGTTTCCATAACTATTGTACAAAAAGTAGTTCATGTGTTACAAAATATAGTTTGAAAACAATCCAACATTGTGATAAAGGCACAATTGAAAAATCAATGTTACAACTTTTCTATTGGAACATCTATTACATACAAATGTTTGTTTCAAACTGCTAAATTACAATAGTTTCATCAGATGTATGGATGGTGGGATGTGTTTTGGTATGGGCTGAAGGGGGTGTGGAATATGGATTTTGCTTCTGTGTTTGGAGATTTTTGGTGGGACTGACTGCATTTCAATGCCTGGTATGTTCTTGTGAGAGGAATGGGTTCTCGGTTGTTTCTGGGTTGTTGTTTTGTGTTCTTTTTGGTTGTCGTTTTTAGTTGTGCTGCAGGTTTTTTACTGCAGGATATGGTTTGCATGTTTGATCCATTGGGTGACGGTGTTATGGAGGAATGGGACATGATCGTATGGCGATTGGGCAGAGGTCTTTAGAGCCTACACTACATGTTTGAGCTGTAAGTTGTGTATGTTGGTTTAGCAGTTGGTGGGTCTTGCTATTGGGCTTCAGGTGGATGTCTGTTTGGGTTTGTAATGGTGTGTTTACGGTGATGAATGACAGTATTGCAGTGTACATTGTTGCTGCTATGTTTGTTATGTGTATGTTTCTAATTTCTTTGTGCGGCTTAGGAAAAAAGGCTCATTGGTCAGTTCCCAGAAGACGATATTACTTTGTAAAAGAACTAGTTAACCAGAATAAAAAATGAAAATTGTTTGCAATGGTTATATTTTGTTATATAAGTTAGGCAAAAACTTAGAAAAGATTTGCCCACCTCTTAAACTTTGAAGGGACAAGTATAGGAACTAATTGCAAATGGGCAAAATTATACCTCTTCAACCAGACAAAGCTATAATTGATTTCGTTACATCAGACCTAGTAAGGGCATTTTTTGTAAAATACATTTACGTAATATTAAATTACTGTCAACCAAACACTATTATAAATTATAAATCCCCTGCAAACCAAACACAAAAATATTTTATACCTCGTAATCTTTGAGGTAATCTATCTTTCCATTAATAAAATATTCCCGAGTAATAAAATATTCCTTGAATTAAACGCTACCTTAGTTAAAAGTAACTTGTGTCATAGAATGATTACTCTTGGGTGCGTTTGGCTCGGGGTGAAATAAGATAAATCCTGTAATCTTTGTTTAATTTTCAAGATTTTCTCGTTTGGTTGTCAAGTAATATAATATTACAGTAATATTTTATTGCAAATAGTGGTTACTATTGGTAATATTGGGGGTAGTCAGATTACCTTCCTAGAGGGTGTTAATGTTAAATTACCGGGGTAATCATAATTTTTACCCTATTTTGCCCTAATATTTTATCATTTCGGATATATTTGCCCTCATATGTCTACCAAATAACAATTACCCAAACCCCCTACATTTGAGAACTTAGCTAAAATACCCCCACCATAAAAAAGTTTAATATTTAACAAAATACCCCTAATCATCCAAGACCACCGTCGGCCGCTAGCCACCATTGTTGGCCACCGGCGAAAGTCATCATATCGGCACAAGACCGTTAGGATCTTGCTGGTCGTGTGCCGATAAGGACATTTCCGACCATGGATTTGTGATCCATGGCCAGAAACGACCAGATCTGGCCTTTTCACGGCTAGATCTATGGCGTTTCACGGTCACATCTTTGGCCGTGAAATGGCCATATAAATGGCTAGATCTAGCCGTGAAACGACCATATTCACGACCAGATCTGGTCGGATTAGGCCTGATTGACGTACGACCAACCAGATCCGGTTGGTCGTGCGCCATTACAGCAGCTTCCGGTGGTGGTGGTGGCTGCCGGCGGTGGTTTGGGGTAAGTGGGGGGTGACTTTGCTACAAATTAAAGTTGTATATGGTTGGGGTGTTTTGGTAAAATTTCAAATATAGGGGGGGTTAAAAGAAATAATTTAAAAAATAATAGAATAAAATAATAATAAAAATAATATTATATTATTATTTTAAAATGAGGGCAATTTAGTAATCTACATAAGATACCCATTAATTTATCCTCCCAACCAAACATATTGTTATAACATACTCATCAATTTATTCTAATCGACCAAACACATTTCTCTAAAGATTCCCTAGTAATTTATCTTTTCAGTAATACAACATTTCTCAATAATATAATATTCTCTGAACCAAACGCTACCTTGGAGTAATAAAACCCATTTATCTATGCCATGCATGACTTTTGTGAAAAGTATTGAAATAATGCTAACAATTAAATAATATATCTTTGGGTGGAATATGACAAAAGTGTTTGTGTAATGATTCCTATAAAATGTGTAATTGTTGCATGCTCCAAAGTTATGATTATATTACCACATGAATATTTATATATATAATATCTATTAATATATGAGATATATTTATATTTATATATATTAGTGAATATATATATACACTTTAAATAATTGTTTATATTCATGCCTTTAAATAATTGTTTATTAGATTTGGTATGAATGTTTAATATTTATTTATGTGATGAATGAATATTAGATTAGAGGGTTGATCATGGGCGCCATTTGGTTTTCAAAAATATTCAAAAGTGTTTGTAATATTTTTATTAAATGGCTTGTAATAATTAAATTTGATTTATATTTAATCGGGCCTGCGTGCCTAAGATCCAATTTGGAATGGAATCGGCTAGATGGGAACGAAGAGCATCCGGATGACGATCCAATAAAGATATAGTATTAGGGTAAATAGTTTGCCTTTAGGATGTATTTTCGAAAGCTCCATGGTCAACCCACATGCTTAATTTATGCATATATGTGATAGTATGAATGGTTAATTAATCATGACATGCTAAAAATGAATTAACTAAGGTCAAACCTAAACTCCCTATTAAAATTATTAATCCAAGTCTCCCATTGTGGGATAACTAAATTTTTTATATAAATTTTAATATCCCAAGAATTCTATTATGTGAGGATAATCTTTATATCATAGAATTAAGTTGATCTTGTTTTGGATGGATATTTTTACCTTGACCAAGATTTCTATTATGTGAGGACATGATGAAAATGCCATCCTAAGAAAGCATAATGGTTCGGATTTAACTAGCCTAGGGTACCAGAATTCTATTAGTGAGGTATCTGAAGCTAGGACAAGGAATATGAATCAAACCTTATATAGTGATATAAAAGGAAAAGAGTTTCCTACTTATTAGACTTAATTAACCAAGAATTCTATTATGTGAGGTTAATTGAATTTGATAAGAAATTAATTCCCCACTAAGAAATTTAACACGAAAATTTCGGATCCTCTTTAAGGGAGTGTAGGACCGAATAAAATGTGGGAGCTAATTTGATTATACATTAAAAGGTTTAAAAGATTCAAGACACTAATAAAATTACTTTTCTTTGCAGTTTCATCTTTGTGATAAATATCAAAAAATGGCAACAATGCTTCCTAAGGATAATGGACAATAACATGTTAACCGAACCCAACCTAAAAGATTGGCTAAGAAATCTTAGAATGTTCTAGATTTTGAAAGAATTGCTTATGTCCTGGAAGCACCTTTTCCAATTGATATTGGACCGGATGCTCCACAAGCTGAGCTTGATGCTCTTGAAAAGTGGAGAGAGGATAGTAGAAGGGCTAAAAATTACATGCTAGCCTCCATGAATAGAGAACTTCAAACTAAGCATGAAAAGGTTTCAAATGCTTATGATATCCTCATAGCTCTACAAGAGTTGTACAGCGAAAATCCAAGAGTGGTTGAGTATGAGTTATGTGCATCCCTCTTTAGCATGAAGTTTAGGGAAAGGGTACCTCTAGCTAATCATACTCTTAAGATGATCAATGGATTAGGTCGACTGGATGGATATGGGGTAGTCATACCAGACCGCCTCAAAGTGAATTTGATTCTACAATCTCTTCCTCCAAGTTATAAATCGTTTATAACTAACTACAATCTCAATAGGATTGAGAGAAACCTTTCTGAATTACTAAATGAGCTTAAAGAATTTCACAGGTAGAATGTGAAAGGGAAAGGACATGAGGATGTCTTTGCCGCCTCCACCAGCAGGGCCAATAAAAGGCCCAAAAAGCTACCAAAAGTAGGACCTAAGAATAAGAGCTTCAAGAAGCCAGCGGCAAAGGCAGAAAAGGCCAATGCAAAGGGAAAATGTTTCCACTGCGGAGAAGATGGACACTGGAAAAGGAACCATCCTCAATACCTAAACAGTCTGAAGAAAGGCAAAGGAAAAGCAGGTACGAACCAATGTCTTATGATTGAATATGAATTAAATGTTAATTCAGATAGTCATTCCTGGATATTAGATTCAGCAGCAACATCTCCTATTTGTATGTCTTTGCAGGCACTTCAGAATAGTTCTAAGGTGACAAAAGGCAAGATCATTTTAAGGATGGCAAATGGGGCACGAGTTGCAGCCGAGGCGATGGGGACTTGCCCACTAAGACTACCTTCAGGACATGTTTTGAATTTGTTTAAAGTATTGTACTTTGAAAAAGCCACTAGAAACATCATTTCTATTTCTGCTTTATGTAAAGCAGGTTATTATGTACTGTTTAATGGAAATGAATGTTCAATACATTTTGGAAATGTTTTAGTTGGTAAAGCTGTGAATACAAATGGTTTGTATGTCTTACAATTGAATAACTATGCTTCAATCAATACCATTTCTAATAAAAGAACTCAATATGAATCAAATCCTAAAATTATATGGCATCATAGATTGGGTCATATAGGAGAGAGAAGATTAGTACAGCTTGGAGAAAGTGGGATCCTGAACTCATTGGGTTTTGAACCCTATCCAACCTGTGAATCATGTCTCCAAGGAAAGATGACCAAGTCTCCCTTTAAGAGTAAAGGAGAGCGAACTAAAGAACTATTAGAACTCATACATACAGAGGTATGTAGACCATTCAATACTTTAGCTAGGGGAGGATTTGAATACTTCATTACCTTTACAGATGATATGTCATGATATGGGTATTTGTATTTAATAAAATACAAATCTGAATCCTTTGAAAAATTTAGAGAATTCAAGAATGAAGTAGAAATTCAAAATGGAAGGAGTATTAAAATACTATGATCAGATCGTGGGGGTGAATACTTGAGTACAGAGTTTCAAGAGTTCTTAAAAGAATATGGGATCATCTCACAGTAGACTCCTCCTTATACACTCCAGCTTAATGGAGTGTCTAAAAGGAGAAATCGTACCTTATCGGATATGGTACGATCGATGGTGAGTTTTACAGACTTACCAATGTCTCTGTGGGGGTACGCTCTCCAGACCGCTGTGCACATCCTTAATAGGGTCCTGTCTAAAACTGTCCAGAAAACATCGTATGAGATATGGTATGGAAAACGTCCAAGTCTGAATTATATGAAGATTTGGGGCTGCCCAGTTTATGTTAAATTGGTGGCTGCCTTCCAAAGATATCATGAGTTGATATAAGGACGAGGATGATGATATCATGTCACTGGGGCTTGGTTGGCATTAGCAGTTGGTGAACTGTTTTTTCGAATGTGACCGAATAACGACAAATCACTTGGAAAAGCAATAGTCCATGATTTCATTTGGTTACATCAGTGCACAGATGTAGTCCTTTGACTTGAGACATTGTAGTTGATTTGATACGGATGTGTAGGTTTTCAACGGTGTATAAGAACAGACTAATCATGTTTCATATGAAAGCCTATTTGGTCAGGCGTTGTTCATATGCAGAAATGAACGATGGTCAAAGGGATCCATTTACCTCGAAATAATGATCGGGAGTACCGCTGACTCCATCCGATTCGAGTTCCTAGACGAACGTCGATAAATGTCGAAAATCAGAATCCTCTGCCGAGCTATTATTAGTCATACAAAAGCAAGTTTGTGATGACTAGTTCTGAACATATTGATCGACGATTTGATAGAAGATCGAGTTTAGGATTTGGATATTCTATGATCTGTTTTCGATCAGGATATCTCAATGGGGGACTTACCTGCATGGTACGTATGATCTGAAATGGTTCATGAAGTATTTCTTCATCGTGGTTTAGGGACTATGACACTTTGCTAGATGTTTACCATAGTCGTTGGGCCTCCGCAGGTTTTCAGATTCATCCAGAACCGGCTCAACGACTATCCACGGTGGACTTACATGGTCACACCAATACCTTGAGAAGTTAGAGAAGGATGAGAGAGAGATATGATTGTCTGAAGAGGGCTAGCACCTTCCGAGGGTAATAACGGGATTTCTATAGTAATAGTTACATAAAAATTATTTGTGACATTTTAGGGTTAAATGGTCAAGAAATAATATATTATATATTTAATTTTAATATCTTAAAGTGTTAAGATTAATGAGATGAACAAAATTACCTTTAATAGTTAAAGGGTAAAAGGTAAATTTATGGGTTGTTAATGTAAACTAGTTTATTTTACATGGGCCCTTGAATAAATTGTTATTCAAAGGGTAGCAATAAATTCGTGGGGTCCCTTTATAAAATAAGATTTTATGGGGCTTGGAGTGAAAAATATAATTGCAAAATTGCCCAAGTATATATAAATGCAAAAGGTTGTATTTTTGTTCATAACACACATTGTTCACTTAAAGCAAAACTAAAACTCTCTCTAAAAGCCACGACCACTCTCTAAACCTCTCAAGGTGGTGTTAAAGTATGGAGGTCTCATTACTTTGAGCTAACCTTCATCAATCCAAAGCAAAGGAATGGTATAATCTCTTTCCAAGCTTTATATTAACCCTTTTTTTCTTAATCCATGCTTTCATGCTTTCTTCTCCATTTCACCACTCTTCATGCATGCATGCGGACTTTTCAAATGGTATCAGAGCTAAAAGCTCCTTGCATGTCGAATTATAACAAAAATGACTTTTCCAAGTGTTCTTGTGTTAATCATGTATGAAAGTGACATGCATGTTCTTGTTTTGGCCTAGTAATAAGATAATGAAATTGTTTTATTTTTTTTCCTTGGAATCAGATTCAGCCATGACTAAAATGTATAAGATGTTTTTGATTTTTAATTTGAAGCATGCAAGAATCTTTATATGTTTAATTTATAAATATATATATACTTATGGTGAAAAAAAGTGTTCATGCATGCCTTGATAAGTGCATAGAATATTTCTTGCTAGATTCAGCCATGCATGTTTTTTGTTCATTTGATTCTTGTTTTATTCAAATGATTTTGTTGAATGTGTTTTGGAAGTTGTTCCATAAAGGGTCTAAATGTATGCTTGGATGATGGTTGTCGCATGATGATTTATTTAGAAAAATGTTCATGCATGTTCATTTCCATGACTTTGATTAAATGATTTATGCTTTGACATGCTAATATGTTATTCTTTAATTTGATTAAAGCTATTTTTTTCATGAAGTATGCAAATGTTGCAATGTTTAGTGGTGGAATTTGATGTTAGCATAAATTTATGGATTATAATTCATATGATGAATTGTGATATTATGTAGTATGAGGGTGGTAATTTTAATGTAGGATGTTTAATTTGATTAATTATCTTTATTGCATCATTGCATGACATAATTATTATATTTTTGAAATGTAATAATTGGTTGTTTGAATGGTTTCAAAAATTGATGATGCAAGATGACATGATTGTCTTTGAGAAGATAAATGTGTCATAAAAAGTATTACTTTAGGGTGCGTTTGGTTCGGGTGAATAAGATAAATCCTGTAATCTTTGTTTAACTTTCAAGATTCCCTCGTTTGTTTTGTCAAGTAATATAATATTACAGTAATTTTTTATTACAAATAGTGGTTACTATTGTAATATTGGGGGTAATCAGATACCTTTCCAGGGGGTGTTAATGTTGGATACCAGGGTAATCATAATTTTACCTATTTTCCCTTAATATATATCATTCCGAGCACATTTGCCCTTATATATCCTTTAAATTACAAGTATCCCATATGATTTAGGATGACTTTTCTGCCCCCCATATTCAATTTATAGAGCAAAAAAGTCCCTGATATTGAAAAAACTACAATATACATATTAAAGTTGGATTAAACCCTAATCCACCATCGTTTTTTTCTTTTCCTCCACAACGAAAGCGACGGTGCTATTAGGGTTCTGTTTCTTCTCCAATCGACGCGAAGCACACCAGTTTGGTTCCTTTCACCGAACAATTGTGTTGCTGCATTGATTTTTGTTCGTCTCAAGCAGTTCCAGTCTCGAAGTGCAGCAATTTTTCTCTGTCAATCTCCGTCACATTAATCGAGTTGTGAGTTGTGTTTAACTGTATTTTGTGTGATTCAATTCACCATTTTCAGTAATCAAACAACTTCGACGAAAAGGGTCAATTTTTTTTGTCCTTCATACACGGAACTGCTCCTTAATGTATTGATCTTGTGTTTGAATGAAAAGGGGACTGTTGTTGGCATGATAATGTTGGTTTGAAGTGTCAGGGTTCGGGCATGGTTTGATGCTGTAGTTTTTAATCTGATTGGTCGCTGTAGAGAATGGCATCTGTTTTTAAATTCTGGTTATCTTCCCGGTTTTGTTTCAAATTGTGTTGTTTGAATTGGGTTTGTTAAGGCCATATGCTGTGTATGCAGTGATTGTGTGGATGTTGTTTTTCTATGATGTGCTATTTGAAATGGCTAGCTGTATCTTCCTAATTGTTCATTCGTAGCCTGTGGGTTTTACATTTGTTGTTTGGGTTTATGTGTTGCCATTCCACGTTGCCTTGAATGTCTAGTGTAGGGTTTTGGTGCTGATGTACTTTGAATTGTGAAGTGAAATGGTATAGGTGTTTGTGAGTAATTATACTTGTTGGTACATGGGGTAGGTGAAACAATCATGACTCTTTTACCCCTAGGCAGAAGTTTTTTTGGTCACAATCTTACTTTTGCAATTGCACATGATGGAAAGCATGTTCGCCATTTTCTAATTGTTGGGCTTGCTATGCTACATAGGAATAGAATACTGGGGGTTTTATAACTTATACAGGTAGCATTATTTGAGAGCAATGGGTAGCGTCCTATAAGATATACAGCCAGCGAATTGATAGACATAATGTTAGGTCACTCAATTTACAGAACATGGTTTTCGATAGTGAACATAGTGTCTTAAGAATTGTAGAATGGATTTCAAATTGTTTGAGAAGTTATATCATTTAGTAAAAACTATTGGCGGTTAGCACCAACTAGAAATACAACTTAGAAGAGATGGTGGCTAATTTTCTTCACATAATTGCGCACTATGTGAAGAATAGAGTTCTTAAAAGACAAACAAAAAGATCTGGTGAGACAGTTTCACGAAATTTCCATAGAGTGTTGCAAGCTGGTTGAGACTGCATAGAATTCTGTTGAAAAAACCAGATCCTATCTTGGAGAATTCAACTGATGACAGATGGAAATGGTTCAGGTACACATTGTACCCATTCGGTTTTTGTTGTTCATATTTGTTTGCTTATGACATTATCCTAAAATTAATGTTTCCCTGTTTTTGTTGTCTTGTTAGAATTGTTTGGGTGCTTTAGATGGAACATATTACGTTCACTTGGACTTAGCTGACAAACCCGTATCCGCACCCGAAAGAGGAAATTGCAATGAATGCGCTTGGTGTTTGCACACCAGACATGCATTTATTTATGCTTCCCGGGATGGGAATTTCAGCTGCAAATGGTAAGGTGCTCAGGATGCCACAATAGGAGACATGGGTTAAAGGCCCCGCAAGGTAAATCCTTGATCAATTCCTGTTTTCTTTAGTTATATCAATAATATAGTCATGGTTTTTTTTTTTATTCTAACATGTTTAATTTCATGGTAGGGTTTTATTACTTATGTGATCGGATACACCAATGGGGAAGGGTTTTTTGGCACCATATAGAGGGCAACGATATCATTTGAATGGGTGGAGGCAGTCGTCAACCAATGACACCGCAAGAATATTTCAACATGAACACTCTTAACAAGAAATTGTATTGAGAAGATTTTGGTATACTAAAGAAAAGATGGGGTATTTTTGCGAGAAACATCCTTCTACCCGGTGAGAACCCAATGTCGCATTTTTCGGCATGCTGCTATTACATAACTTCATTAGAAATGAACTGCCAACGGACCCAATCGAGAGTGAGGCCGGTGAAGGGTACAATATCGAGGACGGAGGAGGACATTGGTGAAGTTATAAGGCCTGTGGAGACAGTGCCGCGTGGACTGCGTGAGAGATAATTTGCTCAAGAAATGTTCAACATTTGGATGTCTTCGCGAAATACGTAGTGTCATGTTATTAGGGTTTGTCTGTTGAATGTTTATGTCCATGTTGATGTCTTCTATTGCAAACAATTGATCGTTTACTTTGTTTCTGTTGTGATTGTATTGTAAACACTTCTAGCACTGTTTTTTTCTCTTCTGTTATGTTTTAGCTGTAGTTTAAATTAGATTTGTTAGTAGTTATTATTTTACATTTGGTGGCGTGCATATATTTTGTTAGTGCACAGCTTCTACAATTTCTCTTATTATTTTGTTCTGTTTCTTGTTGTAAATCTTTAAAATTTAGGGCTACTTTGCTGTGTTTTTGTCTAATGTGCTAGTGAAGTTCTTTACAGAATGGAACTTAGATCCAAAAAAAAAAAGTAGCGAAAAGAGTTTGAGTTTTGGACGTACCAAACATCAACAGAAAAGGAAAGGTAAAGTCACCAGTACCACGACCAAAGATAGTGGACGAAAGATGAAGATGCTCATTTAGTTGATTGTCTTGTAATACTGAAGCAAAGCAATCATGTGGTGGTAGATATGGACATTTAAGTTGGGTTTCTGTCCCAACTAGAAAAAATGCTGCAAGAGAGGCTTCCTGGACATGGCCTTAAGGCAATTCCTTACTTGATTCCAGGTATAAGTTACTGAAGCCCAGTACCATGCAATCAATGGGATGATAGAAAATGGCAGTGCATTCGGATGGAATGATGCGAAGAAGTGCGTTACCGCAACTAAAGATGTATTTGATGAATGGGTTAAAGTAATTGCTTTTTATTGGTGAAATTGTTTACATGTTTTATTTTTTTAAAAACTTTCCTTTCTCGTCTTTTATTTATTTATTTATTTTTTATTTTTGTGTAGAGTCATTCTACTGCGAAGGGCCTGGGACACAGGCCTCCCCCACTATGAGTGTTACTTACAGTGTTTGGTAGAGATCGAGCAACTGGAGGGGCTACGAGACCCCTGCTGATGCGGTGGAGGCTTTTAAGACAGCAGGAGGGGATTAATGAGACAGCTATGGATGTCGATGTCGATCTTGAGGTGGAGGCCCAAAACACTATTCTCGTGAAGGAAGAGTGGCTGGTTCACATTTCAGACAGCCATAGGTGGCCTTAAGGAGGGCTGTCAGTAGCACACAAAAGGAAGGTTAGGATAAAGGTTTTTCTGACTTCATGGATCAGATGGCAAGTTTAGCAAAGCATTTGAAGGAACCCGTGAAGAAATTAAAGACATTGCATCGTTTTTCAAAAGAGAGTCTAAAGAAGGACAGGAGGAATTCATTGTTCATATCAATAGCTGAGTTGGATGGGTTCACAATTGATGAGCTGTTGGAGGCGGGGAGGTGATTCCAAGGAACCACACAAAATTGAGTCTTCTTCGCGTTACCGATTCATTTATTGGAGTTTGTGAGGAAGCAGCTCACAAGTAATGTGTATGTTCCAATTTTGATGATTAGTAATATATTTATGATAGCATGAACTGTTTTGTGTACTGATGTGTTTTTTAGATAATGTGTAGCCTCAGTAAGTCTGTTAGTTGCATGGGTATGGCGTATTTTGACTATCAACACCATGGTGTAGTTCTCTGCATTGTATAGACCATGATTTTGTGTACTTTTTGACTATGTGTGTTAGTGCATTGTGTTAGCACTTAACCATATCCCGGTGGATATCTTTTGTTGTGTAATACCCAGTTGTCGTTAAGGATTGAAAATGTTTGTTAATTAAATGGTAATCACAATATGAAATGGTGTTGCGTGTTGTCATATATGTTGTTGTTGTTATTATGATATCCAATTATCATGTGCTGCAACAGTTATCTTAAGTGCAAGGTATAACAGACTTATTATGTTTTTTACTTCATCATTCTTTTTACATGTTTGTCAATTTTGATTGTCATCTGTATTTTTTACACATGTTTAGGGGGAATGACATCAACACAAAGGCAGAAAGGGGAAAGTGCCAGATTGGGTGCCATGGACAGTCACATGCCACACAACCACTGGCAGAGAGGACAAAGATGAAGGTCAATAATGTAATTTCATATATTCTTACATTTTTGTGGAGGACTGATAATTATTTGCTTAAGTTGATTTGCACATATTATGCATTTTAGGTAATGGAACCCGTACAGAGGGTCAAACCAACTACTGCCGACCATGGCTGCCATGGTGATTCAACGTTATATGGATGGTCTGTAGGCAGAGCAAATTAGATGTGTAGGAATATGTTTTCATATATTTGTTGTTTAAGGAACATAGCAACGCTTCACACATAATGAGGTCAATTTGCTATATAGGTAAGAACCTTCCATGACGGGCAAGCAACCGCATTGCCACTATAGACAACATGGAATGTTGACCAGCCAAATGTTTAACCGGCACTTGGGTATGCTCCTCACATGTGCCATGTAATTTTTAAATCAAAATCTTTTTGGTAGGTTGATAATTTCAGTTAGACAAGAAACTGTGGACAAGATCTACACATGTTGACATATCGAATTTCAAGTGTCTCGATTCCATGTGGTTTTTCTTGTATTCCCTACGAGCTAATAGGCAGAAGGTTCTGAAATGATTAAAAAAAGGACATATTCTCTACCAAATATGTGTTCATTCCCATTGTATTATGGTTAGTTAATGTTTGCTGATTTTTATAAATGCAAGTTAATTTTCATTTCTATTGATGGGGGTGCTAATATTCTACATTTTTGTATATGCAGGGGTCACTTTTTTGCTGATCTTATGCACTTTGGGGAAGTAGCACGATCGAACCCAACATAAGCTGCATGTATTGTTGGACTCACTTCGGTCGGCTAACCCAAGGAGGTTTGAGGCCTGATAAGAAAGTAAGGTCTTCAAACAATTTTCAAGATCTTGCTCCACATTTTTCACTTGTGCTGGAGTCTGTGCCAATAATGCAGCTAATTTTTATTCCATACTTGTTCCGGTTTGCCCTCGATATCACTGCTGCTGAAACAATACAAAAAAGACTAACCGAGTGGCTAATACTCTCTCATGGTGCTTGATGTGTGTAGGGTTACACCTCACAGGGGTCACATTTTGGATTTTTGTGTCATTTGTGCGTATGCTCACTGACTTACAAAATGTTATGTGTGTCCAGGTGCCCCAACAAGGAAACAAACTGATTGTGGCTATTTGGTGCTTATTTATATATAAAGTTTCTCGAATGTGCACCAGCGAAATTTCCCTAACGAAGGGTACCCGTACTTTGTAAGTGTTGCATTGTTCCATTGCCAGTCATATTTTTACAATCATTTTCCATCAACATACAACTGGTTATTTATTATTTCGCTGTGTAACTTGTGCCTCACCACAGATGAAAGAGATTGGTTTGGGGAGGATGATGTCAAATCGTTTCGTGACAACTGTTATTGGACGACGCATAGAGTGAGGCAATGGTAAACATTTGCTGTTGTTTGCCGATTTAATATAATATGGACTATGTCACCATTGATCATGACCTCCCATATCATGGTCATGAATTGTATTTCCATCACTAACAAGTATGATTTCTTAACTTGTACAGGATTGTGAAAACAACACAAAAGGTTAAAGCTACGAGTAACGGCATTCGGTTGCATTGTTTTATTGTAAATTATGTGTTTCCATAACTATTGTACAAAAAGTAGTTCATGTGTTACAAAATATAGTTTGAAAACAATCCAACATTGTGATAAAGGCACAATTGAAAAATCAATGTTCACAACTTTTCTATTGGAACATCTATTACATACAAATGTTTGTTTCAAACTGCTAAATTACATAGTTTCATCAGATGTATGGATGGTGGGATGTGTTTTGGTATGGGCTGAAGGGGGTGTGGAATATGGATTTTGCTTCTGTGTTTTGAGATTTTTGGTGGGACTGACTGCATTTCAATGCCTGGTATGTTCTTGTGAGAGGAATGGGTTCTCGGTTGTTTTCTGGGTTTTGTTTTGTGTTCTTTTTGGTTGTCGTTTTTAGTTGTGCTGCAGGTTTTTTACTGCAGGATATGGTTTGCATGTTTGATCCATTGGGTGACGGTGTTTGAGGAATGGGACTGATCGTATGGCGATTGGGCAGAGGTCTTTAACCTACACTACATGTTTGAGCTGTAAGTTGTGTATTTGGTTTAGCAGTTGGTGGTTCTTGCTATTGGGCTTCAGGTGGATGTCTGTTTGGGTTTGTAATGGGTGTTTACGGTGATGAATGACAGTATTGCAGTGTACATTGTTGCTGCTATGTTTGTTTGGTATGTTTCTAATTTCTTTGTGCGGCTTAGGAAAAAAGGCTCATTGGTCAGTTCCAGAAGACGATATTACTTTGTAAAAGAACTAGTTAACCAGAATAAAAAATGAAATTGTTTGCAATGGTTATATTTTGTTATATAAGTTAGGCAAAAACTTAGAAAAGATTTGCCCACCTCTTAAACTTTGAAGGGACAAGTATAGGAACTAATTGCAATAGCAAAATTATACCTCTTCAACCGACAAAGCTTAATTGATTTCGTTACATCAGACCTAGTAGGGCATTTTTTGTAAATACATTTACGTAATTAAATTACTGTCAACCAAACACTATTATAAATTATAATCCCCTGCAAACCAAACACAAAAATATTTTATACCTCGAATCTTTGAGGTAATCTATCTTTCCATTAATAAAATATTCCCGAGTAATAAAATATTCCTTGAATTAAACGCTACCTTAGTTAAGTAACTTGTGTCATAGAATGATTACTCTTGGGTGCGTTTGGCTCGGGGTGAAATAAGATAAATCCTGTATCTTTGTTTAATTTTCAAGATTTTCTCGTTTGTTGTCAAGTAATAATATTACAGTAATATTTTATTGCAAATAGTGGTTACTATTGGTAATATTGGGGGTATTCAGATTACCTTCCTAGAGGGTGTTAATGTTAAATTACCGGGGTATCATAATTTTTACCCTATTTTGCCCTAATATTTTATCATTTCGGATATATTTGCCCTCATATGTCTACCAAATAACAATACCCAAACCCCCTACATTTGAGAACTTAGCTAAAATACCCCCACCATAAAAAAGTTTAATATTTAACAAAATACCCCTAATCATCCAAGACCACCGTCGGCCGCTAGCCACCATTGTTGGCCACCGGCGAAAGTCATCATATCGGCACAAGACCGTTAGGATCTTGCTGGTCGTGTGCCGATAAGGACATTTCCGACCATGATTTGTGTCCATGCCAGAACAGACCAGATCTGGCCTTTTCACGGCTAATCTATGGCGTTTCACGGTCACATCTTTGGCCGTGAAATGGCCATATAATGGCTAGATCTAGCCGTGAAACCCATATTCACGACCAGATCTGTTCGGATTAGGCCTGATTGACGTACGACCAACCAGATCCGTTGTGGTCTGGCGCCATTACCCAGCTTCCGGTGTGGTGGTGGCTGCCGGCGGTGGTTTGGGGTAAGTGGGGGGTGACTTTGCTACAAATTAAGTTGTATAGGTTGGGTTGTTTTGGTAAAATTTCAAATATGGGGGGTTAAAAGAAATAATTTAAAAAATAATAGAATAAAATAATAAAAAAAATAATATTATATTATTATTTTAAAATGAGGGCAATTTAGTATTCTACATAAGATACCCATTAATTTATCCTCCCAACCAAACATATTGTTATAACATACTCATCAATTTATTCTATCGACCAACACACATTCTCTAAAGATTCCCTAGTAATTTATCTTTTCAGTAATACAACATTTCTCAATAATATAATATTCTCTGAACCAAACGCTACCTTGGAGTAATAAAACCCATTTATCTATGCCTCATGACTTTTGTGAAAAGTATTGAAATAATGCTAACAATTAAATATATATCTTTGGGTGGAATATGACAAAAGTGTTTGTGTAATGATCCTATAAATGTGTAATTGTTCATGCCCCAAAGTTATGATTATATTACCACATGAATATTTAATATAAATATATCTATTATATATGAGATATATTTATATTTATATATATAGTGATATATATATACACTTTAAATAATTGTTTATATTCATGCCTTTAAATAATTGTTATTAGATTTGGTATGAATGTTTAATATTTATTTATGTATGAATGAATATTAGATTAGAGGGTTGATCATGGGCGCCATTTGGTTTTCAAAATATTCAAAAGTGTTTGAATATTCTTTTATTAATGGCTTGTAATAATTAATTTGATTTATTTATTTTAATCGGCCTGCGTGCCTAAGATCCAATTTGGAATGGAATCGGCTAGATGGGAACCGAAAGCATCCGATGACATCCAATCAAGATATAGTATTAGGGTAAATAGTTTGCCTTTAGGATGTATTTTCGAAAAGCTCCATGGTCAACCCACATGCTTTAATTTTGCATATATGTGATATGTATGAATGGTTAATTAATCATGACATGCTAAAAATGAATTACCTAAGGTCAAACCTAATCTCCCTAAATTAAAATTATTAAATCCAAGTCTCCCATTGTGGGATAACTAAATTTTTTTATATAAATTTTAATATCCCAAGAATTCTATTATGTGAGGAATATAATCTTTATATCATAGAATTAAGTTGATCTTGTTCTTGGATGGATATTTTTACCTTGACCAAGATTTCTATTATGTGAGGACATGATGAAAGCCATCCTAAAAGCATAATGGTTCGGATTAACTAGCCTAGGGTCCCAAGAATTCTATTATGTGGGTATCTGAAGCTAGACAGGAATATGAATCAACCTTATATAGTGATATAAAGGAAAAAGAGTTTCCTACTTATTAGACTTAATTAACCAAGAATTCTATTATGTGAGGTTAATTGAATTTGATAAGAATTATTCCCCACAGAATTAAATCCAACGAAAATTTTCGGATCCTCTTTAAGGGAGTGTAGGACTCGAATAAAATAGTGGAGCTAATTTGATTATACATTAAAAGGTTTAAAAGATTACAAGACACTAATAAATTTACTTTTCTTTGCATTTCATCTTTGTGATAATAAATCAAAAATGGCCAACAATGCTCTCCTAGATAATGGACAATAACATGTTAACCGAACCCAACCTAAAAGATTGGCTAAGAAATCTTAGAATTGTTCTAGATTTTGAGAATTGCTTATGTCCGGAAGCACCTTACTAGGTTACACCCCACCGATACTGCAGATCACAAACACCATTAAACTGCAAGAACAAAACTGAGTTACACCACTGCAAGAACAAACTAAGTTACACCCCACTGATACTGCAGATCACAAACACGATTAAACTGCAAGAACAAAACTGAGTTACACCCCACTGATATTGCAGATCACAAACACCATTAAACTGCAAGAACAAAACTGAGTTACACCATTGTAATAGCATTACTTTGGCAGATCACAACCCACATTCAATTGCAAGAACAAACAACATTCAACTGCAAGAACAACTATATTTCACCACTGCATGAACATGACTTTGGCAGAAAACAAACAATTATCAATAGCTGAACAAACCGAGTTACACCACTGCAATAGCATTACTCTGGTAGATCACAGACCACATTCAGCTGAGTACGCAGCATACCAAAATGATTACCAGGAAAAGATTTTGTTAAGACATCAGCTTTTTGAAATTCTGAAGCTACATATTGTACATTCAGCTATTTTCGAGCTACTAGTTCTCTCACGTAATGAACATCAATTTCGATGTGTTTAGTTCTTGCATGAAACACAGGATTTGCGGAGAGTGCACCAACACTCATGTTATCACACCATATGACTGGTACATTTTTAACCTCAATCCCAAGTTCTTTAAAAAGATGTTGAGTCCATACAACTTCAGTGGCTGCTTGACTTAAAGCTCTATATCCAGCTTCAGTGGAAGAAAGTGAAACAACTTTCTGTTTTCGGGAACTCCACTGAACTAGATTACCCGAAAGAAAAACAGCATACCCACTAGTGGATCTCCTATTATTCACATCACTCGCCCAATCCGCATCGGCATATGCTTCAATATTAAACTCTTTGGTTCTTTTAAAAACAAGTCCATAGTTTAGGGTACCTTTGATATACCGTAAGACCCTTTTACAAGCAGTCCAGTGAGCTTCAGTTGGATTAGATAAAAACTGGCTCAATTTGTTAACCGTAAAAGCCAAATCTGGTCGGGATAGAGTTAAGTACTGAAGACCACCAATTATGCTTTGAAACAATGTAGGATTATCAAACAAAGTTCCAACATCTCTCACCAGTTTGGAATCTGTGGCCATTGGCGTGATACATGGCTTAGAATCTGCCATTCGAGCCTTTTCTAGCAGTTCCTGGGCATATTTACTCTGAGTAAGCAGCAAACCAGAGTGATTTCTTTGAACCTCAAACCCAAAAAGTAGTGCACAACCCCCATTGTCTTGAGAGAAAACTGATTATTAAGATCCTTTACCACTTGGTCAATTAGAGAAGAATTATTCCTTGTTATCAATATATCATCCACATATACTAACAAATAAATCACATCATAATCTCTTTTGTAGTAGAACAAACTTACATCAGAGGTAGAGTTAACAAAACCCCAGGTCAGTAAAGCACCTTTTAACTTATCAAACCATGCCCTTGGGGCTTGTTTTAAGCCATATAAGGCCTTATGAAGATGACAAACTTGCTATGATTGAGAACCTTCAGAAAAACCAATTCGTGGCATCATGTAAACTTTTTCTGCCAACTCACCATTGAGAAGCGCATTATTAATATCAATTTGCTGGATTCCCCAATCATAATAGATAGCCAAAGAGAACATAATACGAATGGTTGTTGCCTTCACTACCAGAGAAAATGTATCAAAATAGTCCAGACCAGGAGTTTGTTGGAACCCCTTGGCCACCAATCGAGCCTTATATTTTTGTAAAGATCCATCAGAATTCAACTTCGTTTTAAAGACCCATTTGCTGCCTACAACATGCATTCCATCCTCATAGGGTACCATTTCCCAAGTATTATTTTTCATGAGAGCTAGATACTCAGCTTCCATAGCCTATCTCCATTCTGGAATCTCCAAGGCTTCTTTAGCAGTTTTTAGTTCCTTTAGAATCGTATGAATATATGTCAGAGTTTATGTTGCAGTGGGAGTTGATGTTGTAGTGGACTGAAACTGTGTAGCTACATTAGGAGCAGCTGAAAGTGCTGCAGTGGACTGAATCTGTGTAGCCACATTAGAAGCAGCTAAAGTTGTTGCAGTGGACTGAAGTTATGTAGGAACAGCTGAAGTTGGAGGAGAGGTGGAAGATGGTGAACTAGCCAGATCAGTAGCATGGTTTGCATTATTCAACTGTGGTGAAGTTGTATGTGTAGAAAACAAAGCTTGAGCTGCTGCAGACTGTTAGTGTATATTAGTGTATGCCCTAGAAACCATTCGTGTTGTCGGTTTCAGAGCATTTTATCTTGTATCTATATATAATAAATAATAGAAGAAAGAGTTCTTCAATTCATATATATAAATTGCTTCCTTTATTCAGTCATGCATTTAAAATAAAGTATGTATATGAATTGTCCAGATGATTCATTTAATTGGTAAATGAATTATCGAAAAGGGTTCCTTATGGAAGCAATATAATTTGGGCAACTATATTGCACAGTAGGCATATCAGATGCTTTCAAAAGATATCATGAGTTGATATAAGTACGGATGATGATGATAGTCATGTCACTAGGGCATTGGTATGGATTAGTAGTTGGTGAACTGTTTTTCAAACATGACCAAATAATGAAAAATCACTTGGAAAAGCATGTAGTCAATGATTTATCGTTTGGTTATATCAGTGCATGATGTAGTCCTTTGACCTGAGACATTGTAGTCGGATCCGATACGGATGCGTATGGTTCATACAGTGTATAAGTACGAGACTAATCATGTTACGTATGATAAAGCTTATTTGGTCATGCGTTGTTCATATGTGAAAACGAACGATGGTCAAGAGGGGATATATTGACTCGAAAATATAGGATCGGAAGTACCGCTAACTCCATCCGGATTCGAGTTCCTAGACGAATGCCGATAAATGTCAGAAATCAGAATCTCTGGCCAGAGTTTATTATTAGTCATACAAAAGCAAGTTTGTGATGACGAGTTCCATACATATTGATCGACGATTCGATAGAAGATCGAGTTTAGGATTTTGACATTCCATGAATCTGTGCTCGATCAGGATATCTCAATGGAGGGACTTTACCTGCATGGTATGTATGATCTAAAATTGGTTCGATGAAGTATTTCTTCATCGTGGTTTAGGGACTATGGCACATTGCTAGATGTTTACCATAGTCATTGGGCCTCCGGACCGGTTTTCAGATTCATCCAGAACCGGCTCACGGCTAATCCATGGTGGACCTACATGGTCACACCAATAGCCTTGAGAAGTTAGAGAAGGATGAGAGAGAGAAATGATTGTCCGAAGAGGGCTAGCACCTTCCGAGGGTAATAACGGGATTTCTATAGTAATAGTTACATAGAAAATTATTTGTGACATTTTAAGGGTTAAAATGGTCAAGCAATAATTAATTATATTTAATTATTATATCTTAAAGTGTTAAGATTAATGAGATAAACAAAAATTACCTTTTAATAGTTAAAGGGTAAAAGGGTAAATTTATGGGTTGTTAATGTAAACTAGTTTAGTTTACATGGGCCCTTGAATAATATTGATTATTCAAAGGGTAGCATAATAAATTCGTGGGGTCCCTTTATAAAATAAGATTTTATTGGGCTTGGAAGTGAAAAATAAATAATTGCAAAATTGCCCAAGTATATATAAATGCAAAAGGTTGCATTTTTGTTCATAACACACATTGTTCACTCAAAGCAAAACTAAAACTCTCTCTAAAAGCCACGACCACTCTCTAAACCTCTCAAGGTGGTGTTAAAGTATGGAGGTCTCATTACTTTGAGGCTAATCTTCATCAATCCAAAGCAAAGGAGTAGGTATAATCTCTTTTCCAAGCTTTGCATGTAAACAATTTTTTTTTTTTAATCCATGCTTTCATGCTTTCTTCTGCATTTCCACCACTCTTCATGCATGCATGCTGGTCTTTCACAGACTTGGATCTGGTAACCATATGATGAACATTTGTGTCGATATTCACTGATCTGGAAGCGGAAGGGGCTGGAAAAGGTAGAACAACCTCTAATTGGATATTGGAAGAGGAAGGGTGATCACTCAAGTCTTTTGTTGAAGAGTCTGCAGATCTGACTTCTGACGATCCTACAAGCACAGTATTAACATTGCTGATTCTTGCTGAAGAGTCATCAAAAGTAACTCCTGGAGAGCCTGCAACAACATTAGTGGGAGAAGGTAAGTCAGTGTGATTTAATAAAACAGAATCAGCATCAACTACAGCCTGTGGTAAGGACCAGTTTGAACCAACTGGAGCAATGAAGATGTCATTTGAAACAGAAGCTGGATAGTCCTTATTGTGAAATCCAGATTTAAAAGGAAAGTCAGTCTCATTAAATTTAACTTGTCTGACGATGTAAATACGTCCAAAGGAAGCCATACATTTGTAACCCTTGTGATCAAGACTATACCCCAAAAATACACACTCCTCCGTATGAAAAGACAGTTTATGTTGTTGATAAGGCCGAAGAAACGGATAGCAACTGCAACCATATACTTTAAGATCAGTAAGAGAGGGTTCCTGTTGAAAAATGAGTTCATAAGGTGAGGCACCATCAATTACTGCTAAAGGTAGCCTATTTAGCAAAAAGGTTGCTATGGCAAAAGCAGTCCACCAGAATTTGAGAGGCATGAAAGCATGGGCCAAAAGAGATAGACCAAACTCAACAATGGATCTGTGTTTCCTCTCCACTCTCCCATTTTGCTGATGGAGATAAGGACAAGGATGTCGAAATTGAATACCATGTTGCTGCAAATACTGAAAAAAGGGTCGAAATTCCCCACCCCAATCAGTTTGAAGACACTTGATTTTAGTCCAAGTTGATTTTCAACAAAGACATGAAATTGCATAAATACATTACAAGCTTTCGACTTAAGTTTCAAAGGGTAAATCCATGTGTATCGGCTGTAGTCATCCACAAAAATTATATAATACCTATACCCTTCACTAGACAACATGGGAGCTGGTCCCCAGAGATCAGAATAAACAAGTTCTAATGGGATTTTTGCTCTTGAGGTGGAACTAGGAAAATGATACTACTGTAGTTTGCCAAATTTGCAGGCTTCACAAAAGAAATTTTTATTACTGTCATCAGGAACTTTTACATTCAGTTTCTTTAAAACAGAGTAAAGTGTCTTAGCACTTGGATGCCTTAACCTGGCATGCCATAACTCGGCAGAATCAGGAACTATAGATTTCTTATTACAAGCAGGGACATCATGAGTTAAACTAGTAAAAGCCTTGGAAACATCTTGGACTCAACAAGGTTCTACTATGACTGAATATGGAGCTGCAATCTTTATTACTGAGGCTGGAACTACAGACTTTATTTCAGTGGAGGCATCAGAGGATTGCAATGATTTCTGGAAAGTTTTTGTTGGAACAACTAACTGATATAGGCCATCTTTAACTACACCTTGTAGTAACACAGCTTGAGTGCGCTTATCCTTTACCAAACAATATTCAGCATGGAATTCAACTATGACGTTATTATCTTTGGTAATTTATGAAATACTTAGCAGATTTTTAGTTATCTTAGGCACACATAATATGTTCTGAAGTTTCACAATCCTATAGGAATCAAATGAGGGCAGGAACATCATACCTGTGTGTGTGATAGGTAATGAGTCTCCATTGCCAACCTGTACCTTAGAGCTGCCCGGATAGTTGGATTTGACCACCATGTTTGAAGGGTCAGCTATCATGTGATTGGAAACCCCTGAATCCATATACCATGATTGATCATTAATGGTTTGAGGAGTGGCAATAAACTGTCCAATAGTTCCTGAAGATGAGTTAACATTTGCAGAGACTTGCTGAGATGCAAAACCAGAATGGTCAGTGTTAACAGCAGGACCATATGGTGAGTTATTTGCAGGTTGATGGCAAGCAGATAAGTGTGATGTGGAGTGCACAGGACCAGCAATTTGTGACGCTGATGGAGTACCACCATGAGCAAATATTTGACCAGGATATTGTTGAGTCAATGAGGGACAACTATATGCTGAGTAATCATGATATCCAGCAATTGAATTATGAGCACTCTTTGGCAACATGGAGTTGGAAGCAAATAGAGCTTGAACAGGTTCATTTGGCCTTATAGGGAAAGAGGAACCAGGAGGTTTGTGACCTGTGTGCTCGTAATTAGAATTAGCTGCTGTGAACCCTTGATAATCATGATCAAAACGATAATAGCATTGCAGTACCGAATGCCCTGTCTTTCCAAACACTTGACAAACCAATCTTGGCTTAAAATAGCATTTACCTCGTCCTCTTCCTTTATTAAAGAAAGGTACACTCCCAGGAATAACATGTGAGGTAGGATTATAGGGAAAACTATTTTGTTCAGCAGTGAAAACTCCTGACATCTGATTCCCTACACTATACTGAGAGAGAATTGGAGATTCACTAAAATTAGTCTGAATTTGTTGAGGCATTACATGCTGAGACACAACACTAGGATAAGCTGCAGTTGGTTGAAC
Source organism: Pistacia vera (assembly GCF_008641045.1). Taxonomy (NCBI): domain Eukaryota; kingdom Viridiplantae; phylum Streptophyta; class Magnoliopsida; order Sapindales; family Anacardiaceae; genus Pistacia; species Pistacia vera. The sequence goes on from NW_022196053.1 coordinate 1,290,354, forward strand.
TCCACTAGAGGGATAGTGTAAAGGCATTCCGGGTGAAGTCAAATTCAGACTTGAACCAGTTTCAAGGGGTTTTTGTCTAGAAGCCATTAAGGCAGAGGATAAATGCTCATGAAAATTCATCATTGCACCATGTTGTCTTTCTAAACGCATTTCATATTTATGCAAAAGGAACTCTGCTTCTTGAAGTGTCGCATGGCTACTATTTGACTGAAGATTTGCCACAACGGCATCATATTCTGGTCCAAGACCATCCAATATATACAGAAGCAGTTCTTCATCATCAATATTCACTTCGCTTGCAATTAATTCATCTCCTAATTCCTTCATTCTCAAAACATATTCATTTATACTCTGTGACTCTTTTTTAGTTGTCTGTAACAAGTTTCTCAAATACAAGGTTCTAGCTTTAGAGAAAGATTGAAAATGTAATTCCAAAGTGTTCCAAATTTCATACGCACTATGACATTTTCCTACCTGTCTAAACATTGACTCAGAGATGGAAGAAATCAGCCAACTCACTAAGAATTGGTCAGTCCGTTTCCACATATGGTACTTAGGGTTTGGCTTCTTAATCAAATCTTCACTTCCTACTGTTTTCTCAAATTTAAAGATTGAAGGACAAAGATTCTCACCAGTTACAAAACCATCCAATTCATGAGATATCAGTGCTGGTAGAACTTGTGAACGCCAGTAATTGTAATTTCTGTCAGTCAATTTCACAGTCAGCGTGGGAAGTGAAGGTTGAGCTGCTTGGGTCTGTGCGCTTGCATTACCAAACTACTCCATATCTGCTTTAGAGACGTTATCAGAAAATTCAGGATTCAGATTTGCCATTGACGTGTGTCTGAGGCTCTGATACCATGTAGATTTCAAGAAGAAAGCTCAAAGAAATGAACGAAAAATGCAGAGAAGAAACAGAGTAGTTGATATAACAAACTCTACGTTCTTTGGTAAAGTGCTTTCATTAACTGTTTGAATCTTGTGCAGACACACTTATAATGCTGATGGTGTCTAAAACGCACCGTTTACATAACTCATCATAGTTTACAAAATAACCCAAGTCATCTTTTCTATTCTTACAATTTCACCCCAAGTTTCTACAAACTAAACAAAGCATAAACTGTAATAGAAACCAAAACAGAGCATGCGAATACAGAAAACAGAAACTCCTTTTACGTCTGACACCTACACTTCATATCACAATATTTCCCCTCAAACTAAACACTCTTGAACCAACAGAAGACTCCTTTAAAGTCTAGCACCTACACTTCATATCACAATATTTCCCCTCAAACTAAACACTCTTGAACCAACAGAAGACTCCTTTAAAGTCTGGCACCTACACTTCATATCACAATATGTCAAAAGTGGGGATCACAACATTTGTCAATGTCTGGTGAAGTCTTGCATTTCCTAGTTTTTCCTTAATAATTCTATGAAGATGCTTTCCATCGTATTTTGGTCCTGCCAGAGCTTTGATCACCTTCCTAGCGTTTGTAAATAATGGAATACTGTTGTTTACGGAGAAAAAAATAAAAAATACAAAACGCTTGTGATTAACCATAAAACCTTAAACTCGATACTCAGAGCAAGACAATATAATTAATCGTTACCTAGGTTGGGGAAAGATTTTGGGACACTCATCTAAGTAGAAGTCCTTGATATCTTTGGCCGCAAATAGGGGTCGGTTTTTTTTTCATTTGGAGCAGTCAGCATGGCAGTCACAAGACCGCCTGTGCTTGTCCCTGCAATCACATCAAAATAATCCGCGATTCTTGCATCCTCACCGTCAAGCTTCTGCAAGCGCGATTAAATAATCAATAGTTAGTACGGTAAGGTAACCTTCAAATTAAATTACTTAATACAAACCTTCAAGACGATGCAACAGTTAAAAAACATAGTTTAGTATCATAGTTGACACGCCTTCTGAGATTGATATTGTTTGACATGCATGAGCGGTTCATGCATCAACGTGATTACGTGAATATTTGTGCTCTATATAGAAAGTGATTATTAAAAGCCATAGTTTCACTCGAAGGTAATAGTTTGCACATTTTACCTGAAGTTCAGACTCAAGGAAAGCAAGGATGGTTCCTGGGATAAGTCCTCTTATTCCACCCCCATCAATGCTAAGAACAGTGATTAGGTTTCCATAAGTTGGAGGTTCGAGGGCTGCATTTGTTTTTTCCATGAGAAATCAATTAAAATCAAGGTATAAACTAAACAGAGATGAGGAGAAAGGGGTTTTAAGAGACTTAAGAGAGAAACAATTGAGGTACAAGTCTTTAAGAGCCTTGGAGAGAATGATCAGTTCTATATGATGCCCTTTTGAATGCTCAATATTCGGAAACCATGCTAGGTATTTATAGACTCTTCATCCTACTCATTTCATAGAGCCCATCGTATCTTTGGATAAACGTGCTCCGAATTTGACTGACATATAATTCTTTTTTAATAAATGGACCGGTAACTTGTTCCTCTGTCATAAGAAAATTCCGGAGAAGTGCGAAGTAAATAGTACTCAAAGCGTGTCGCATGCTGCTCGTATGAATATATTGCATAGTATCAGTAAATGTGAGAATTGTAGTTGAGACTCCTGACTTGCAGAGAATTGTAGGTAGGAATGTGACAATATAACTAGGGTCGCTAGATCATAAAGGGAATTGCTGTTTTTTCAACTTTTTATCATTATCCCCATCAAATGGCTTTGTTTATATGTTTATTTATAAAATGCAGCATCCTTCGAAAATTAGCGGCAAGAAAACTAATCTTTTATCTATTTAATACCTTAATTTTTATTCGTAAAAGGCAGCACGTCAAATATAAGAAAAACATAAATCATATTAAATTTAAAAGTCAATTAAGGCGAAGATTACTTACGAAAACTTCGTATGTGTCAACTGCTTTAATTTTAATTAAAAAAAAAATTGTGTGAAAAAATTCCATTTATGCAACCAACTAACTATGCCAGGACATAACTTCAACAAGATGAAAATTCACTAATTAATATATTCTACGTGAAAAAACTAAGGGCTAAAGAGAAAAAAAAAAAAAAAGTCCTATTCCGGACCTGTGACTCTCTAACAGTTTTAGAAAACCCTAGATGATTGGTAGTTCCTAATAATTAATTCTTGTTATTCTTCTGCCAGAAAGGAGAGAAGAAAACGAAATCGATGGTCAGTTTTAAGTGTACGGTTTCACTTTTGGGTGGCTTTACGGCAAAATTCATGGTATCTTGGCTAATGGTTATACCATACTATAGGGGGGGAACAAGATATTGCTGCTACAGTGCTTTCTCTGTTTCTCTCTTATTTCTTTGCTTGATTTATTTGTCGCTGTTCCTCCATTTCTTTAATTTGTTCTAAAGTTGCTCGATTGGAGATTGATTGAGAAATAGGATCTGTAAGTCATCAGAACCACAAAGGATTGAATCTCACCAACGCTAAAAGATGAATGAAAAAGTAAATAAAATTATTGAAACCAAACTTGCAGTTATAGCTGCGAATACCTTTATCCAGCATTTTCTATATATCTGACAGTGTAGTACTATAATTGACATCAGGGAGCACTATTTGATTTTTAATTCCTTTAGAAAACCTGTCTACATATTTTCCCATCTTCATAAAAATAAATTATCTTGCTAATCATGTTCAACTAATTGTTCAAACAACTATTTAGCGTACAGAACATCAAGAGCAGAAGTTAATCATATATAAAAACTATGGATCGATACTTCTTTGATTCCTTTGGGTAATAAATGGGTACGTTTTGTACAAGGCCGTGGCCAATAGAACGTTTCTTATTATAAAACTATATATGACGATAATTTTTCCCATTTTCAACTGTTGATGATTAAAGAAAGCCAGTACGGAAGTTGGTAGCATCTGCATCTTTGATTAACCTTATCCTAGGAAGTGACGACTTAAGCATCACGACTGATGCTTGTGAGACTTACACAGTTGACGGAATAAACAAATTCAATATAATCTCACAGAAATCAAGTTAAACGTTTGTTTTATTTTGTTCGAATAAAAATTGGGCAAAGTCGAATAAAATATATCGTGGCAGCCCTAAGTAAATACGGGACAGAGGGAACCGAGATTAGCACAACTATGTGGCAGCTCTTGAAGTAAAGTAAACAGGGCGGCTCAAACTTTTGAATCAAAGTCGGACCAGAAGATTGCTATGTGTGCAATGCATGCAATTCACATGGTTAAACATCAGCAGTCAAGTATTCTAATCAAGATTAATGTCCTCCAGATGATGACCCTTATCTGTATACATCGGCAGTGTTTCATCAATTCTATAATATGAAGAGAAAATAATTAAGGGTTTCATCAAAAGAAAACAATTATTTCTGCTTTCTTATTTACTCAAGTATTTTTGAAACCCGGGGGCATTAGCTTCTAATGAATCAAAGCTATACTATTAATAATAAGATATATGATTCAATTATACAAGTACATGTTTTGAAGAAGATTATTTACATTACTAATAGGGCATGTCCTGAGATAGGATGACTAATTTTTTTATGACCTCTTTATATATTCTTTCCTCCTCTAATGGTACTACTTACCCCCCCCCCCCCCCCCCCCCCCCCCCCCCCAAAAAAAAAAAAAGAAAAAAAGAAAAACGATCCAGCTTCTCCACTTCTTATGTCATGTATGAGAAGCGTGTTGTTAACTTAGTTTTTCTCAGTTAGACAAATTATAGAATATAATTAAAATGATCAGCCACTACCTTAACTATATCGAACTCAAGGCATCATCACGATTTACGTGTAGTATTAAGAGGGGATCGATACGTACACGTAACACCCGCCACCAAACCGTACGGCTAACTCCTGACCTCAACTCAAATCAAAATCAAACAGATAAATTATTTCTGCTTGAATTTATATATATGGTTAAATCTTCTTTTGCTTTTAGAAAATAATCTCCTTGTTCTATCACCAGGTCTATTAGATTATTTCTTGCATTTTGTTAATGCTTTGTATAACAACAAATACATGAATAATATTTCAAGTGATAGGAAAGACATAAAATTTTGTGCTTTAAAACTGTAATGTTCCATAATATGGTTTGACCTTCTTTCCGGATGGAAATCATTAGTCATATTAACCTAAGATCAACCCAAGTATTTTTGGCTTCATATTCTTTCTTCGGAAGAAATTCTAATGGTACTACTTATCCCCCCAAAAAAAAAAATGCCAACATATGAGAAGCGTGTTGTTAACTTAGTTTTTCTCAGTTAGACAAATTAATTGCCTTATTAATTTCACATGGAAACTCCAAAATCACCCCCACCCCTACAGCCTCCAATTTATGGAAACCTGATAACTGTTCTCAGCATTGATGGAGGTGGAATTAGAGGGGTTATCCCGGCAACTATCCTTGCCTTCTTAGAGTCCGAGCTTCAGCTAAAAATGCTCTACAGGTGAAACTTTTATAATTTTATTTATTTATTTTTTAATATTAACTAGAAAATGCTTTGTTATAAACAGAAACTGGATGGTGAGGAAGCAAGACTTGCGGACTACTTTGACGTGATTGCTGGAACTAGCACAGGTGGCCTCGTAACCGCCACGCTAACAGCCCCAAATGAACAAAACCGTCCTTTGTTTGCTGCCAAAGATATCAAGGACTTCTATCTAAACCATTGCCCCAAAATCTTCCCCCAACAGAGGTATCATCGTGAACTTAAATATGAATAAAGAAAGGAAATGATGCAAGTCATCGATAGTTTGTACATCAATGACTTATTTTCTCATCATACTTACTAAAGAGGTATTTACTACTTTTGTACTATGTTTTCTATAATAATCAGTATTAGCATATATACCTAATTTTTGGTCATGATACAAGTAAACCTAAAATCATTACTAATTTTTGTACATATATTTGTTTATATCCAGATTTCCAGAAATTCTCTCCAAGGAAAAGTGAACTCGTGACCTAAAATCACCGCATGGAAGGGTGACAAATTTAAAGTAAACAATATTATTGTTCAACTAGTTATATCATTTTTTTTTTAATTAGTCAAATAAACTCGAGTTATTGTTTATTCTATTTAGCATAAAAATTCAAACGAGAAGGTCTATGTAATTTATTCATTCTTTTGTTAATCAATTTGAATACATAATGTTATAGTGCAAAGTTCATAAAAGTATATGTTGTTATATCATGAGATACCGGTATCTAATTATTGTAAATTGTTAAACCCCTTTAATTTCTTTCTTTTATATATATATAGGCCATGCTCGGGCCAACGCAAGGACATAGCTCAATCTAGAATGAGTTCAGCAACAATAATTGATTAGCCCAACATAAGCTCATCAAAGCTTGACCCAGCACAAGCTAGTCGCGGACAATTCAAGAAATTATTCAATCAACCTCTAGATTATTTCAAATCTTAGATATTACGGGAATGATTAGATCAACCGTGATCACTGCGCAATCACAATGCCCAAACGCGATAATATTGGAATTGCTATTCAGATTAATTGCAATCCTCTTAATTTCGCTCTTTAATTTCTTTGTATCAATCTTGTATATAAACCCGCTCAAACGATGAGGAAGAGGTTACGAATTCCACACAGGAACTATATTATAAGCTCTCACAGCAAATACAAAAACAGTGGACGTAGACTTCGGAGTTTAACCTCGCCGAACCACTTTGAAATTCTCATTGTCTTTATTTTATTGCATTCGTTTACATACATTGTTGATTATTCTTAATCATGTACACATTAATTCTGATCCTGGCAAGGTCGATCGGATTTCGTTGGTTGGTACAGATTTCTATAACAACATTTTGGTGCTAGAATGGGGGCCTTCCGCCAATATCTTGAAGATTCTAGCAAATGTTCACCGCAATTTACTTGTCCTAGGATCAAAATGGTGTTCACCAGATCAAGAACTATCACCGAAAATCACGAGAACGTGGAAACCACCCATCAGGAGATGCAACAGCAGAACACTAGGCATCGACCACCCATGCCGCTAGCTCAGCACATCGCAAACAACTAAGGGGTCGAGACATCAGACCCCGAGAATGGTCAATTGATAGAAATGATCAGGACAATGGTTGCATAGGTGGTGCAACAGAACGTGGCAGAGCTGAGGAACCAACAACCAATTGCCCAGAACCTTGACCAGCCGCGTTTCACCAACACCACCCCAACAGGTATGAATTCTACAGGTGGACAGTTCGCTTTGTCATCGCTAAGGGGCGATCAACACCTCCAGCCTTGCAGGCAACACTCTACACACGAGCATGAGTCCTGGGAGGCGATAAGAGAAGTAGCCACTGAGGGAAAGCGTAGGTGATAGACATAATCGAGAACCTCGATGATATCCCTAGCGTTAGCGTTCCGGTTTTAACCCATGCCTAAGACCAGATCGATCTTCATAGACCCACGAAGCGAGCCATGTGTAACAATCCGGCAATCCTTCTAGTTATTGTTAGGAAATGATCTAACCCATGGCAACGGAAAACCAAAAGTAAAACGGCGATCAATTTTATTTTAAGCGAAGATCAAGACACAAATATTACAGATCATATGTTAAATCAAATGTTATGTAGTAATATGAACAATTAGAGTAAAAATAAGAGTTCATACGCACGTTTGGAGGCTCTTTCGAACTTGTCTCTGACTTGGTTCTCTACCGATTCAAAGTAGAATCAAACCAGTGATAGTCCACACGAAGATAATCCCAACAGCTAAAGAGGGATTTGCAAGATCTTCTTTAGCCTAGCAAATCCCTCTTTAGCCTCAAGAATCAAAAACAAGAATCAAATGAATTTGATTCATACAAAGTAAAGTGGTGTGGGGTAAAGAGTGGGCTGAAGCTTTTCGATGAATATGATATAAAATGACTTAAATGAAAAGTATTCTTTAATTCATAGAACACATGCACTTATATAGTGCATGCGAAACCCTATTCCACTTAGGAATAGGCTTAGGCACCAACCCAAATAGCCCCTATGTCCAAACATCCCCATTTAGATATTTTAATTTTAATTATTATTATTTCAATTAAATTCATTTAATAAACATAAAATATATTAACATTTAACAATAACAATAACAATAATTCATTTAAATATACGCGTATACATATTTAAATATAATCTCTCTTATTTAATTTTAATATCAAATTAAATAAAGGCAACAACCTCAGCAAATTTAATTACACTGTGAGATTACCAAAATAGCATTTTGCCTAAAAAGATGAAAACACCCTTCTCACAAACTGATTCTTAAATTATCTTCTATGTGTGTAACCTGTAGGCTCCTCATCATACTGGCAGTGTGTAATATCTCGATCAACACCAATTAATCGTCTCACTACACACAGACCAAGATTTGCCCCTAACAAGGCATCATGGCCACCCGATAGATTCGGGTTCAGCGAAGGAGCTACCTGTCAACAATATGGTTACCGTACAATAAAATCCTTTCATCATCTGTTATCTCATTGAGACCATGGCATAGAAATAGTGTCAACCTCGGTTACTCTCGATATATTTATATTCAGTCACCAAACCAATGACTAGAATAATGAATTGGATTGAGCAACAATTCAATCCTATTGTGATCATAGATTTACTATCATTGTCATTAACTGAATTGCGCCGTGAGATAATTTCTTCTATACCCAGGAGTGATGAATCCTCTGTCGATCCATCATAGTCTTGATACACTCCTCGATGCAGCCAATCACTAATGTATTAACAACTCTGAATAGAACTGCATTAGGGTAGTGTCAAACTACACCAATCGGTGCACAAAGAGCTTCGGTAATCTCAAGTCTAAGGATCACATATATCACCATTTGTTAGAGGATTTGTTCTATAGACATTGGGGTTACCATCCATATGGAATCCTCTGAAGGGTCAGTCTAGTGAACTTGCCTATGGCAAGCACTCATGTGTTACACCAAGTTTTCACCAAACAACTTTGACAAGTGAGATCAGTCACTATCTTTTGGCAATATATACTTGGCATCAATTCTAGAATCCGCTACAGTACACCAATTCGAGCTCTTCTATCTCACTGCAGCTACATTGAGGCAAAATATACAATCCCAAATTGCATGCGAACTATAATCATCTTTATCTATTTGAAAATAACATCACAGTATCCTCTTACAATGAGCTCATCTTCCCCTCCATAATCCAAGAACATATGCTTAAGCATTTTCAAGTACTTAAGGATGTCCATTGACACTCATCCAGTGTCACTCACTTGGATCTGATTGATATCTTCTACTAGTGTTGAATACACATAAGACATCAATCTAAGTACATAACATATTGCTCACTTAGATCCTATTGATATCTTTTACAAGTGTTTAATGCACATGAGATATCATTCTGAGCATGCAAACATAGCATCGCTCACTTGGATCTGATTGATATCCCCTACAAGTGCTTGGTGCACATGAGACATCAATCCGAGCATACAACATGGCATTGCTCACTTTAGTCTGATTGATATCACTACAAGTGCTTAATGCACATTAGATATCAATCTGAGCATACAAGATGGATCACTTGCTAAAGCATGTGAGATCCTCTTTATTCTATTTCTCTCATCGTGTGGTTAAAAACACATTCATAGAGAGATAGACACCATGTGTGGTTAAAAACACTTTTCTCTCACTAGTACTTCTTAGAAAAATTCATTTTCTAGGAAGACACCAGTACGACCAACAAAAATTTTGCGCTGTTCTGGATGATAGAAATAGTATCATTTGGTCTTCTCAAGATATCCCATGAATATACATATATAGGATTTCAGGCACAACTTGTTCGAAGTTAATTTCTAGACATAAGCTTTGCAAACCCAAATCCTTAGATAAGACAAGTTGGGCCTTTGCCCACTCCATTGATCATATGGAGTCTTATCTACAGACCCTGACGGCACACAGTTTGGTACGTGAGTTGTAGTCTCTAGGGCACAACCCTAGAAATATGTGGACAAATAATAGAAACTCATCAAGGATCTAACCATATCAAGTTAGCTCCTAATCCCCTCTTTTAGATACGCCATTATGCTGGGGTGTACACGAAGATGTAGTTTTAATACTATCCCACATTCCTTTAGGTATGTTCAGCTCAACTTTCCACAGTTGGCATAGTTGTCATTTTGAGATTATCCTTATTGTCTATCTTAAGAACATATTATTATGAAACAATTCCATAAAAAATATTATTTACATTGAAGGATAATAATCCATTAGTAAAGTAATATTCTCATTTGTCATAAGTGGACACATAAATATAATTTCTAGAAACTAAAGAAAGATCACAATAATCCACAAGTTCTGAGAAACAAGCCCATCGGCAAAATCAGATGATAAGATCCTACAACAAATGCAGCACCACATTCTTCAATTCCAACTGGTAGGTCCACCTCTCCTTTGACTAGCAATCTACTTTGTCGTAGTCCCTACACGTCACTCAAATGTGAGTATCACATCTTGTGTCAATAACCCAAGATGTTAATGGGAAAAGTTAATCTCAAGAACGTACCTGGCGAAGAAGTAACACTCTTTTTCCCTTTTGCTAGGAAGGTCTTGCAATGTTTCCTCTGGTGGCTGAGATTCCCACAGTGAGGACAAACGCCTTTCCTTTCTACAATAGTTCTTTCCAATGACTTATGAGCCCTTGCCTTCTCACTTGAGCTGGCTTCAACCAATGTCAACGTTTTTGACATTTTCACGCCTCACTTTGTAGCCTTCAACATATGTAGAAGCTCGGAAAGGGTGTTCTTCTTATCATCCTTAATGAAGTCATAGACAAATTAAGAATAAGAACTTGGCAAAGACTATAATATGAGGTCTATCGCTAAACCCTCATTAAGTTCACATCCCAAAATCTCAAGCTTGTTCATATACTCGGTCAATTTGAGCATATGATCGCCGATTTTGGTACCCTTTCCATCTTGCATCTGAATAGAGACCGAGACACCATATGCTTCTCATTTCTTTGAAGAAAATGAAGAATAGAAACTAAATCCATTTTTTGGCACTGTTGTTGCTGTAATGGTGTCATTGATGCAAGCACAATGTATCTAGTTATTTCTACTTTCGCATCATGTGTATGCTTCACATATACATACCCAGTCTCATGGATAGAACTATTAGCAAGCTCTGGTGATAAAGCTTGCTCAATGGTGTATAATCTATTGCTTGACTGAAGTATATCGTTTATACTTCTATTCCAGTCAACGAAATTCTCACTATTCCATTTCTCTCCCAATTTGATGATTTGTCGCAGTGACATTGGGATCATTTTGCTCAATTTTAAGTGAATCTACAAGTGCAGAATAAGTAACCGTTATTACAATGTTTATTTTATTTAATAAAGCCTTTTATTAAACAAATGCTCCCACTATTTTTCTCCAGTCAATAGCCATCACCATTAACTAGGGAAAGCCTATTGGCTTTCCTAGTGGACTGAGATTCGATCTAGCCCATTTAAACCTTCGCTTTGATGAACAAGCGAAAATGGGTTGATTAGGTGGACTAACAAACTTAATCCACACCAGTTGATAGCTCCCACTATCAACCTCAAATGTGAAAAAGCCAGCAAGCCAATCACACAATCCAATGGCCTAGCCATCGTCCTCAAGTGTGATTCTCAATATCAGTAGAGTGGACACTATATGTCGCCATGTACACTCAATGACTGTACTTCTCTACTTTGCCTATGACTCGTTTATCAATCTTCGCTTTGGCGAACAAACAAAACAGTCATTTTAAGTTAACCCATTACCATTAAGGAAAACTCCAATGAATTTTAACCTCCCATTGGTAGAAGTGTGCCATTCACTTTGGCGAACAAGGTTCTAACAAATAGTGGTTTGATTAAAACCATGGTGATGGAAGGCATACTTAACTTAATATACTTTAATTGAGGGTTTTATTTAATGTCTCATCAGATTATTATATTTGTTAGAATGACATTGTTTGACATACTATTGAACATTCAACCTTAGTATGCATTCTAAACAAAATATTAAACATATTGGTACATGGCCCACCTAAAACCGATTTCCTCAAGCTTAGAGGAATTAGTAGGTCACCTAGGGACCCTGCAATAAAATCTTGAGTCTTCAAGTATGATTGTCTCTTCCTTGATCCGTCTTCAAGTACATTACAAAAGCATCATTCTAAATTTACAGTGAAAATAATTATACAAATATCTTTACATCAATAAATTTAGAAACCTCGATTTACATTCAAGGGAAATAAGATGAGAAAAGAATGTACATCTAGAAGGGGAGAAAGGCAGGACACGCAGACCCTATTTAAAAATTACAACCATACATACCCAAAAATTTTAAAACATTCACCATAGGTCTAAGTCTCAAGTACCGGGCACAATGCAATATTCAACTAGTACATTGCATTCATTCAAAAACAATCAATTTTTGAATTGGGTGGGTGAATTATTAATTACCCTTTGACAATTTGCAGATCTCCATTTGACCAAAAGTTCTAAAACTTTTCACTTTGGCCCTAGCGCACTCGAAAGTACACTCGCTGCAATGATGGGTTATATTGCTGCGACATACATTGGTCATCGTCACGCACGCGTCAATGTGCGATCGTCGCAGCAATGTGTTATATTGTTGCGGCGAGCGCGCATTTCGATAGTCCTCACGTTGGACTACGATTGTCGTCAATCTCATAATCTGATCTAAACAAAAATCCAATTCCCAATTCACCAATCTTGCAGATCATCAACAGATTAATTAATCAAGTATATTGAATCAACTGATTTCTCAAAACATGCTCTCTGAGCAAAATTTAGACAGATTTAAAAAATCAACATGTTATCAAATAAACATTATACTGTAAATCTGGCACCCTAGGCTCTGATACCACTGTTAGGAAATGATCTAACCCATGGCAACGGAAAAACAAAAATAAAACAGCGATCAATTCCATTTTAAGCCAAGATTAAGATACAAATATTACAGATAATATGTTAAATCAAACATTCTGTAGTAATATGAACAACTAGAGTAAAGATAAGAGTTCATACGCATGTTTGGAGACTCCTTCGAACTTGTCTCTGATTGGGTTTGCTACCGATTCAAAGTAGAATTGAACCAGCGGTAGTCCACATGAAGATAACCCGAAGAGCTAAGAGGGATTTGCTAGATCCTCTTTAGCCTCAAGAATCAAGAACAAGAATCAAATGAATTTGATTCATTCAAAGTAAAGTGGCATGGGATAAAGAGTGGGCTGAAGCTTTTCAATGAATATGATATAAAATGACTTAAAATGAAAAGTATTCTTTAATTCATAGAACACATGCACTTATATAGTGCATGTGAGCATGTGAAACCCTATTCCACTTAGGTATAGGCTTAGGCACCAACGCAAACAACCCCTATGTCCAAACAGCCCCATTTACATATTTTAATTTTAATTATTATTATTTCAATTAAATTCAATTAATATACATAAAATATATTAACATTTAACAATAACAATAATTCATTTAAATATACACGTATACATATTTAAATATAATCTCACTTATTTAATTTTAATATCAAATTAAATAAAGGCAACAACCTCAGCAAATTTAATTGCACTGTGAGATTACCAAAATACCCTTTTGCCTAAAAAGACAAAAACACCCTTCTCACAAACTGATTCTTAAATTATCTTCTATGTGTGTGACCTGTAGGCTCCTCATCATACTAGCAGTGTGTAATATCTCAACACAAATTAATCGTCTCACTACACATGGACCAAGATTTGCCCCTAACAAGGCATCATGGCCACCTGATAGATTCGGATTCAGCGAAGTAGCTACCTGTCAACGATATGGTTACCGTACAATAAAATCCTTTCATCATCTGTTATCTCATTGAGACCATGGCATAGAAATAGTGTCAACCTAAGTTACTCTCGATATATTTATATTCAGTTACTAAACCAATGACCAGAATAATGAATTGGATTGAGCAACAACTCAATTCCACTGTGATCACAAATTTACTGTCATTGTCATTAACTGAATTGCACCGTGAGATATCTTTTTCCATACTTGGGAGTGATGAATCCTCTGTCGATCCACCATAATCTTGATACACTCCTCGATGTAGCCAATCACTACTGTATTGATAGCTCTGAATAGAACTGAGTTGGGCTAGTGTCAAACTACACCAATCGGTGCGCAAGGCGCTTAGGTGCTCTCAAGTCTAAGGATTACATGCACCACCATTCGTTAGAAGATTTGTTCTATAGACACTGGGGTTACCATCCATATGAAATCATCTGGTGGGTCAATCTAGTGAACTTGCCTATAGTAAGCACCCATGTGTTGCATCAAGTTGTCACCAAACAACCTTGACAAGTGAGATCAGTCACTGCCTTTGGACAAGGTCGTTCAACACTATGATAACCTTACCGTATTATTTGTGCCCTTGGTCAAATCAATACTGGGGCTACGAATGTTTCTAGAATGGCCACCATATGTGCTCATAAGGTTCTCACTATCGAGATTTGAAACACTTGATACCTTCGTTACAGTTTTACCATTATAAGGACATATATCAATACATACAACTATGTTTTACATGATATAGTAGATAATGCCTTTTATTGATTAATAAATATTATCACAAAGAGTCAATTCCATAATAATTGATTGGCTGTAGGGCACCTACTCCAATAGTTATGACCGATGTCGGGAGCAACGTACTTACGAGCATGATAGCACCTACCAACCCAACCATCATGACTAGAGATGGGCGTTTGCCTCGGCCCTGTGGGGATCCGACCCGACCCAGCCTGAATGAGGCGGGGAATCCCTGAAAAATTCGGGGATAGGGCCGAGGATGGTCCTCAGAAAAATCCCAACACCCAGGGATGGGGATAGTGCGATCCCCACCCCGCCTCGCTTTTTGGATAATTTTATGTATGTTTTTGTTCTCTTTCCGAGATTATATATAAAGTTAGAGTTTAAATCATAGCTTTAAGTAATATATCTAAATTTATGATATTTACTTTATAACACTTTCTAATGTTTGTATTAAATTTATAGAAAAATAATTTAAACGAGGGAGTCAAATAATTAAATATATTTATTATTACTTTGTGAATTTCACAAAATAATAATATATGGCCCAAAAGTAAATTTGATTAGATTATTACAATTTACCAAACCAATATATTATGAGGTTTATGTCGCAATGGATGATTTGAGTATATTATGAGGTTTATGTCTCAGCCTGAAGAATGTTTATATTTTATTGCTTTGAAATCCATGAGCATGTTCCAATTTTTGCCAAGAAATTGTTCTTATTCACCATATTCATATCAATTCTCAGCGAAATTTTCTTTTAGGTATTTATTTTATGAATTTTAAGAGATGAAACTATTTCAGTGGCACATTACAATGCCTCGGCAACATAAAGCATTAGAAAGTGGAATATGAATTCCTCTATTTAATACTATATAGAAAAGGTGTCACTAACTTAGTAACAATTAAATTAGTTTATGTTGGTAGTTATGTATTGCTTTTTAAATCTTAATTTAAAATTTACAAGAATTAACTACTGAAATTAAGTAGTTAATTGTCAAATATAATACCTGCCAATGTGCTAGTTTCTCACAATTAAAATAATTTAATATTATTCTCGTGAAAACATGCATAAAGTTTTGATCTACACGGGGCAAAAATCCCTGTCAAGGGGATAAATCCTTGCCAGGGGAATTCCTTGCGAAGCCCCATTCATCGGGCCGGGATGGGAATGGGAGTGATTCCATCCCCATGGGTCGAGGACGGTCATGAGAAAAATCCTTGCCTACAGCAGGGACGGGCCGGGGATGGTCATGGAAGTGGATAACGGGGATGGGGATAGGGAATGGGGTCCTCGGCCTATACCCATCCGTAATCATGACTTGTCCTCGCACATCAACGTGCACACCGAAGGAGCTTCACAAGCAATAGAATTGTGAACTCATTTGCTCAAGGTACAGCTTAACAGAGTCAACCAGGGCAACCAAAGTGAAGATTTAGATCATATGCAAAGGATGCTCGACGATCTAAAAGCTCGCCAGAACAACTTGGCGGAGGAAATAGTAAGTTTCCCCTTTACGGAATAAGTTTGCCAAGCCCTGCTCCCACAAAGGTTCAGGGTAACAGAGAGCAAGTTTGATGGGAAAGGAGACCCTAGAGATCACCTATGACCTGATGGAGCTACACCAGGTCAGTGATTTAGCAAAATGCCGGTGCTTCGTAGTCACATTGGTTGGGGATGCGAATAGGTGGTACAAGCGGCTTAAAGCGAACTCCATCAAATCTTGGCAACAATTCTCTACACTATTTCTACAACAATTCTAGGCGAGGAGATAGTTCATAATGCCGCTCAGCTACTTGAGCAACATTCGCCAAGAGCGGGACGAATCACTAACCTCGTATTTAATGAGGTTCTAGAACGAGTAGACAAAGGTCGTTGATACCCTTGAAGAATCCATTCGGACCCTACTAATCGTAGGGATCAGACCTAACACAGAGCTGTGGAAAGAACTCCAGAGTGAAGATCATGTGAGCCTGGCCAAATTCTATCAAATGACTACGAAGCACCAACGAGTAGAAAGCTCGTTGCAGCACTAGCTAGAAGCTCGATGTGAGGGAGAGGGGTGGGACAGAAGACAAGATCGCCCTTCGGATAAGCGTGGGGGCAATGATTGTGGTGACAGGGATTGCAACAGGTTTCCAAAGAAACAGAAAGTAGATAACCATAGAGACAGGTAGCCTTTCCCGTGGTATGCAGAGTATACCCCCTCACTCAAGACATTGCCCACATCTATGAAGTATCCCGAGAGGCAAAGAGGTTGCCCACTCCAAATAGGATGAGGGGCACCAGCTCGAGAGAATCCTGACGAGTAAAATAGCCAGATCTCGAGTCAGACACAGACCCCGACTCAACTGGCTCCGCCAAACCCCAATGAGATCTTCATGAATATGATCTATGGAAAACCAGATATAGCGGGAAGCTCGAGATGAGCTCGCGAGCAATACGCTTGGGAGGCCAAAACAAACTCAGTTTCCCGAATAATGAGTTGTGAATAAAAACCACCCAAATGGCCCAAACAAGAAAGCGAGGTAGTGGGGTTCACAGTTGATGAGTGTAAAACATCCCCTCATGATAATCATGACGTGATTGTAATCGCGGCCAGGATTAGCAATGCAAGGGTTTTAAGAGTTATGGTCGACAATGGGAGTGCAACAAACATCATTTTCTTGGGAGCCTTCCAAGGAATGGGATTCATAGAAAGGAACTTGTGAGCATGCGCTGTACTGCTTTATGGGTTCACCGAGGATGACCTAGTTCCTAAGGGTACTATCAACCTTCTCGTAACTTTGGGGGCAGAGCCGAAGGTAAAAAATGTGATGGTTGAATTCTTGGTTGTGGACTGCTTGACCATGTATAATGTCATCCTTGAAAGGCCAGTCTTGGATGATTTAAGTGTAGTTACATCGGTGCACTGTTAAGCGATGAGATTTTCAACTTCTAGGGAAGTCACGACAATCAGGAGCTGCACCAAGGAATCTCGAGAGTGCTATAATCAGGCTATAAATGTTGCACAGAAATGGCCACATCCAAAAATAATGATCATCACAGAATCCAAGCTAAACCCCGGACCGCTAAAAGACACTATAGATCCTCGCATCCATAAAGAAGAGCCCGCGACGGGACCAACTGAAGAGCTACTAGAAATAAGTATTAGCGAGAAGGATCCAACTCGTGTGCTGAAGATCGGAAGCAGCTTGACCAGAAAGATGGCCAAATTCTTGTCAGGTTCCTAAAGAAGAACCTTGATGTATTCACATGGGTGCACACAGATATGGTTGGGATCAGCCCTGAGGTGATGTGCTACAGGTTGAACCTTGACGCACAAGCTCGGCTCATAAGAGCGCTCTCAAGCGCTCAAGGATGAAGTTGACAAACTCCTGGAAATCAACTTCATCAAGGAAGTCAAATACCCGAACTGGCTCGTCAACCTAGTCCTAGTCAAGATATCGAATGACAAGTGGCAGACTTGCGTCGAATTTATGGATCTGAACAAAGTTTGTCCGAAAGATAGTTGTTCATTACCACAGATCGACCAGCTCATAGATGTGACAGTAAAAAATGCACTGCTTAGCTTTATGGACTCATACTTGGGATATAATCAGATCCCGATGTACTAGTCTGATGAAGAGCATACTTCATTTATAACTCATTATGGAATTTATTTTTACAGGGTTATGCCGTTTGGCCTCAAGAACGTTGGGGTGACCTATCCGTGCTTGGTGAACAAGATGTTCGTCAACCAAATCGGTCATTCCATGGAAGTGTACATCGATAACATGCTCGCCAAATTAAAGGTCGTTGAAAGCCATATTGAGCACTTGGGGGAAATGTTCGACATCCTCAGGAAGTATCAAATGAAGCTCAATCCATTAAAATATGCTTTTAGGGTGAGCTCCAAAAAATTCTTAGGTTTCCTAGTGAACCAACGGGGTATAAAAGCTAACCTGGAGAAGATCCAAGCCTTGCTCGACATAAAAAGCCCAACCAGCATAAAACAGGTACAAAGCCTGGTTGGACGTGTGGCCGCGCTCAGCAGGTTTGTTTCCTAAGTCACGGATAGATGTTTACCATTCTTTGAGACCTTGAAGGGCAAGAAAGGTTTCAAATGGATAGAAGAGTGTGAAAGAGTCTTCCAAGAGCTGAAGAAACACCTCGGAATGCCTCTCATATTGTCAAAACCCATCTAAGGTGAGCCACTACTACTATACTTGTCAGATCGCTGTCAACGCAACGTTGATATGAGAAGAGGTAGGAATACAATAGCTAGTGTATTATGCAAGCAAAAGACTACTCGACACAGAGACAAGGTATCCAGAGATGGAGAAGCTTGTCTACGCCCTTGTTGTTGCTGCCAGAAAGCTGCGACCCTATTTTCAGGCATACTCCATCCACGTGCTAACAAACTTCCCATTGAAGAAGATAATGCAAAAGCTGAGGCATCAGGTAGATTAATCTAGTGGACGATGGAGATGAGTCAACATGACATCAGGTATATCCTGAGGACGTCAATCAAAGGCCTGGCCGTGGCAGATTTTATATTCGAGTTCTCCTATCAACCAAAGGTCAAGCTAAGCCCGTCAGAGATTGAGCAACAGAAACCAAAGACTGACGACTTATGGCTATGGACTCTATACGTAGATGGCTCCCTGAATGAAAAGGAAGCAAAAATGAACCTATTGCTCGAGAGCCTAAAGGGAGACCCACTTAGGGCTGTAGTAAATTTCGGGTTCAATGCCTCCAATAACAAAGGTGAGTATGAGGCGTTGCTTGCATGTATCCATCTCGCCAAGGAAAAGGGGGCAGAGTCCATCAAAATCTACAATGACTTATAGGTCATTGTCTATCAAGTTACCGAGGAATACCAGGCAAAGGAAGATAGGATGGCATCCTACCTTTTGTAAGTAGAGATCAAGCTTAGATAGTTTAGATCATTTTCCATTCACCAGATCCCAAAGAGAAAAACTCGCAGGCAAATGCATTAGCTCGCTTGGCCCCAACAATGAACAATGAGAAGGTCGATTCGATCCCAGTAAAATTCCTCCTAAAACCAAGCATCCCCGCTTTACAAGGCCTAGTGTTTACCAGAAGTCAAAGGTACAGTTGGACAAATGCAATCATCGCTTACTTGAAGAATGGCACACTGCTAGAAGATAGAACCGAACCTAGAACACTCTACGTGAAGGTAGCTTGGTACATGCTCATCAATGATAGATTGTACAAGCGAGAATTCAATGTACTGTTGCTACGATGTATAGACCATAAGGATGCAAATTATGTTATGAGGAAAATACACGAGGGAATTTGCAAAAATTACGCAAAGGGCAGATCTCTAGTTTACAAGGTACTCCGCTAGGGATACTACTGGCCAGCAGTTTATAATGATGCAGCAGACTATGTCCATAGATGTGATAGATGCTAGAAATTTGCAGATATTCTGCGAGTTCCACCACAAAAATTGACCACTCTGACAAACCCGTGGTCATTCGTGATCTGGGACATTGACCTTATCAGCCCACTTCCTCAGGGAAAAGAGGGCGTTAAGTTTGCGATAGTTACCGCGGATTATTTCACCAAGTGGGCGGAAGCCGAACCACTGACAACAATAACGTCAAACAAGTTGAATAATTTTGTCTATAAGAACATAATTTATCGGTTTGGGATTCCACACACAATAATAACCAACAATGGGAAGCAGTTCAATAGTAAAGATTTTAGGACCTTCTGCGAGCAGCTCGATATCAAGAAGAGTTTCGCTGCTATCTATCAGTCTCAAGCAACAGACTATTAGAAGTTTTGAACAAAGTAATCAAGCACACCATAAAGAAGAAGCTCGACAACCTTAAAGGGAATTAGGCTAACAAGCTGCCAGAGGCTTTATAGTCCTACAGGACGACCGCCAGAAGCTCAACGGGTGAAACTCCATTTTCTCTATCTTATGGATGTGAGGCGATGATCCCTGTTGAAGTAAGAATCAGTTTGTTCCAAAGAGAAATCTTTGACGAAGAAACAAACGAAGACCTTTTCCGCTTAAAGCTAGACCTAATTGAAGAACATTGGGTTAAATCCCGGCTAAGGCTCGCCTCATATCAGTAGTGAGCAAAGCGATACTTCAACACCAAGGTCAAAAACAGAGACTTTGATTTGGGTGATCTGGTCCTTTGAAAGGTCATCCAGTGCACTCAAAACCTGAGCTTGGGGGCACTTGGGCCCAAATAGGAGGGTTCTGTCAAGATATCTGAAAAGCTTGCACCAGGGTCCTTTCACCTGGAACACCTCAACGACGAAGTAATAATACAAGCATGGAACGTCGAGCACTTGCGAAGGTATTACAAATAAGCAGCTCGGGTTTCACCCATTTTTATGGCCAGTATTCACTGTAAGGTCACTCACGGCCAGAACACTTGATTAATAAACAAGGTACTATTTATTATTTTCCTCAATTCGTTGTTAACATCTTAAGACCGTTAGCATTGTACTAAATCGTGACTTAAGCGGTGACATTCTAAAAACTTGAAGTCAAGAGTCTAGGAAAGGCAGCTTATCTCGAATAAGCCATGCCAAAATCCAACTCATTGAGGTTGAAACATCCCTAAGTCGACGTAGTTAAACTTGAAATTAATTTCAAGGAAAAAAACATGTTGAAGGAAATCGACCCTAAGCCAACGACCAAACAACTCGAAAGGACATTAGATTTCTTTGCGAAAATTGGATTCAAAATCCCAAACTGACGAGGTTAAACATGGAAAATCTAAGAAAAAGCACATCGAGGAAAATCAGCTTTGAGCCAGTGATGAAAGCTCGAAAAGGACAACAAATCTGAAATCAACACTAAATGTCACATAAAGATTTTCTTGCAAAAATCTGAAAAGCTCCTAAAGAAGCAAGTTGCGTGCAACTTGGAGCAAATTTGACTCCCAAAATTCAACTAGGACAAATTAAATGACTCCGCAGAAATATAACAACCACTGCTCAAAAATGAAATGGTGAAAAAGTTTTCTTTCATTAATTTAAGCTCGATTACAAACGGGCAATTAAACAAAAGAAAAAAAAACAAGGAATTCTTCAGGCTGATGGAGGAGCCGGAGCTTCATCCTCAAAATGTCCAGGAAGGTCGGCACCCTAAAAAAGAGATGGTTTGTCAACAGAAGGAGCGTCGATTTCCACTCCAAGATTGAGAACCTTGACTGGGGGTATTATGTTCAGGAGAGTCTGATCCTTGACCTAGGGCTGGGGCTTGGCCTCCTCCTCGCCTCTTTCAGCCTCTCCTTGGACCTCGCTTTCTCCCTCAGATTCGTTTGAGTAAACATAGACCTCCCCCTGGCCTTCGACCCTCATCCTTTTGACTTTTTTCTGGTAAGATTGGGGAGGGAAAAAGAAGTCGATTGAATGATGAGCTTCCCATATTTTCGAACAAGGAAGATGGACGTTTCCTAGGCTTGAGCAATGATGGTCTCGTTCAGCTCATCGACTTGAAGCCAAAGCTACCTAGCCTCAGCCTCAGCCTCAGCCTCCTGGTGACCTTCCACTTCCCGGCCTAGGTTGAGTGAAAAATTTTTGGATTTGGCCTCCCAGCTCGCAACAGCTTTCTGAGCCGAGGATAGCTTAGAGTTTAGCTTGTTGTTGATACTCTGCTGCTACGCCAAAGTCTCTACGACCTCTACTGCCTTAGCCTCCTTCTTGGCTTGGGCAGCCTCGCTCGCTTTGAGTTTATCAAGGAATTCCATTTCCTTGACTTGGAAGGTCGCTACTTCCCTTTTAAGCTACTCGAGCTCAGCAAGCCTGGCTTTTTTCTCCTTCTCAGCAAGCTCGGCCCTAGCCATAGCATCTTCCTTCATCGTCTTCGTAGACTGCCATTTCTGGTGGTTCACCTCTAAGGTGTCATTGCATTCCTTGTATAGAAGTCTACTCACTATGGCAACCTAAAAAGAGGAGACAAGGAATCAGCAAGAAACAAGAATAACCTGCAAAAAAAGGGGGGTGTGTGAACTATCAGTACCTTCACCGTATAACTGCAAGTTAAAGCCAACATTTGGGAGGGAGATGAGTTCTCGACAGCTGTGAATGTTCATGGGGTGACACAATCCCTAGCCACTGCGTCCCCAACACTATTGTGGTTGGGAAGTTAGTTAGTTAGCCCATCAACCGCGGCTTGGACTGCTTCGTCTGTTTCCTTATTCTTTGGCTAGGACGAGCTAGGTTTGCTCGCCCTAGGAGCACCTGTCTTGCCAGCAGGAGCAATTTTCTTCTTGGCTAAGCATTGGTCGCTTCCTTTCGAAAGCCGCCAGCTTGCATGATGACCTTTTTGCTTGAGCCAATTTGCTTCTCAGGTGCCTTATTTTTTACCAAACCTCTAATTGGTTTAGATGCCTTCTTCACTGGGCCCTTTCGAGGCTTCGTAACGCTTTTCCTGCCAACTGCCTTAGTGGTAGTCGCAGGCTTCTTTGCGCTTGGGCCTCCCCCAAGCTCGCCACCAGCACGCTTCAAGTTAACAGTTTCTACAGGCTACTTCATCGTTGAGGTAGTCGGAGCCTTCGTAGCAGCCGTAGTAGGGGCTGTTTTCTTCTTTTTCAGCTTTTTAACCA
This sequence comes from Pistacia vera, assembly GCF_008641045.1. Lineage (NCBI taxonomy): Eukaryota > Viridiplantae > Streptophyta > Magnoliopsida > Sapindales > Anacardiaceae > Pistacia > Pistacia vera. The sequence goes on from NW_022196053.1 coordinate 1,313,550, forward strand.
CATATCTGCAAAGAAAAAAGGTAACAAAATTAGCAATCTACTTCGCACGGGAAAGCAAGCGAGCAAGCAACAATTTATCTTTCTCCAAAAGCGCTAAGAAATTGGCCTTGTCCCGACAAAAGCCATACGCTTTTAGGTGGGGAAGTGTAAGATGCTTGTTAACATTGCCGAAATGTTGCAGCCTTTGTAAGCTCGTAGATGGAAGATAACTCTGCTCGACGTTAATTTTCAAAAAAAAAAAAAAAGGGATGATTAGTTAAAGTGTACAGCTCGAGAATAATCCTCACACGTATACACGAAGCCCGAGCCTTACACGCTTCCGCAGCAAAGACACTGGTCTCTCGAGCTTCATAGAAAAAGAATTGGGAATCCTAATGTGGAACTTTTTTCGAAACATCAGTCAATCCGTTAAAATGTACTCTCCTCGCTTTGGAGAGGTAGTACATCTAGTCTTGCCCTTTTTTGAGCATGTATAGGTGGACGAGATCTTTGACGGATGGTTGCCCAATTCAGCGATCATGTACGCGATGTACATTGTAATAATGATCACGTAAGGGTTGGCTATTAGTTAAAGAGGAACAATGTCGAATCGTCGTAGTACATTGTCGATGAAGTAACGTGGGGGAATGGATACCCTGCACCTAAGATGAGTCTCAGAGGTAGTTACTCATCCAGGTGGGGGGTTCATCCAAGAATATTCCCCTGAACCATCAAGTTAAGCTGCGGCATGTAGACTGCCCTTATATGCTTGAGGTCCTCAAGGGTAATCGAGGATTGTGGTTCTCTTCGTAGCCTATGGACTGGAGACGGGGGAGATTGGGCTAGTTGAATCAAAGCACGATCGGACAAGCCCGCAACGTCAGGGTCTGAGCTTTGAGCGACGAATTCCTCAAAAACCTCGGGGAAAACATCCCTAAGGGTTGACAAGCCTACTAGCGAGTCGAACATTAGATCTATTGTACAACTGATAGATGATGACATGGTTATAACTCAACTCTAGGTACCTGAAAAAAGAAGCGAAAATGTGTTAGAGCTTGAAAAATCGGCGACCATTCCACACTCGCTTCTATTTCAGGCACCCGAGATAACTGGCGCAATGCGATGAAAATATATGACCAACCCGAGACTGCCAAAGATGCACCTAAAAAACCCTACTAAAACCTTAGCACATACAATATGGCCACTATAGTAGCCACCCTTGTACAAAAAAAAAAAAAAAAAAAAAAAAAAAAAAAAAATCAAAGAAACAAAAGAGAATAAGGGAAAGAAGCCTTAACAGAATGGAGAAAGTACCAGGAACTCGTGAGAGAGACCACCATGACAACACAAGAGCAACAACAGAGAGCAGCAAGAGAGTCAGAATAACTTTCGGAATGACTATTCTAAGGTTTTTTTGCCACTTTTTATAGTGGTTTGCATGGGAAATGAAAAGTTAGGGTTTAATCACGGCCGTCAACTTAAAGCCGGTCTTCACCCTTCATTTATCGAGCAAACTCAGCCCTCGGACGTGGTCACATGTCAACCATCCACGGGGAGCGACGAACCGTCAGATTGTAATAATGATAACCGTCGCCTCGACTTCGCGCGTGACAAATGTCATCACCCATGCATGACGAAACGTAATTGACAAAGATTGCCGCATTTAATGCGACACGACCACACGAAAATTACTTTTATAATCTGACTTTTCATATTCTAAATTTTTGATAGGTACCATGGGAGATCCAAGTGTGGGGTACATCGGCCAAGTGTAAGGTCGACCATGGGAACCCGTTCGGGCATGCACTTAGAGATACACTATTGAAGCTGAGCTTGGCATCAAATCGAGCAAATAGTATTCGAAGCTCGAAGCAAGCATCGAACACTAGGGAGCAAGTGTTGTGTTTGGTTTTTCTGCCAAGCTCAAGCCAACGCGAGGACATAACTCGACTCAGAATAAGCTCGGCAACAATGATTGATCGACCTAGCATAAGCTCGTTAAGCCGAAGCTCGACCCAGCACAAACTAGTCACAGACGATTTGAGAAATCATTCAATCAACCTCTAGATTATTTCAAATCCCAGATATTACGGGAATGATTAGATCAACCGCGATCACTACACAATCACAGCGCCTAATTGCGAGAATATTGAAATTGCGATTAAGATCAATTACAATCCTCTTAATTTCACTCTTTTCTTTGTATCAATCTCGTATATAAACCCCCTCAAACGATGAGGAAGGGGTTACGAATTTCACATAGGAGCTACATTGTAAGCTCTCACAGCAAATACAAAAACAATAGACGTAGGCTTCATAATTTAACCTTGCCGAACCACTTTAAAACTCTCATTGTCTTTATTTTATTGCATTCTTTTACATACATTGCTGATTATCTTTAATCACACACACATCAATTTCGATCCTGGCAAGGTCGATCGGATCTCGCTGGTTGATGCAGATTTCTGTAACAACAATATATATAGAGCTGATTAATTATGGAAGTTAACTCATGTTTATAGTACTGTAATTAATATATATCAAAGTTGGACTTTAATAATATTAACAAAAAGACATTTGATAATCCAATTTGGATTCAGTAATTTTGCAAGTAATTAGAAATATATTTGATTTTCTTTTGGTCACGTTTTGTATATCCAACGGTTTATGAGGTTTGCGTTAATTTTAGACCAAACTCCGGCTTAATTAATCGACGATCAAAATAAAAAAGCGTCAAGGTTTTTATCCCAAATTAAAAAGAGAAGCTCGGGCTTTCTGGAAATGTGGAATATTATGTTAGGATCCCACATCAGGATCTCACACCCACCAAGTGTGGTACTTAAGCCTAGGGGCTCTCTCATCTATTAGGCCGGTCTTTTGGGTTAGACTCTCCCTTGGGCTTGAATTCTAACATTGGTGCTTTCGTTGAGAGTTAGGTTGCGAAAATGGCTACCTATAGTCTAGATTAAGGTGCAATGTGCATCGAATGACTGATAGGTGAGTGAAGTTGCCCAAAGGGGAAAAGGGCTACTGTCGGGTTAATGTCGATAGAATGAAAGCCATCGTAGAGGTCAGCTCTTGAAGGTGGATGCAATGTTAGAATCTCACATCGGGATCTCACACCCACCATGTGTGGTACTTAAGCCTAGGAGCTCTCCCACCTATCAAGCCGATCTTTGGGTTAGGCTCTCCATTGGGCTTGAGTTCTAACATATTATACATAACAACAAGAATACATATGATCTTTAGTCAATGCGCCATTAAATTAGTGATGCAAGACGTTGAAACGGTTCGCCCACGCGAGGCATAACCACATACAAAGTAGGTAGCAGTCACAATCTATGTGAAATGGTTGATTTTCACATTTCTACAGTTTTTAAAGCCCTTCATTCTGAAGAAAATTATCTACGAATTCAGGTTATTAAAGATCCACGTTCATATTGCTACTGCAATCATAGTCCCAAACTGGTTTTTTTATTAGGTTCATATAATAATTAATCTAATTTACGTGCTATGTTTGTTTATCTTGTAAATTTCAGGATGATACTCTAATTGGAGACGAGTCTTCAGTGGATATTGCCACCAAATCAAACTTGGAGAGTCTTGTAAAAATTGGTGAAAGACTATTGAAGAAACCAATTAAAGGTAAAACTTGAAGAATGTTTGATTTGGAGGAACAAATTGGTGGGTATGTTATGTTATATAAATTATTGAATTGCTCCCCTTTTTTTAATATTATTATTATATCATTATTTATTATTATTTTTTAACCCCCTACCTTTACAAATTTAGCTAAAACACCCCCATAATAAAAGTTTGAAATTAATGAAGACACCCCCACCCACCCAGCATGCCAGGCGTCGGCTACCAAATGACGAACGGCTAGAATAGATCTAACTATTTTCGACCATAGATGTGGATAAAAATGGCCATATCGGCGTACAGTCGGACAAATCTAGAACAATGTCGATCGCCGGTAGTGGTGGTTAGATCCTGCCACCAGTCATGCATAATATTTTTCAAGTTCATCGGTATTTTCATCTTAAAAATTTTGTATATAAGAATAAAATAGTCCTTGAATTTTTTTGTAATTTTTTTTTTCAAAACAAATGTATTATTGTCCAAAGATTTTAATAGTTAAGGGTAAAATTGTAACAAAATTAAGATTATCAAGTAATCTTAAAATACTTAAGAAAATAGAGATAATCAAATTACCTCCTATATTATCAATAGTAATTACTACTAGTTTTAAAAGATTACTGGAATCATATATTACTTGACAATTAAACATGATAATCAAATAATATAAGATAAAATTACTTTAATAATAAGATAAAATTACTTTAATAATAGGAGATTATCCCCGACCAAACACATTGGGAGAGTTTTCTCAGGAGTTTATCCACATCGAACAGGGGGCACGGCCTGGTCACTTTCCATGCACGGTCTGAAAACATGTGATTAAATTAGTATCATTGTTTTCTCTTGGTATACTGTTCATATCCTTATAGTTTCCCACTTTGAAACAAAGTAGTGTGTTCGACAATGTATAATTTACGCATATAGTATAAAAAGAATTTGCTCAATAGAAACATAGAAAAAGAATTACACTTGGATTAAACTTAACAGACTATGAAATATATATTTCTTATAATTTTTTTTTAAAATATATTAACACTTATGGATTATGCCGTATCTCTAAACCTTTTGACTTTTAGAAATTAGCTTCTCCTTCAAACATGCAAGAGTGAGAGCGACGTGATAACAAACAGTCAAGTCAACAAATATTACAACTCACAGTCAACGGAAAGACGCCATGAGATGGAGGTTTTTGTCTGGCCCAAAGTTGCCGTAACAGGAAAGAATTATAATGCTACGCATATCCATTCATATCCAAATTAGCTTCCAGTTTTACGAATTTCCGTAGCAGTGTATAAATTGAAATTTCAAAACTTCTTGTTTGGATCCAAAGTAATACAATCTAGTTGAATTTTATCCTCCTTGATTCTCTACAGGGTGACATCCGGAGAGTCAACCTATCAAAGTTGTAGTCGCCAAGAATTACTTTTCCACTGATTTTCATTGCTGCAAATTTTACGCTTCTATTTCTTCTGGTGACGCGTATTGAAGCCGAAATATAAATTTTACTCTTACCAGTTCTTGCAAAGGAATACTTGGCATCTGTTAACACTGACCAATAATCGTCCACTTGTTGCTTGGAGGAAAGGCTAAAACAAATATCGACCCTTTCAGCATTGTGTAAGTTTTTGATGCTGGACTTACGAAACTTCAATTGTTTCTCCGGGAAACAATAAAATATACAGATTCGGTCCAACAAAAAGCCAAGTCCGAGAAGTTAAAGAGATAAGATAACAGCGGCGACTCTTAGTGCAACTAGAGCAGCTGCACCTGCATATACATGTGCTGTGTCAAAGTTTTTTACTAGAAAATTATTCTTCCTATGAATGTTTGAAAATTCAGAACTGGATTATGAGAAACAGATCGAAGTCTATAAATATCACATTCTTGAAGAACACATGCACTTCATTTCAGTCTCTCTCATTCTCAAAGCTCTTAAAACATAGAACTTCTCTATCTACATATATCTATCTCCCTTTTTCTTAATCTATCACTTTCCTTTTCGCATTACAATCTCACATCATGGAAAGTCCAAAAACGCCCCTACAACCTCCAACTTATGGTAACCTAATAACTGTTCTGAGCATTGATGGAGGCGGGATTAGAGGCATTATCCCAGCAACTATCATTACCTTCTTAGAGTCCGAGCTTCAGGTAGAAAAAATAGTTTACATGCAATACTGGGATAATTTTCTTTTATATTTATCCCCTACCCTAACCTCCACTCCAAAAATATATTCTTATTATTTACCCATATATATGGTTTTGACCCTGTTTTCTCATGCATACAGATTCAGCTAAAGATCATTGCCCATATATATATAAGTGTTAATTTTACGTATACTTGTTTGTGTTTATGACCTGATACTAAGCGTTTGTTTGGTTACTAACAGAAACTGGACGGCGAGGAAGCAAGACTTGCAGATTATTTTGATGTAATTGCAGGGACTAGCACTGGCGGCCTCGTGACAGCCATGCTAACAACCCCAAATGAGCAGAACCGCCCTCTATTTGCAGCCAAGGATATCAAGGACTTCTATCGAACTCACTGCCCTAAAATTTTTCCCCAAGATAGGCAAAAATCTTTTCATAATGAATTATGACCTGGACGTCATGACTGATATCTTTTCTCATCGAACTGTTAATAATAATTGCCGTTAAACTTCCATTACATGACAGTTATCCGTTCGCTCCTGCTACAAAGCTGCTCAAATCTTTGACTGGACCAAAATACGATGGTAACTATCTACATAATCTCGTGAAGGAGAAGTTAGGAGATAAAAGACTGCACCAGACCTTGACAAATGTCGTGATTCCAACTTTTGACATCAGGAAACTCCAGCCAACCATCTTCTCTAGCTATGAGGTTCGTTTATGCCTCTATTTCCGCCCTCGTGCTATTTTTTTTTTCCAAAGAAGCTGAATTAGAATAACTATTTTAACAATTCACAGATCATGCGTTCTCATACTATATATATGTGTCTCTGTGGTTTAGGTGGCTAAAAATCCAAGTATTAATGCCTTACTTTCGGATATCTGCATTGGAACATCAGCTGCCCCAACCTATCTCCCAGCACATTACTTCGAAACCAAAGATTCAACAGGGAAAGTGAGAGAATTTGATCTCGTTGATGGTGGTGTAGCTGCTAATAATCCGGTATATATCATAGATTTGATCTTAAAATTTGAATATTTTTGAAATTTTATGGCAAGTTGTTAATTAAGAAATCTTATTCATTTTTTTCTATATTTTCAGACTTTAGTTGCAATCAGTGAAGTGACCAAAGAAATCACCCGGGGGAGCTCAGACTTCTTTCCTATAAAGCCAACGGCCTATGGTCGGTTTCTGGTTATATCAATAGGGACTGGCTCACCAAAGACCGAGGAGAAGTACGATGCCCTTAAAGCGGCTAAGTGGGGAATTTTAGGGTGGTTAACAAGTGAAAGTTCCACTCCATTAATCGATGTATTTACCCAATCCAGCAGCGACATGGTTGATTTTCACATTTCTACAGTTTTTAAAGCCCTTCATTCTGAAGAAAATTATCTACGAATTCAGGTTATTAAAGATCCACGTTCATATTGCTACTGCAATCACAGTCCCAAACTGGTTTTTTGATTAGGTTCATACAATGACTAATCTAATTTACGTGTTATGTTTGTTTATCTTGTAAATTTCAGGATGATACTCTAATTGGAGACGAGTCTTCAGTGGATATTGCCACCGATTCAAACTTGGAGAATCTTGTAAAAATTGGTGAAAGACTGTTGAAGAAACCAATTATAAAGGTGAATCTGGAGACAGGACTCTGTGAGCCTTCTACTTGGGGCACGAATGAAAAGGCTCTCAAAAGGTATATTTATATTTATATATATATAACAAATAAAATTAATTTTACATACCTATCATGAGCTAGGGAAGTTTTTGTATACTAATTCCTTACGTTTTAATTATTTGTATAGAGTAGCAGAAGTACTTTCAAAGGAAAAGCGGACTCGTGACATGAGATCACCACATGGCCCAAGGGGTGCAACCCGGAAATATTGAACAATACTGTGAAACAAATAATAATTATATTCATTTTTTTAATCGTTGCCTAAGGCTGATTATTGTCCTTGTTACTAATTATTCTTTTTCATCCGATTTAATATAAAATTCGTTCCATCAGTTTGAATGCAATTTGTTATTGCAAATTGATCTTGTTAATTTCAGTTTGGTTCGAATCTTATTGAAGTGAACTGAGGTTGCTGTTTTTATAAAAGTAGATGGAGTAAGTGAAATTACAAAAACAGAGCAGTTTCCAGCTCTCTTTGCTAAACAACTTAACAAGACGAGCTTAATAAAACACTGCGTTTTTATTTACCACTCTTAAGAATAAAACGCTGCGTATCAGTCTTTTCTCAGACTTTCATTCTTCACAAATCACAAGTATAATTAATTTACAAGGTACCGTGGTGGAATCAAATTGAAAATATGTTTCTATTCATTTTTAATTATTTATGAATTATGATGTAAAGATTTTATCTAGGTTGGGCATATATATACCGATCTATGTTACAATCCTTTTTTTTTTTTTTTTTTTTTTCTGTTTCTATAAATAATTTATTAATATTTACTCCATAGTTTGAAGCCAAAGATGGCATCTGATTATATATAATTTATTCAGTAAAGGAGGATAATTTGTTCAGTTATGGGATTCCCACACATATAGAACGAACTTTCAAGCTAGGTTTTGTTTAGAATTTATTGGCCTCAATCACATTCTAAACGTTGACCGGTAGGTATTTCATATATCTATCAAGACATGTCGAAATCAGATGACCAAATGGTCCAACTCCTAATGCTTGATTGCTTTTCTGATATTGTCATGATCCTAAAATCCAAGGTGCTCTGAAGTGTACCGTAAGGAATGCATATTTCCAAAGTCTGAATTTGTAATACAGCCATCTTATATAATAGCATAACATCGCCTTTCTTTGGAAAGAGACATGACATCTTTCTCAAAATTTCATCGAAAAACACTGAATTTGTTATTTTTTTTCAGACTTTAGTTGCTATAAAGAGATCACTCGAGGGAGTTCTGATTTCTTTCCTATAAAGCCAATGGACTACGGTCGGTTTTTGGTGATATCATTAGGGACTGGTTCACCGAAGACGGAAGAGAAGTACGATGCTCATAAAGCGGCAAAGTGGGGTCTGCTGGGATGGTTGACCAGTGAAAGTTCGACTCCATTGACTGATGTGTTTATGCAATCTAGCGGCGACATGATAGACTTTCACATATCTAACGTTTTTAAAGCACTTCATTCCGAAGAAAGTTATCTTCGAATTCAGGTACATATCCATGTTCATGGTGTTAATTAACATAATATTATATAGTATGTTATCTCTCTAATCAATTTGATGAAAAATTTCAGGATGATACCCTAACCGGAAACGAGTCTTCCATGGATATAGCCACCAAAAAGAACTTGGAGAGTCTTGTGGGAATTGGTGAAAGACTACTGAAGAAACCAGTTACAAAGGTTAATTTTGAGACTCGAGTCTGTGAGCCTTGTCATAAGGGTACAAATGAAGAGGCTCTCATAAGGTACATAACTTTTGTACTATGTTTTCTATAATAATCAGTATTAGCATATATACCTAATTTTTGGTCATGATACAGGTAAACCTAAAATCATTACTAATTTTTGTGTATATATTTGTTTATATGCAGTTTTGCAGAAATTCTCTCCAAGGATAAGCGAACTCGTGACCTAAAATCACCACATGGAAGGGTGACAAATTTAAAGTGAACAATATTATTGTTCGACTAGTTATATCATTTTTTTTTTTTCAATTAGTTAAATAAACTGGAGTTATTTTTTATTCTATTTAGAATAAAAATTCAAACGAGATGGTCTATGTAATTTAGAGTAATACTAGTCTTACAAAGAGGCATATAAAGAGATAAATTGGTAAAGTCCTTCCTTTCTTTTATATATATATATGGAGCTGATTAATTATGGAATTTAATTCCTGTTGATAGTACTGTAATTAATATATATCAAAGTTGGACTTTAATAATATTAACAAAAAGACATCTGATAATCCAATTTGGATTCAGTAATTTTGCAAGTAATTAGAAATATATTTGATTTTCTTTTGGTCACGTTTTATACAGCCAATGGTTTATGAGGTTTGAGTTAATTTTAGACCAAACTCTGGCTTAATTAATCGATGATCAATATAAAAAAGCATCAGGGTTTTTTTATCCCAAATTAAAAAGAGAAACTCAGGCTTTTTGGAAATGTGGAATATTATGTTGGGATCCCACATCGGCATCTAACACCTATCAAGTATGGTACTTAAGCCTAGGGGCTCTCCCACCTATCAGGTCGGTCTTTTGGGTTAGACTCTCCCTTGGGCTTGAGTTCTAATATTAATGTTTTCATTGAAAGTTAGACTGTGAAAAGGGCTACCTATTGGCTAGATTAAGGTGTAATGTGCATCGAATGACTGATACGTGAGTGAAGTCGCCTAAAAGGAAAAAAGGGCTACCGTCGGGTCAATGTCGATAGAGTGAAAGCTGTCATGGACGTCAGGCTCTTGAAGGGGGATGCAATGTTAGAATCCCACATCAGGATCTCACACACACCAAGTGTGGTACTTAAGCCTAAGGAGTAAGGGCTTTCCCATCTATTAGGCGGTCTTTTGGGTTGGGTTCTCCTTTGGACTTGAATTTTAACATATTATACATAACAAGGAGAATATATATGATCTTTAGTCAATGCGCCATTAAATTAGTGATGCAGGACGTTGAAATGGTTCGCCCATGCAAGGCCACCTTTTATAGTGGTTTGCATGGGAGACAAAAGGGCGTAGTTTAATCATGGTCGTCGACTTAAAGTCGATCCTCACCCTTAATTTATCGAGCAATCTCGGCCCTTGGACGTGGCCACGTGTCAACCATCCATGGGAAGCGACGAACCGTCAGATTGTAGTAATGATAACCGTCGCCTCGATTTCACGAGTGAACAGTTGTCATCGGCCACGCACGACGAAACGTAACTGACAAAGGTTACCGCATTTAATGTGACACAACCACACGGAAATTACCTTTATAACCTGACTTTTCATATTATGAATTTTGATAGGTACCATGGGAGATCCAAGTGTGAGGTACGTCGGCCAAGCGTAAGGTCAACCATGGGAACCCGTTTGGGCATGCATTCAAAGATACGCTGTCGAAGCTGAGCTTGGCATCAAATCGAACACTAAGGGGCAAGTGTTGTGTGTGGTTTTTTCACTAAGCTCGAGTCAATGCGAGGAAATTACTCGACCTATAATGAGCTCAGCAACAATGATTGATTGACCCAACATAAGCTCGTCAGCCGAAGCTTGACCCAGCACAAACTAGTCACGAATAGTTTGAGAAATCATTCAATCAACCTCTATATTATTTCAGATCCCAGATATTACGGGAATGATTAGATCAACCGTGATCACTGCGTAATCACAGCACCTAATCGCGAGAATATTGAAATTGCGATTCAAATCAATTACAATCGTCTTAATTTCGCTCTTTTCTTTGTATCAATCTTGTATATAAACCCCCTCAAACGATGAGGAATGGGTTACGAATTTCACACAGGAACTATATTGTAAGCTCTCACAGTAAATACAAAAACAGTGGACGTAGGCTTCAGAGTTTAACCTCGCCGAACCACTTTAAAACTCTCATTATCTTTATTTTATTGCATTCTTTTACATACATTGCTGATTATTCTTAATCATGCACACATCAGTTTCGATCCTGGTAAGGTCGATCAAATCTCGCTGGTTGGTACAGATTTCTGTAACAACAATATATATGAAGCTGATTAATTATGGAATTTAATTCCATTTTATAGTACTGTAATTAATATATATCAAAGTTGGACTTTAATAATATTAACAAGAAGACATCTGATAATCCAATTTGGATTCAGTAATTTTGCAAGTAATTAGAAATATATTTGATTTTCTTTTGGTCACGTATATCCAACGGTTTATGAGGTTTCAGTTAATTTTAGACCAAACTCTGGCTTAATTAATCGACGATCAAAATAAAAAAGCATCAGGGTTTTTATCCCAAATTAAAAAGAGAAACTCGGTCTTTCTGGAAATGTGGAATATTATGTTAGGATCCCACATCAGGGTCTCACACCCACCAAGTGTGGTACTTGAGCCTAGAGGCTCTCTCACCTATCAGGCCGGTCTTTTGAGTTATGTTCTCTCTTGGGCTTGAGTTCTAATATTGGTGCTTTCATTGAGAGTTAGGCTACGGAAATGGCTATATATAGGCTAGATTAAGATGCAATGTGCATCAAATGACTGATAGGTGAATGAAGCTACCCAAAGAGAAAAAGGGTTACCATCGGGTCAGTATCGATAGAGTGAAAGTCATCATAGATGTCAACTCTTGAAAGAAGGTACAATGTTAGAATCTCACATCGGGATCTCACACCCACCATGTGTGGTACTTAAGCCTAGAGACTCTCCCACCTATCAGATCGGTCTTTCAGGTTGAACTCTTCCTTAATTTTGAGTTCTAACATATTATACATAACAACAAGAATATATATGATCTTTAGTCAATGCGCGATTAAATTAGTGATGCAGGACGTCGAAATGGTTCACCCACGCGAGGCATAACCACATACAAAGTAGGTAGCAGTCACAATCTATGTTCACCAGTGACCAGTGGATATTAGTGTAATAACACCCGTCACAATCAAATAATCAAATAGTCCCAAATATGAAAGATTCTGTTTCACTTAAAATAATTAATTGCTGGCTTTCAATTAAGTGCAATAGAGTTATATTAAGTAATGGCATGTCATTACCTTCTTTGAGAAAGAATTGAAAGATGATTTTGTTTTCAATATCACTGAATTGAAAGATATATAAGGAAACTAATCCCGGCCTATCTGAAACAAAAGAAGTGAAAATTAATATTGCTTGAAATGACGATTTATCAGAACGGTTTAAATAAAGTGTCCATTTTTTAAGTAACCATAATTAAAAAAAAAAAGTACGGATCCAACAACTGAAATAAAAAATAGAGATGCTTATTATTAATCTATCTGAGATTTTTCAAAATACAGTGACTAATTAATGAAGAATCAAACGGGGGGGATATGTATACAGTTTTGCAGTGCTCCACCCCTTGTTATTCAAGACCTTACAAGATATCCCACATTAATCTGGGATTTATTCAAACAGCTTAATTGAATAACAGTAATTAACTGTAAAGGTGCATCAGCATCCTTATTTGCAACACCAATAAATCTATTACTAATCTTATATAATCATTAACTAGTTAGAATTTGTAGCCCGTCCATTGGGTGACGGTGACCTAGCCTGGCGAAGCCGCTTCTCGTCCGAAAGTAGTTTCGCAAACCTGCAACGTAAAAGGTTTCCCATGGCATCATAACTAAGAAAAACTTTAAGACAGAAATTTAGAAATATTATTAGATATTATGTATACCTTATGAGAGCCTCCTCATTGGTTTCACCATTATTAAAGGGTTGAAAGATGCCCGATTCCACATTCACCCTTGAAACTGGTTTCTTTAACAAATTTTCCCCAACTTTCACAAGGTCTTCCAAGTTATTCTTTGTAGCTATATCAACCGAAGATACGACGCCGTTTAATTTATCATCCTGAGTTGTTTCATTCAAAAGTTTTATGAATGATTGATTTTTGGTCAGCGAATATAGTAATAATTAGAGAAATAACTTGAATGATAAGCTTATATCTACCTGAATCCGAAGATAGTTCTTTTCCGAGTGAAGAGCTTGGAAAACCACAGAAATGTGTAAATCTACCATATCTGCACTTGCTTGAGTAAACACATCAACTAATGGAGTGGAACCACCACTTGTTAACCAACCCAATACTCCCCACTTTGCTGCTTCTTCGGCACTGTATTTTCCTTCTTTTTTTGCCGAGCCAGTTCCTAGGGATATAACTAGAAACCGTTCATAGTCCATTGGCTTTATAGGCAAGAAGTCGGGACTTCCCCTAGTAATTACCTTTGTTACTTCACCAATAGCAACTAATGTCTACAAGTAGAAAGGCACAGGATTAGTTGATTTTTATTTCCTGCGCCCGAGAAAAATATTAATTGCTACGTCAATATGCAGAAACTTTATTATGTAGTTATGTACCGGGTTATTTGCGGCAACTCCACCGTCAATCAGGTTGAAGTCTCTCACTTTCCCTGCCGAGTCCTTGGTTTCGAAATAGTGTGCTGGAAGATAAGTTGGTGCTGCTGAGGTTGCTATGCATATGTCTGACAATAATGCATCTAAGCTTTGATTCTGTTTCACCTATTATTCCACTAAAGACACATGCTAATTAATTGAAAATAGTAGAGTTGAAATCTCTCATCACTTTCTTATATATGTAGTTTTGACTGCTAAAGGCAACATTATACACATTCATTTAACGTGAATATAAAGGATGGAATATTGAAGATCTCTTAAGGAAGATGTACCTGATAGCTGGAAAAGATGGTCGGCTGGAGTTGCTTGATGTCAAAAGTAGGGATCACAACATTTGTCAATGTCTGGTGAAGTCTTGTATTTCCTAGTTTTTCCTTAATAATTCTATGAAGATGCTTTCCATCGTATTTTGGTCCTGCCAGAGCTTTGATCACCTTCCTAGCGTTTGTAAATAATGGAATACTGTTGTTTACGGAGAAAAAAAAAATAAAAAAAGCTTGTGATTAACCATAAAACCTTAAACTCGATACTAGAGCAAGACAATATAATTAATCGTTACCTAGGTTGGGGAAAGATTTTGGGACACTCATCTAAGTAGAAGTCCTTGATATCTTTGGCCGCAAATAGGGGTCGGTTTTTTTCATTTGGAGCAGTCAGCATGGCAGTCACAAGACCGCCTGTGCTTGTCCCTGCAATCACATCAAAATAATCCGCGATTCTTGCATCCTCACCATCAAGCTTCTGCAAGCGCGATTAAATAATCAATAGTTAGTACGGTAAGGTAACCTTCAAATTAAATTACATAATACAAACCTTCAAGACGATGCAACAGTTAAAAAATATAGTTTAGTATCATAGTTGACACGCCTTCTGAGATTGATATTGTTTGACATGCATGAGCGGTTCATGCATCAACTTGATTACGTGAATATTTGTGCTCTATATAGAAAGTGATTATTAAAAGCCATAGTTTCACTCGAAGGTAATAGTTTGCACATTTTACCTGAAGTTCAGACTCAAGGAAAGCAAGGATGGTTCCTGGGATAAGTCCTCTTATTCCACCCCCATCGATGCTAAGAACAGTGATTAGGTTTCCATAAGTTGGAGGTTCGAGGGCTGCATTTGTTTTTTCCATGAGAAATCTATTAAAATCAAGGTATAAACTAAACAGAGATGAGGAGAAAGGGGCTTTAAGAGACTTAGGAGAGAAACAATTGAGGTACAAGTCTTTAAGAGCCTTGGAGAGAATGAGTTCTATATGATGCCCTTTTGAATGCTCAATATTCGGAAACCATGCTAGGTATTTATAGACTGTTCATCCTACTCATTTCATAGAGCCCATCGTATCTTTGGATAAACGTACTCCGAATTTGACAAACATATAATTCTTGTTTAATAAGTGGACCGGTAACTTGTTCCTCTGTCATAAGAAAATTCCTAAGAAATGCGAAGTAAACAATAGTCAAAGCGTGTCGCATGCTGCTTGTATGAATATATTGCATAGTATCAGTAAATGTAAGAATTGTAGTTGAGACTCCTGACTTGCAGAGAATTGTAGGTAAGAATGTGACAATATAACTAGGGTCGCTAGATCATAACTCTTTCGCTTGATTATTTAAAGGAACACAATTGCTGTTTTTTCAACTTTTTATCATTATCCCCATCAAATGGCTTTGTTTATAGGTTTATTTATAAAATGCAGCATCTTCAAAAATTAGTGACAAGAAAACTAATCATTTACCTATTCAATACATTGATTTTTATTCATAAAAGTCGGCACGTCAAATATAAGAAAAACATAAAATCATATTAAATTTAAAAGTCAATACATTAATTTTTATTCGTAAAAGTCGGCACGTCCGATATAAGAAAAACATAAAATCATATTAAATTTAAAGGTTAATTAAGACCAAAATTACTTACAAAAACTTCATATGTGTCAACTGCTTTAATTGTAATTAAAAAAAAATTGTATAAAAAAATTCCATTTATAAAAAACTTCATATTCCGGACCTATGACTCTCTAAAGTTTTAGAAAACCCTAGATGATTGGTAGTTCCTAATAATTAATTCTTGTTATTCTTCTGCCAGAAAGGAGAGAAAAAAATGAAATCGGTGGTCAGTTATAAGTGTAAGGTTTCTCTTTTGGGCGGCTTTACGGAAAAATTCATGGTATCTTGGTTAATGGTTATACCAACTGTAGGGGGGGGGGGGGGGAAGGGGAACAAGATATTGCTGCTCCAGTGCTTTCTCTGTTTCTCTCTTATTTCTTTGCTTGATTTATTTGTCTCTCTTCCTCCATTTCTTTAATTTGTTCTAAAGTTGCTCGATTGGAGATTAATTGAGAAATAGGATCTGTAAGTCATCAGAACCACAAAGGATTGAATCTCACCAACGCTAAAAAATGAATGAAAAAGTAAATAAAATTATTGAAACCAAACTTGCAGTTGTAGCTGTGAATATCCTTTTATCCAGCATTTTCTATATATCTGACAGTGTAGTACTATAATTGACTTCAGGGAGCACTATTTGATTTTTAATTCCTTTAGAAAACCTGTCTACATATTTTCCCATCTTCATAAAAATAAATTATCTGGCTAATCATGTTGAACTAATTGTTCAAACAACTACATAGCGTACGGAACATCAAGAGCAGAAGTTAATCATATATAAAACTATGGATCGATACTTTGATTCCTTTGGGTAATAAATGGATAACGTACGTTTTGTACAAGGCCGTGGCCAATAGAACGTTTCTTATTATAAAACTATATATGACGATAATTTTTACTGTTGATGATTAAAGAAAGCCACTACGGAAGTTGGTTCTTTGATTAACCTTATCTTAGGAAGTGACGACTTAAGCATCACGAGTGATGCTTGTGAGACTTACACAGTTGACAGAATAAACAAATTCAGTATAATCTCACAGAAATCAAGTTAAACGTTGGTTTTATTTTGTTTGAATAAAAATTGGGCAAAGTCGAATAAAATATATCGTGGCAGCCCTAAGTAAATACGAGACAGAAGGAACCGAGATTAGCACAACTATGTGGCAGCTCTTGACGTAAAGTAAACAAGGCGGCTCAAACTTTTGACTCAAAGTCGGACCAGAAGATTGCTATGTGTGCAATGCATGCAATTCACATGGTTAAACATCAGCAAATAAATATTCTAATCCAGATTAATGTCCTCCAGATGGTGACCCTTATCTGTATACATCGGCAGTGTTTCATCAATTCTATAATATGAAGAGAAAATAATTAAGGGTTCCATCAAATGAAAACAATTATTTCTGCTTTCTTATTTACTCAAGTATTTTTGAAACCCGGGGCCATTAGCTTCTAATGAATCAAAGCTATACTATTAATAATAAGATATATGATTCAATTATACAAGTACATGTTTTGAAGAACATCTGCATAAATTATAAGTTGATTAAGAATATTTCTCTTTCATTGGGAGCCAAATATGCAAACATATTCAGCTGAGGTACTATCTGAGGATATGTCCTATGGTAAGATGTCTCTCTTTATGTTCCTTTGCTTCCTTATCTCATTTTGTCTTTTTATCCTTTACATACTTAAAATAGACAAACAAGAAGAGACTATATTATTAGTCTTTTAGGTTTGTATTTTTTTTTCTAACTCAGGACATGTCCTGAGATAGGATGAACAGTTTTTTTATGACCTCTTTATACATTATTCCTCTTCTAATCGTACTATTTATCCCCCCCCCCCCCCCAAAAAAAAAAAAAAAAATTTATGCGAACAGATCCAGCTTCTCCACTTCTTATGTCATGTATGAGAAGCGTGTTGTTAACTTAGTTTTTCTCAGTTAGACAAATAATAGAATATAATTAAAATGATCAGCCCCTACCTTAACTATATCAAACTCAAGACATCATCACGATTTACGTGTAGTATTAAGAGGGGATCGATACGTACACGTAACACCCGCCACCAAACCGTGCGGATAACTTGATCATTAACTAAATCTGTATGAGCCACAAGAAGAGAGAAGCAAACATTTTGCGTATGTGTATGAAACTCATGACTGATGCTAACTCCTGACCTCAACTCAAATCAAATCAAAATCAAACAGATAAATTATTGCTGCTTGAATTTATATATATGGTTAAATCTTCTTTTGCTTTTAGAAAATAATTTCCTTGTTCTATCACCGAGTCTATTAGATTATTTCTTGCATTTTGCTAATGCTTTGTATAACAACAAATACATGAATAATATTTCAAGTGATAGGAAAGACATACAATTTTGTGCTTTAAAACTGTACTGTTCCATAATATGGTTTGACCTTCTTTCCGGATAGAAATCATTAGTCATATTAACCTAAGATCAACCCAAGTATTTTTGGCTTCATATTCTTTCTTCGGAAGAACCTCTTTCAATTGGAAAGTGATTTTTAGCATCCATGAAATTGATCAGTAGTTCCCATTACTAAATACACCTCTACTATATATATTTTTTTTTAAAAGAAATATCTTTAAAACCCATTTAATACTTAAAATAACCATCTAAATTAGGATTTTTGTTTACACTCTTTTTTCCCAATTTTAATTTAATTAAGATTTTTGCTTACACCACTTTTCCTCAATTTCAAACTTATTTAGTTTAGATTCATCTCGTTGTATGATTATTTCACCGTAGCTTTAGTAATATGTTTTTATCAAATAAAGAAATACTTGAAATAAAAAAAAAAAAAAGTTATATTGATTTAGAAGATTTAGAGTTAGGGTGGTTTATTATTAGAGATTAAAGTAAGAATTAAAAGAAAAATATATAATAGAGTGTCATGGTATTTATAAATTATTACGTCATTTTTAATCATTTTCATTGAGGTTAAAATTGTAAAAACAAAAAATATTTAAAAGTGGCGATTATTGATCAATTTGACGGGGGCTAAAAATCACTTTCCCTTTCAATTGGTTTTAGGTGTGTAATTAGAGGTATGTCAGGGTGTATTTAGTATCAAACTAAGGGCTTGTTATAAGATGTTTCTTACGCCACTGCCCGTTCATCATATAAAGCTGGCCCGTTAATCCAATCTCAAGCCTATATATTGAATCTGCGCATGTCCATTCACCCCCCAAAAACTCCAAATTGGTTATAGCACACAATTACATTTTTATTACTGAAAGAAATACAAAAGAGGTTGGAAATTTAGCATATACAATATACATAGCTAATTTTATTGCATTATTTATTATTCGTCCAATGCATCTTACAAACTAGAAACATCAAGATCAAATTGGTCCTAAATATTGTACAAATGATCATTAGTATGACGAAAGCATTTTCTCATTCAAGGTCATGCCACGCTCGATTATTCAATAACGTGAAATCTGTTTATTCAATAAGACATAACGTATTACACTTGAATCATAAGGGAGAAAACTCTACGATTTGTTCTTGTAATATGCGGCCTCACGGAGCCGCTTCTCTTCTGAGAGCAGTTTTGCGAACCTATAAAACAGTGAGAAAAAAGCTGTTAAAATCTTAATTGAATAAAACATCAAATGGATAGTCTTAATTACCTTTTAAGAGCCTCTTCGTTAGTCTCATTTTCTACGGGCTCCGATTTTCCTGTCTCCAAATTCACTCTTGAAACGGGTTTTTTTAACAATTCTTCTGCAACTTTTGACAGATTGTTCAAATTTTTTACGGTAGAGATATCCACAGAAGATAAATCTCCTTTTAGTGTATCGTCCTAGAAATTTCTCATTTAAATTAGAATTTGAACATGAGATTGTAGCAAGGTGATAATCTTTTTCAGTTCTAATATGGTGAACATATACAAAAGCTAGCTAGTATATATATACCTGGATCCGGAGATATCTTTTTTCATTTTCTAGGGATTTAAAAATCACAGAAATGAGAAGATCTGCTATATCAGCGCTCGCTTGAGTGAATACATTTACTAATGGCGTGGACTGGCTACTGGTTAACCACCCAAATATACCCCACTGAGCTGCTTTCTTGGCACTGTACTTCTCTTCAACTTTTGGTGCGCCTGTTCCAATGGATATCACCAGAAGTCGTCCATAATCTGCTGCCTTTATTGAAGAAAAACCAGGATTGCCTCGATGGATCTCTTTTGTTACTTCACCAATAGCAAGTAAGGTCTATAAAAAAACTTAGGAATTAGATAAAAAGATTGTTTTATTTAAATAAAAATATTAAATCAAATCCATTTTAAATAGCTGTATGCAAACCAAATTTGTATTTACCGGATTATTAGCAGCCATACCGCCATCGATAAGATTGAATTTTCTCACTTCTCCGTTGGAGTTATTGGTTTCAAAGTAATGGGCAGGGAAATAAGTGGGAGCAGCTGAAGTTCCAATACATATATCTGAGAGTAAAGCATTCAGGCTAGGCTTCTTCTTTGTCTAAAAAGGAAAAAAATGAGAGAATAACATTCATTCAGTTAAAATGAACCGTGTGAAATATGAAATACTGATTTTATCTGAAAAAGGACAGAAATATCAACGAACTTATTTGAAACCTCAAAAGATGAGAAAATTGTTGGTTGGAGTTCTTTGATGTCAAAAGTTGGGATGACAACATTAGTTAATGTCTCGTGCAATCTCTTGTTTCCTAGTTTTCCCTTGAGAAGGCTATGGAGATACTTGCCATCATATCTTGGTCCAAAAATTGTTTTGCTCTCTCTTAAAGCATAGCCAAATAGACAGTACCTGTAGTTTAAACAGGATAAAGTATTGTGTAAGTAGTACATAAAATTGACAAGCTTTTAATTATGCTAGTTAAATGTTGATCTAGAATTTATTAAATGATTGTTACCTGTTTTGAGGAAAAATTTTAGGGCCATTTTCGAAATAAAAGGCCTTGATATCTTTGGCTGCATACATAGGGCGGTTTTCTTCATTTGGTGCTGTTAACATGGTAGTTACGAGGCCTCCTGTACTTGCCCCTGCATTCACATCAAAATAATCTGCTATTCTCGCCTCCTTGCCATCCAATTTCTGCACAATACATGAAAAAAAAATATAAATAAACTATACATATCATTCAGAGCTAAGTAGAATGAAATTCCTATTTACGAGACAGCATACACCATTAAAAACGTCTGATGATCAAGAGAATAACATGGGCCATTTTGTTATTATATTTATTGACGGAAGGTGTAGGTCACGGTAGTTGACTTTAAGGAAAACAGAATGATATTTTGAGTTAAAACATTGAAATGATAATAACATTGATAGCATGCGACTCATGCCAGTACATATATATAAAAATATAACCTGTAACTCAGACTCTAGAAAGGCAAGAATAATTCCCGGAATAATCCCTCTTATTCCACCTCCGTCGATACTGAGAACTGTAATGAGGTTTCCATGAGTTGGAGGTTTCATGGAAAATTTTGATTTTTCCATAATGTAATGAGAAAGAGTTGGGTGTGCTTAAGTCTTGAAAATCCAGCAATTTATAAACCACTTCTTCAAGCTTATCAAGTCTTGGTTACTCCTTGCTAAGGTATGTATGGACACTATGTACCATGTGGTAAAGATCATGACTGGAGTTGACACAAAACTTAGTGGTATTTCATTTAATGGATCTCGATGTGTGCACAAAATGATCATTATAGCTAGTGGGTTACATTATAACTGATGAAGATGTGCATTAATTCCCAGGAGTGGCAATATTCTTGCATGCTTTAGCCAAAAATATGGGAGAAATGTAGTTGAGCTCCTGGAGAATTGTAGGTAGGAGAATTAGTTGAAGCAAAGCAATAATTCTAAATGGAAATCTGATAGCTTTTGTCTTGCAAATGGACTTAATAAATCATTCATATGAGTGAATACCTTACCCGTGTGGAAGTGGGTTAAATATCTAGTGATATTTGTTCATGCTTTGTGCGTTTTATGAGTGACGAAATATGAGCGTCATAATTGTGGCTAATCACTAAGATTACCACTTTATTATGATTGACAATCACCTAAAATCACTCAATCGATTATTTCTCTGATTGAGTGTAATTACATTATTTTTGTTTCTTTATTATATAGCTAAATTTTTGTATAAATAGGTTATATATTCACATATCAAAATAATTCAATACGATTCAATTGAATTCATCTAAAGATATCCATGTGGCATACTCCTACCATTTAGTTGTCTCTCTTGTACATGGTATCAGAGTTTCCAAGTTGAATCAGAAATGTTGGTGATTATGTCACAGTTTAAGCTTTGGTTGTTTGTCATTGGAAAATCTAACCGAGTATCTGTTTAAATTGTAGGGATAGAAAGAGAGGCTAACAAGCGAAAGTTGATCCAACATGGAAGCTCTACTACCATGTCATAATTGAGAGATGGACTTTGATACCATGTCAGAATTGAGAGGACAAAAGAGGTAATTAAAAAGAGTCAGAGTAAGTATGCCCAGTGGATATCTTTGAGAAGACAAGAGAGACAATTGAAGAGAGTTAAAGTATGTCCAAGAGATATCTTTGAGAGGGAAGAATTATACTCAATTAAATTGAATTGTTTGTATTGAGTTGTTGTGAATTGTATATGAATATACCTATTTATACAAAAAGTGTGATAACTATTTAAGATAAAAAAATATTACTATAATGATTCAATCTCTATAATAAAGAAAAAAGAATAATATTTAAAATATAATAGGAATAAAAATAATGTCACGTATTCACGTGCCAACAGTGGGAAAATGTGCTTGCAATCAAGAATAATATCCTTTGTACATTCACATCAATATTCAATAATTTAATTACTTTCTAATCTCATCAACAGAGCAGACGATCCATGCAATTAATTAAGTTTGTAAGTATTGATTAAGACAAATGGCAAACTAATATCTTTTTGTTATTGATGGTTGATAGCGTGATATAATGATAATGTAATTTCTCTCCTATCAAAACATTTGTTTGTGTTATTGTCACTTGTTAACTTTCCCTTTTAACCATGATTAAGAATGTAAGATGTTTTATTATCTTGCTGTTTTTATTTGAGTTTCATGGATTAACGTAAAATACTGGGAAATACAAAATAGAATTGCCAAGTCAAGGATTTTTCCAAAGCACAACCCAATGAAGTATGACAGCAAGCATGATGCGGATTCTAATGCTATATATATGTGTGTGTGTGTAACTTCTTCTAATAGAGAATAAGCTTGGAATGAAATGACACACTTTCTTTGTTAATAAGAAGTTTTGTATATATAAAATATTGAGGTGAGATAATATCTCAGGACTAATTCAAATATATTTTAATATTTACACTTTGATTAATAACTCAACTACTTAAGACCAAGTTAGTGTTAATCATAAAGAGATCTCTGATGATCTCTATCATCTTCCTCAGTTAATCATGTAAGTCAAATTAGTTTGTGGTATTTAAGCATCAAAATCTATTCCTGCAACTGCATGCATTTTTATGTCACAATTATATAATACTATTATTCTAAATTAGATGATCAAGTTTACAATATGGATTTAATAACGCAACAAAAGTCCGCTCGGTTACACGCTTATAGAAGTCAATGTTCAACAATAATATTAATGTTGATTATTTTAGATAGAAATAAAGAATTAAATATTGTGATTTCTACTTTATATATAGGAGACTACTAAATGATTGATCGAATCTTGATATGCTTTCTCTTCTACTGTGCAGTTGCTCATATGTATATGCTTTTATCTGCAACAAATCAAGTTACAACTTCCTTGTTGGTTTTCGGTGATTTGGTCTCTCGAAGTCTCCTCTCTTCAGAAAGTAGTTTTGCAAATCTGGGTAGAATATAATTTGTTAGTATGGATAATGCATTGAAAAAAAAACAATAATAATAAAGAAATTAATCAAACCCAAATTATATGCAGCTGACTAAAAGATGTCGTTCTTTTTCTGATCATACTTTCTCAGAGCCTCCGCGTTAGTTCCACCACTTGTAACTGGTTCAGACAATCCCGTCTCAAAGTTCACCCTGGAAACTGGTTTCTTCAATAGCCTTTCACTTATTTGCACAAGCTTATCCAAGTTTTCCTCTGTGGCAATGTCGATTGAAGAATCTTTTCTATTCATTGTATCATCCTGATATAGTGTTAATTAAAAAGTTTAGTGATCATGCATCTCAGTAGATTCAAAAGCTTAATATATAGAAAGGAATCAAATTAGCTGGGTTTATATATATATATATATAAACGTACTTGAATTCTGAGATAGTTTTTTTCAGAATGAAGTGCTCGGAACACCACAGAAATATGGAAATCAACCATAGCAGCGCTTGCTTGAGTGAACACATCCACTAATGGAACAGAACCACCATGAAGTAGCCAACCCAGTGTACCCCATTTGGCTGCCTTTTCGGCGTTGTATTTGTGCTCTATCGTTGGTGAGCCAGTGCCTATTGAGATCACTAGAAAGCGGCCATAGTCCATGGGCTTAATTGGGAAGAAATCAGGATTTTCATCAAATATTTGTTTGGTCACTTGGGTTATTGCTACTAAAGCCTGTAATTTTGTGCCAACAATTAAAACTTAGCTGTGGGTTATAATAATTTTATTTTTTTTGTTTATTTTCACAAAGTACTTCCACAGAAATTACCATGCAACATACCGGATTGTTTGCAGCTACACCACCATCAATAAGATGAAAATCTCGAATGGTTCCCTCATGATTTTTGTTCTCAAAATAGTGAGAAGGAAGGTATGTTGGGGCTGCTGAAGTGCTGATGCATATGTCAGCCAGCGAAGCATCCAAATACGGAGATCTTTTAAGCTGTACATATAAGATAGATTTCTAACCAAAACTTTTCCGAAATGGAATCTCAAGTACTTTTCATCATTAATTATAGAACGCTGAACTGAAGAAGCTCTAGAGAGAGTGGGTAAAGAGAGATATATACCTCATAAGTAGAGAAAATGGTTGGCTGCAAACGCTTGATATCAAAAGTTGGAATCACAACATGGCTCAGGGTGTTATGCAATTTAGTTTCTCCTAGTTTATCCCTTACCAACCAGTTGAAGTATTTCCCGTCATATTTGGGTCCTGTAAATGATCTCAACATCTTTCTAATTGACCCCCATATACCCCTGCAATTAAACAAACTAATGAGTTATAATCTAGACTAAGTTAAGTGTAATAGCATGGCAATATTTTCATTATTTATGTGAAGCTATAACAAAAAAGAAAAGAAAGACTAGCAGTTACAAGATTACCTCTCCTGGGGAAGATTTTTGGGCAGTGGTCGAGATAAAATTGTTTGATATCCTTGGCAGCGAATAGATCGATTATTTTCATTTGGAGCTGTCAGCATGGCAGTTATAAGGCCACCGGTGCTGGTCCCTGCAATCAATCAAAGTAGTCTGCAAGTCTGGCATCTTCGCCATCCAGCTCCTGCGTTCACAGAATTTATGCCAAATTGTAGTTAGTGTTCCTCTAGTTCTGAATCGATCTCAGATACAGTCACAAATGTATATATGCACACTCCGACTAGCATGGTTAAGGTCCATATAATTCCTATCTCTTTATTATAATGAGATTAATCTTTTTGTACAGTTTACATGAATGCTTGATCATTAAGTAGTTATATCATTGAGAAACTACCATAGCATATTTTATGATGGCAAATAAATAGCCTATTATGAGTAAATAAAATAGGTCCATATTAGTACTGAAGTGATCTACGTATAAAAACTGTAGAAGTAGTGTTGTATGTATATTCATGGATACGCATGATTCAACGAAAACCTGAAGTGGATTCAAGGAAAGCAATTATAGTAGCAGGGATAATCCCTCTTACACCACCACCACGATACTGAGAATAGTGATCAAATTCCCATAAGTTGGGGCCTGGATGGGAAGAGGGAAGATGTTATTCTGTGCATCTCAAAACTTGTAATGAAATAGCTAATATATCTCAGTAATAAGACAACTAAAGGTGAAGAAGATACACTAAAATTGAAGTTAATTTGATGGAACATTTTGATCAATCAACAAGCTATTTATAGGATTCATTTACTGTTCAATCGATTAAGAGGTATTTACATGTTTTAATTTCTTAAGACACAGAATTTTCTTGCGTGAGAATTGTTCATAACTCTTCCATGCATGCCCATGCACAACTTATAAAGCTTGATAAGTATGCCTGCGTTAAAATCACAGAAACGTGTGTAATCTTAAGTATGGGGATAAGCCATGAATCACATCATTTTAATTTCTATCTCATTACTTATAAAATTATATACATTGTGTGTCTGACATCATTGCTTTACTAGATGAATATACTAATGATGTAATATAACAATTTAATAGAAATGCTTTTTTCACTAGAACTCTTTTTCATTGTCTTAGCTTAACCTACAAGTGCGTGAGGGGCACGATTCATTTTCATTAGATTTGCAAGGTAATGGAGCCGCCGAATCATGAAAACTGGCCTAAACAACGCATGGCCGTACACTGATTGGTTAAATTTTTAGTGTAGAGGCACGGACAATATTTCTTTGGGACTGATGAGCTGTTAAAAATTTAGGTTTCTTTTCTCTTAAAAGAAAATTTGTGCATGGTGTTAATCTTGAGTTTTTTATTCACTGATCCTCAGAAGCGCAACATAAAAACCGCCACTTTCACGTAAACTGGTTGACTACAGTCAGTATAACTTTTCGTGTAATTAAAGTAATTTATTACTATAAAAAATATTATAATTTAATAGGGATATAAAAACATAAATTACTGATTTGATTTCTTATTTTAATTAAGATTTCAATTTATTAGTCATTCTTGCAATTAGACAAGAAAATAAAAAAAAAATCATAAAAATGATAATACAAAAATACAAAACGTTTCGTATTAAAAAGCTCTTAACATATTTTGAGAAGCTGAAAATATTTTAGTTTCAACAAGAAGGTATACATACTAATGAGTTATTATGTACTTATAAGTAAAAAGATGTGTTAGCAACTCTAAAACATAAATCATTATCTCAAACAACTTTAAATAAATATTTTATTTTATCTTAAACTTTTAATGTAACATAATTTTTTTATTTTTTTTGGCAATACACATATAATTATTATTATAGGCAACTTTCTTAAGACAAGAATTAGAAAAATTATAACTTATTATGATATGAAGTTTATTCTTATTTATAACTATCTTAAGTGGGACTAGAAATTTTTATGATTGTATGGGTTAAAAATCATATTAGGCCTAACGAGATCCAATAACGAAATAATTATATTACAGTCCAGTGTCTTAACCCAATTTCGGTTTGGCCTCCACGTAAATTCACTTTGTGAACTAACCACTCTATGAGTTAGGCTATCCTACAAGTTAAGCTAAATTATGTTTCAACCCATTAGCCCACAACAGTCCTAAAATAGGAATCAAAATCCTATCTACTTTCCACTTCAGTCAAGATCCAAGATTTTGCTCGAATTGGTAGGCTTGATCCACTTCAATCAATCAATTCCCTAATTGAGTGTAATTACATTATTGTGATTGCCAATCACCCAAAATCACTCAATCAGTCAATTCTCTGATTGAGTGTAATTACATTAATTATTTTGTTTCCCTATTGTATAGCTAAACTTTTGTATAAATAGGTGATGTATTCACAATTTAAATTAATTCAATACGATACAATTGAATTCATCTAAAGATATCTTTCAGGCATACTCCAACCTTTTAGTTGTCTCTCTTGCCTTTCAAAGATATCTCTCGAGCATACTCTGACTCTATTCAAATTGTCTCTCTTGTCCTCTCAATTTTGACATAGTATCAGAGCTACCCTCTCAATTATGACATGGAGCTTCCAAGTTGAATAAAAAATGTTGGTGATTATGTAGAGCTTGAGCTTTGGTTGTTTGCCATTGGAAAATCCAACTAAGTATCTGTTTGAATTGTAAGGACAGAAAGAGAGGCTAACTGAGCGAAAGCTGATTCAACCTAGAAACTCTAATACCATATCAGAATTGAGAGAGAATAGGGCAAGAGAGACAATTGAAAAGAGTCAGAGTATGTCCGAAAGATATCTTTGACAGAGAAGAAATGCATCTAATTGAATTGAAATGAATTATTTTTATTGAGTTGTTATGAATTGTATGTGAATACACAATTTATTTATACAAAAAGTGTAATAAAAAATATTATAATAATGATGCAATCTCTGCAATTAAAAAAAAATAATAATATCTAAAATTCAATAAGAATCACATTATTCTCATTCCATATTCACATGTCAACAATGAGGAAATGTGCTTGCAATCAAGAATAATATCCTTTGGACATTCACATCAACTGTCAATAATTTAATTACTTTCTATTTCTTATCTCATCAACAGACGATCCATGTAATTAACTAAGTTTGTAAGTACTAATTAAGAAAAATGGCAAACTGTTATCTTTTTTGTTATTGATTATTGATAACGTGACATAATGATAATTTAATTTCTCTCCTCATACAATTTTTTTGTTTTATTCACTTTTTAACTTTTCCCTTTTAACCATGATTAAGAATGTAAGACGAAGTTCTAACCTGGATGGCCGGTACTTGTCAAATATTTCTGCTGTAAGAATTTGATATCCAAATTATTATCATTTATTATCTTTTTGGTTTTATTTTACTTTCATTGGAAATGCAAAATAGAATTGTCAAGTCAAGGATTAATTTTCCAAAGCACAACCAATGAAGTTTGAAAGCATGCATGACGTCGATTCTAATGTCATCTTTTACAATTCTGTGGTCACCACTTACTAAGGCTCATACTTATATTCTTTCCAGTTTTAATATTCATTGATTTTTTTTAAGTAAAATTAGTTTGAAGTATTTTAAGCATCAAAATCTATTCCTGCAATTCGTGCAACTTTATGCATTTTTATGCGATGTGGATTATTTTTAAATTAATTAAATAACCATGAATTTTCATCGTTTAAACATATCACTTAAGAGATAAGTTTATAAATAAGTTTACATCGTTTATATTGTTTAAATGAATTGTCATTTAGTAAAGAGTTTCAAGCTTCATGGTTATTTAATTACTTTCAAACTTGAAATGGTATTTTAATTAAATTTTTCAATTTTATGTCACAATTATATAATACTATTATTCTAAATTATAAGTCCTATTATTCAAATTACCTATCAAGTTTACAGTAGGAATCTGATAACACAACAAAAACCTGCTCAATTATACGCTTATAGAAGTCAATGTTCGAAAATAATATTAATGTTGATTATTTTATATAGAAATAAAGAATTACATATTGTGATTTCTACTTTATGTATAGGAGACTACTGAATAATTAATCGAATCTTGATATGCTTTCTCCTCTAGCGTGCAGTTGCTCAATTATATGTATATGATTTTATCTGCAACAAATCAAGTTACAAATTCCTTGTTGGTTTTTGGTGATTTGGTCTCTCGGAGTCTCCTCTCTCAGAAAGTAGTTTTGCAAATCTGTAGAATATAATTTGTTAGTATGGTAATACATTGAAAAACAAAATAATATGAAGAAATTAATCAACCCAAATTATATGCAGCTGACTAAAAGATGTAGTTCTTTTCTGATCAACTTTCTCAGAGCCTCCGCGGTAGTTCCACCATTTTCAATTGGTTCAGACAATCCGTCTTAAATTCACCCTAGAAACCGGTTTCTTCAATAGCCTTTCACTATTTGCACAAGCTTGTCCAAGTTTTCCTTTGTGGCAATGTCGACTGAAGAATCTTTTCATTCATTGATCATCCTGATATAGTGTCAAGTAAAAAGTTTAGTGATAAGCATCTCAGTAGATTCAAAAGCTAATATAATTAAAGAAAGGAATCAAATTAGCTGGGATTTATATATATATAAACGTACTTGAATTCTGAGATAGTTTTTCAGAATGAAGTGCTCGGAACACCACAGAAATGGAAATCAACCATAGCGCTTGCTGAGTGAACACATCCACCAAGGAACAGAACCACCATGAAGTAACCAACCCAATGTACCCATTGGCTGCTTCGGGTTGTATTTGTGCTCTATCGTTGGTGAGCCAGTGCCTATTGAGATCACTAGAAGCGGCCATAGTCCATGGTTAATTGGGAAGAAATCAGGATTTTCATCAAATATTTTTGGGTCACTGGGTTATGCTACTAAAGCCGTAATTTTGTGCCAACAATTAAAACTTAGCTGTGGGTTATAATAATTTATTTTTTTTGTTTATTTCACAAAGTACTTCCACAGAAATTACCATGCAACATACCGGATTGTTTGCAGCACACCACATCAAGATGAAAATCTCGAAGGTTTCATGATCTTTGTTCTCAAATAGTGAGAAGGAAGGTATGTTGGGGCTGCTGAAGTGCTGATGCATTGTCAGCCAGCGAAGCATCCAAATACGGAGATCTTTTAACTGTAATATAAGTAGATTTCTAACCAAAACTTTCCGAAATGGAATTCAAACTTTCATCATTAATTATAGAACGCTGAACTGAAGAAGCTTAGAGAGAGTGGGTAAAGAGGATATATACCTCATAAGTAGAGAAAATGGGTGGCTGCAAACGCTTGATATCAAAAGTTGGAATCACAACATGGCTCAGGGTGTTATGCAATTTAGTTTTCCTAGTTTATCCTTACCAACCAGTGAAGTATTTCCGTCATATTTGGGTCCTGTAAATGACTCAACATCTTTCTAATTGACCCCCATTACCCCTGCAATTAAACAAGACTAGTAATCTAGAATGCAAATAATATACTTATAGACTAAGTTAAGTGTTAGCATGGCAATATTTTCATTATTTATGTGAAGTATAACAAAAAAGAAGAAAGAAACTACAGTTACAAGATTACCTCTCTTGGGGGAAGATTTTTGGGCAGTGGTCGAGATAAAATTGTTTGTATCCTTGGAGCAAATAGAGGTCGATTATTTTCATTTGGAGCTGTCAGCATGGCAGTTATAAGGCCACCGGTGCTGGTCCCTGCAATCAAAACAAAGTAGTCTGCAAGTCTGGCATCTTCGCCATCCAAGCCTGCGTTCACAGAATTTATGCCCAATTGTAGTTAGTGTTCTCTAAGTTTGAATCGATCTCATACAGTCACAAAATGTATATATGCACACTCCGACATAGCATGGTTAAGGTCCATATATAATTCCTATCTAGTATTTTAATTGAGATTAATCTTTCTGTACAGTTACATGAATGCTTGATCATTAAGTAGTTGATCTCTGAGAAACTAACCCTAGCATATTTTATGATGGCAAATAAATAGCCTATTATGAGTAAAAAATAGGTCAATATATAAGTACGAAAGTGATCACGTATAAAAAGTGTTGACAGAGAGTGTTGTATGGATATTCATGGATACCGCTGATTCAACAAAACCTGAAGTTGTGATTCAAGGAACAATTATAGTAGCAGGGATAATCCTCTACACCCACCAGCGATCACCTGAGGAATAGTGATCAAATTCCCATAAGTTGGGGCCTGGATGGGAAGAAGGGAAGATGGTATTCTGTGCATCTCAAAACTTGTAAAGAAAATATAGCTAATAAATCTAGTAATAAGGAACAACTACTCAAGGTGAAGAAGATACACTAAAATCTGAAGTTAATTTGATGGAACATTTTGATCAATCAACAAGCTATTTATAGGATGCATTTGCTGTTCAACTGATTAAGAGGTATACGAATAAAAGACGACTGCATATACAGCTTGTGTGAACATCCTTTCTAATCGCTTCTAGAAACATGTAAGTTAGTTGCAATTTTGATATCCATAACTAACCATATTTTATGTATAGTATAACTGAAAACAGGAAGGTGATATTGTTTTTTATAATGTTTCTTCTTATGAAAATTAAGTTACTTACATGCTCTTCTTATTGTATCTCCTATTGATACTTGTTGCATCATGCCTCCATTGCAAAACAATAAAAGCAACCATTAATTCATGTTGCATGACATGAACGTTAGCTTGCTCAACAAGTAAATGAGCTCATTTTTTTTTATCACTTAAACAACCAAATCGGCATTTCTCAATTAATCAATCCAAATACAACTGGCAACAAGTTCAATTACAATGTTCAAGATCAAGGGTGCACTTATGTTAGGGGATGCTTCAAAGCAAACATTTGTTGTTAGGATTTTTGCCTAATTTAGATACGTTTGTCAATATATGAACTTATGATTTATGATTCACGGAGATTTTGAGGATTAAGATTTGATGAGTTAAAGATAGTTTTAATTGTGTATCTTAAAAGATATATATGGGATAATATTAATATATCTATTAAAAATGTATTTTATTATAATTAACCATTAAGTAGCTAATTAGTATGCAACAAATACAACAGTGGAATTAGGCAAACTTGAAGATATAGGAGTCGAACAAGGTACGAAGCCCATGGTTAGTGAAGCAAAATACTGTTCCTTGAAAGGAGCCACCTTGTATGGGCCTAAGAGCCCAAAAAAGTATTAATTAAGTTTCGGCTAAATTTTAAAAAAAAAAAAAAAAAAAAATTGTCTTGGAAGGTTCGCATCTTCTCCGAGAAAATTCTATTTGGTAGACGGTCCTTAACGGTCTGTGAAAATTCTTACCTCCCGTACAAATCGCGAAATTTCCTCCCGCCATAGTCTCCTTGCAATCTTTTACTTGAACCCAACACGAAACCAGAATATCAAGCACCCTCGTTTCATCAATTTCTACCGACATAAAGAATGCTCCGTCTCTGTATGATACACCGCCGTTACTATCGGTTACATCTCCGTCGCCACATCTCTTCTTCCTCTAATAACAACATCGAACCTCCTAATAATCTAAAAAATCCCCAACATACCCTCAACTACACCACCACCACCACGCTCACACAAATTATTCAGAATTATCTTTCTCCTCTCTCCAACGCTAATGCTTCCTCACTCTCTCGAACTTCTATTTTGCCCTCTCCGCTACGTCCTCTCCGCGCTGATCGCCTCCGTCGCTCTTTTCCCCAACGACAACCCTAATGATAACAGTAAGAGAAATACTATCCAATTACGAAGCATGAAAGTAATTTCATAAGTCAAACGAATCATTTAGAAGAATTATGACCATGTAAGCAACACGGGTGTCGCGGCTCCATTTTTGGCATCTCTGAGTTCGGTTTTATCGAGTGCGAATCACGGGGAGGGGCGGGATTCGAGTTGAGGGTGGCGGCACTGCTAGCTGATATTTCGGCGGCAAAGAGGAGCGGAGGGCGGCGATTGTGGGTGCGGGAGGAGGGAAAGTGGTGATTGGTTGTTGGAGACGGTGGCGGTTGGTAAGGACGGGTGTGGGACTCAGGCGGAGGCGGCAAGGGCACTTGTTACTTGATTGCGGATCCTATGGTCTAGGACGAAGCCCATGGTTAGTGAAAAAAACTTCCTTGAAAGGAGCCGCCTCGTATGGGCCGTAAGAGCCCAATAAAGTACTACTAAGTTTCGGCTAAATTTAAAAAAAAAAAAAAAAAAAAAAAAAAAAAAATGTCTTGGAAGGTTCGCATCTTCTCCCAGAAAATTCTATTTGGTAGACAGTCCTTAACGGTCTATGAAAATTCTTACCTCCCGTACAAATCGCGAAATTTCCTCCCGCCATAGTCTCCTTGCAATCTTTTACTTGAACCCAACACGAAACCAAAATATCAAACACCCTCGTTTCATCAATTTCTACCGACATAAAGAATGCTCCGTCTCTGTATGATACACCGCCGTTACTATCGGTTACCTCTCCGTCGCCACATCTCTTCTTCCTCTAATAACAACATCGAACCTGCAAATAATCTAAAAAATCCCCAACATACCCCTCAACTACACCCACCACCACCACGCTCACCACAAATTATTCAGAATTATCTTTCTCCTCTCTCCAACGCTAATGCTTCCTCACTCTCTCGAACTTCTATTTTTGCCCTCTCCGCTACCGTCCTCTCCGCGCTGATTGCCTCCGTCGCTCTTTTCCCCAACGACAACCCTAATGATAACAGTAAGAGAAATACTAATCCAATTTACGAAGCAATTGAAAGTACATTTCATAAGTCAAACGAATCATTTAGAAGAATTATTGACCATGTAAAGCACACGGGTGTCGCGGCTTCCATTTTGTGGCAATCTCTGAGTTCGGTTTTATCGAGTGCGAATCACGAGGTGAGGGCGGGATTCGAGTTGAGGGTGGCGGCACTGCTAGCTGATATTTCGGCGGCAAATGAGGAGCGGAGGGCGGCGATTGTGGGTGCGGGAGGAGGGAAAGTGGTTGATTGGTTGTTGGAGACGGTGGCGGTTGGTAAGGACGGGTGTGGGACTCAGGCGGAGGCGGCAAGGGCACTTGCTTACTTGATTGCGGATCCTAATGTGTCTAAGGATGTGTTAGGGCGGCCTCGTGCAGTGCCGAATTTGTTGAGGTTTATTTTTTCGTGTCAGCCGAGGTCCAAGAAGGTCAGTTTGTATTTATTTTTGTTCGGTTTTGATACTTTTGAAGAAAAAAAGTTGGTGAAGTTTAAACTAGATTGATGGGTGGATTCTTTGAAATTGCAAATTATTAGATTTTTACTTAAAATAGTCCATTGCTGGTACTTCATTGCATTGTTAGCAGCTTGTAAATTATCTAGCTTTTCTGAGTTCCATTTACCTTTTTCATGAAGGAGCACAGGCTAGCCAATACAAAAGGCACAACATGATTAATCCACATTTCATATCGTTTTTTCTAGAAAGACAATTCATGTTGATTTAGTTCTTTAGGGCCATGCTAACAGTGCAATTTAGGTTTTGTATGTATTGTCCAGTTGAGAATCAGAGTAGAAAAATAAACTTGCTGATATGCTTATGTCTAGTTGGAATTGCTTCTGCAGTTAAATTTTGGTGCTAATACTAAAATATGGTCCTACAGAAAACCATGCGGGGTTTCTAAGAGATATTTATCAGTCATTATTGATATCCTGGGCATGGTCATGGAATGCTTTACTCCTGATATTGTTGATGCTTCTGAGTTGTGTTTTACCATTGATATATAGCTTTTCTGTGGGAGCAGCATTCAAGGCGTAGTTCATTCGATATTTCTGATTCTCTGAAAGGTAGGAGCATGCTTGTGGCTGCCATCATGGATGTTGTCACATCCAACTGTGATAGTTTAGAAAAGGTATCATTTAAGTCATCACTACCAGGAAATGCTGAAACAAGGGATATTGCAGCAGCTATAGAAGTTATTGAGGAAGGTGGAATGCATTTTGATGAGCCACAGAAGAATGATGATGATGATGATGATGGTGGAAAAGGAATTAAGGGTATAGGTATTAAAATTCTTGAAGGTACAACGGTTTTAGGGCTTTCAAGGACCAGTGAGTTTATGGGATTGGGACATTCTGATGATGTTGAAGTAGAATCGGTTAGAAATACTCCTAAAACCCTTGCCTTGCTAAATAAGCATGATAGTTCATTAGCACAAGCCAATTTGTCTTCTGCTGTTGTTCCTGGTCTGTGGGATGACTTGCATTGTCAACATGTTGCGGTGCCTTTTGCTGCTTGGGCATTAGCCAATTGGGCAATGGCATCAGGGACCAACAGATCTCGTATTCAAGAATTGGATCAAGATGGGTATGCTGTCATGAGTGCTTTAACAGCACCTGAGAGATCTGTGAAATGGCATGGGAGTTTGGTGGCTCGGTTGCTATTGGAGGATCGTAATCTTCCGTTAAATGATTCTGTTTCTGATTGGAGTTCCAGTCTTCTTTCAACTGTTTCTCAGGCATGTAAAAATGAAGACATTCCTTTGGCTCTGGTGGCTTTATCCGGTTTTTTGGTTTCTATAGACAGAAGCCCTGTTGCACAAAAGGTAGTGATGGAAAAAGGTCTTCAGCTGATGAGAGACACAGCTAAGCGTACACTAAAGCATAAGGAGGTTCAAGAAGCTTTGGCAAAGGCTTTGAAATTGCTTTCCACTGGGGACATGCATTTATCTCTTGAAGAAAGTGAGAAATGGTCTGGCATATTGATTCCTTGGGTTTTTGGAAACTCTTCTTCTGACACTACCCGATCTTCAGCTACAAGAATCCTATCATGCATTCTTGAAGAGTATGGACCATCATCCATACCAATTTCTCAGGGATGGTTAGCTATTTTGCTAAATGAAATCCTGGGTTACAGCAAGAAATCCTCAGTTAAACGTGGCACACCACCTAAAAGTGACAAAGTGAAGGTATGGATATCTCTTTTCATTGTTGAACTTTTACCATTAAAATGATGCTTCATGCTGAAATCTGTTTTATTGCTTCAAGTCTAATCTTTCTTTATAATAAAAAAATAAAAAATAAAAAAACCTTGAATTTGGGTTATCTACGCAATTTCCAACTAGTGATTTAAGTTTTCTCTTGACTTTTGCAGACTCAGATTGATCAGTCAAATGTCCTTTTTGCCACACAGACTGTTAATCAATTAGCAGGTGCTGTTGTTAATTTGGCTGGAAAGCAATTGGGAACAACCACTGGCACTGAGTCTGTTGAAACATTTCCACTGGCAGATCTTCTTTCTTTGGAACCCTTTGCAGGGCCTCTTAAAAATCTAAAGAAAGATAGTTTGCCTAAAGTTGATGCCACAGATTCTGCGGTAGCAACACTTAAGGGTATCAAAGCACTGACAGAACTTTGTGATGAAGATTCTGTATGTCAAAACAAATTAGCCAATTTTGGGATCTTGTGCTTGCTGAAACGCTTTTTGTTACATGACGATTATGAGAAACTTGCTGCTATGGAAGCTTATGATGCTTCAAGAGCCCTAGAGGCAGATAAGAAGGTTTCAGATGTTCCTGGTGAAGCATCTGTTTTAGATGCAAATAATCCATCAAGTGTCCGAGTTCCACCAACTGCTCACATTCGAAGGCATGCAGCTCGGCTTTTAACTGTCCTTTCACTCCGTCCTGATGTCCAGAATGCTGTGAAAGCAGATGAAACTTGGTGTAAATGGCTTGAGGATTGTGCTAATGGAAAGATCCAAGGTTGCAGTGACCTTAAAATGCAAAGTTATGCTAGGGCCACTCTGTTAAATATATTTTGCAATCACCAAGTTGGCAGAGACTCTGCCAATGGTAATGCTCTTGGAACAGATATTGCAAACAAAAATAGAACTTGTCCTCGTTATTATGATAAGATATTCTTAATCAACCCTGAACTGCCCCACTGGAAGTGTCCTGAACATAAAGATCAAGATGTTGTTCAGAGAGATAAGTCTGGTTCTCTTAACAGTGAGGATACACTTGTAACCGAAGCTTCAAATGATGGTAACTTGTCAAGTTTTGTCAATGCATCAAAGAACAGTTCAAAATCAGACGTTCCCCAACTAGATATTGTCTTTGTCCATGGCATGCGTGGTGGACCTTATAAGACTTGGCGCATTTCTGAGGACAAATCCTCTACAAAGTCTGGCTTGGTTGAGAAAATTGATCAGGAAGCTGGGAAGCAAGGCACATTTTGGCCAGGTGAATGGCTTTCAGCTGACTTCCCTCACGCTCGCTTGTTTACTCTCAAGTACAAGGTTTGTTTTAACTATGAAAAGTGTTTTGTCCACCAAGAATATTGTGATGGTTTGGGTCGCACTTCCATTGATTAGGATCTCCACTTTATATGATGGTATCTTTTTTTTTTTTTTTTTTTTTTTTTTTCCTTTTTTTTTTTCCTGCTTAGGTGTCTTTGCTAAATACACTTCTAAATCTTGATTAATATGATGCAGACAAATCTTACACAATGGTCTGGAGCTAGCCTGCCGCTTCAGGTTTGTACGCTTGGTTATTGTTAGAAGCTTCTCTGTGACTTAAAATTTTAGGCATATTATGTCTTAATTAATGTTCACGATCCCAGTTTCCTAGTGAAAGCATAAATCTGTAATGAAGACTCCCTAGTTCATCATGTATTTAACCACTTATCCTTGTCTACTCCAGGCTCAAGTTGACTTCAGTTTAACTGTTTCAGGCCTTGTAAGGGGTGGACTTTTGATTTTAATGTTTATCTTCTATATTTCACTTGTCTCAACAGTACAACCTAAGTCAAATATCTACACACACTCAACAATTACAAATATACCCTTTACACTATATAATACTAGTTTCTAACACTCCCCTCAAGCTGGAGTATAATATCTATCATGCCCAACTTGTTACAAATATAGGTTACCCTTTTACCAACTAGAACTTCGTGAAGATGTCAGCTAGTTGTTCCCCTGTTCTAACTGATTAGTAGCAATTAACTTTTGTTCAAGTTTCTCTCGTACAAAGTGACAATCCACTTCTATATGCTTAGTCCTCTCGTGAAAGACTGGATTGTTTCTATATGTATGGCTGCTTGGTTGTCACACCACAAGTCCATAGTCCCTGGGTCACCAACCCAATTTCTCTAAGAAGATGTCTTGTCCATATGAGCTCACACTTACTTGTGCCATAGCCCGATACTCAGACTCTGCGCTTGACCTAGCTACCCGTTGCTTCTTACTTTTCCAAGAAATAAGTTTTCTCCAACAAAACACAAACCCAGTCACAGACCGTCTATCCACAGAGGATCCTGCCCAATCTGCATCGAAAAACTTTCTACCTTATTATGACCATGATCACTTTAAAGAATCCCACATCCAGGGGTCCTTTTAGATACTTCAAAATATTGGAGGACTGCATCCCAATGAGATGTCCTAGGAGATGACATAAACTGACTCACCACACTCACTGAAAAAGCAATATCTGGACGGGTTACTGTAAGGTAGTTTAACTTTCCAACTATCCATCTGTACCTCTCTGGATCACCGAACATCTCTCCATCCTCAGCATTCAATCTCACATTAGGAACCATAGGAGTGTCACAAGGCATAGCCTCACTTAGACCCATTTCGGTCTACACATCTAACACATACTTGCGTTGAGAGAGAAAAATCCCTTTCTTACTCCGAGAAACCTCGACTCCCAGAAAATACCTTAAAGTGCCCAAGTCTTTTGTGTGAAATTTGGAAGCCAAAAAGTTTTTCAAACTCTGAATGCCAGCATCATCATTGCCAGTGATTACAATGTCATCAACATAAACAACCAAAAGAATGATGCCAGAACTAGATTGCTTATAAAAGACAGAGTGATCATAAGCACTCCTATGTAAACCAGACTGAGTCACCACTTCGCTAAACCTCCCAAACCACGCCTATGGAGATTGCTCCATGTAAACCTCTTCAAGAAGATCACCATGTAAAAAGGCATTTTTTACATCAAGTTAGTGAAGAGACCAACAATATGAAGCTGCAAGAGAGATGAATAGTCGGACAGAGGTCATTTTAGCCACTGGGGAGAATGTCTCAGAATAATCAATACCATACGTCTGGGCATAACCTTTAGCAACCAACAGAGCTCTGATACCATGTTATCTTCTATATTTCACTTGTCTCAACAGTACAACCTAACTCAAATATATACGCACACTCAACAATTACAAATATACCCTTTACACTATATATATACATAGTTTCTAACAGTTAACAATAGCTGTTTTTTCCAAATCCAATTCTTCTCCAAGCTAGGTTGATCATAGTTTATGTTAAATAAAGCCATCAATGTTTCTCAGATATGCTTTGGAAATCTTATTTCATTTCTATCTGTATTACTAAATGTTGCTGCATTTCTTCAATAAGAAATTTTCCTTTGTATATTAGCAGTTCCAACATTAGTCTTTAAACATGCTTAAAATGTGCAGGAAGTCAGCACCATGCTGCTGGAGAAGCTTGTTGCTGCGGGTATAGGGAGCCGCCCGGTTGTGTTTGTGACACACAGGTTTGCCACACTTACATATTTACTTGATCTTTACTATTTTGACGGAAATTCTTGTTTGTAACAAGTCCATGTGGTAGTTCATAAATGTTTTTGAGCAATTTACTTTTCTGGCATTTTTATAGTGGGTAATCCTTATAGAGTTTTTTTGTACCAAAACTGAAACATGGGTACTTTTAAACTATATTTTGTAAAACATTTTGATACTTTGTCATAGATTTTACTTGTTTCGTTTATGCATAGATTCCTTATACCACATAATGACTCGTGCTTTCTTGCAGCATGGGTGGTCTGGTTGTCAAGCAGATGTTGCATAAAGCAAGAGCAGAAAATATTGATAATCTTGTGAAAAACACCGCTGGAATTGTATACTTCTTCACTGAATAATTAGAAACTTAACATTGTTCTCTACAAATTTTCTCTGTTTAATTTATTATGTTGGTGTTCACCATGATTACAGGTGTTTTACAGCTGCCCACATTTTGGAAGCAAACTTGCAGACATGCCTTGGCGAATGGGCCTTGTGCTTCGCCCAGCTCCAACTGTCAGTTCATGATCAAATCTTCTTCATTAATTCTGAGTTGTCGGTTCCATAGTATTTGTTAAAGTAATTTATGTACACAAATTGATGTTATTTTCATTGGGTGGTTGTTTTTATTAGATAGTGGAATTAAGAAGTGGTTCTCCAAGATTAATAGAGCTTAATGACTATATTCGTCAACTGCATAAGAAAGGGATGCTTGAAGTCCTTAGTTTTTGTGAGGTAACAGATCTGCATTCTTTTATAGCTGAAATTTCTCTCTCGCTGCATGCACACAGATGCCAGCATTTTTTTTGTTTTCCTTTGCGAGCTTCATAGTCTTGTACTTACAATTTTGCAGACCAAGGTTACTCCAATTGTTGAAGGTTATGGAGGATGGGCCTTCCGTATGGAAATCGTACCTATTGAATCAGCATATCCTGGATTTGGAGAACTTGTTGTAAGTGATTTAAGAATTTCTTCTGTTTGATATAGAATTTAAATACAGTTTTCTGTTTTAAAGAACAAGGGATACAACAAATCTTATGAAAATATGTTTGGTAGAAAATGAATCGAACTGTTTTTAAAATGGATTTTGGATACAATCCTAAAAATTAGTGTAAAATTAGAAAATGATTAAAAGTCGTTTTCACAGTTTTCTTTAGTTTTTTATCTGAAAATAATTTTTGAATATTATGTCAAACACATTTTGAAATTTTAAGAATATTAAGATACAACTCAAATTTGAATCATATTTTAGTTTTTGAAAATTATTTTTGGATCACAAATCAAACAGGCTCATTTCTCTGAAATAGGTGGATGCATTTTTATAATAACATAAATATTGAGCTCACATTCATAGATCAAGATTATCAAGTGTCTCTACAGATAGGTCGTGATTAAAATGCTAGTATTAAACAGCCAGTTGGCAGGGGATGCTTGCCAACATCTAATTGGCTTCCATCTTGGGTTGTGGAGAAAAAAATATAGAGTGCCGATCCCTTCTCATGTATGCATATGCTTATGACACAAATAATGTGTTCTGACACTTATATAGCCATATTCTTTTAGCAGAGTGATTCATGTTTTTGAGTTCAGATGGTTAACTAGGAGTAGTGAATAACATTGTGCTCTGAGAAAAAAAAATTCCCAGAGCCTAGATCATTAGGTCGTTAGATTTAATGGTAGCTTGGTAGACAAAATTATCAAAAAACTGTAGGATCCAATTTCTTCTCGGTAGGTTTCTTGTGGGGCATTTACAATTTTTTTTTTTTTTTCTTTTACCAAGTATGTAAACTGATTTTTTTTTCTGTGGTAGATGGAAGACTTTAAGATGTTAATGTAATTTAATTTATTTTATTATAGCATTGATGAACTCATATCTGTATAATGAAAAAAGGTTTATAGGCTGCATACACGCGGAAGGACCCTTCTACTTATTTCAGGGTGATCATTGGCAGTAATAATTTACCCCATGAGTTCAGGTTACATGTGTTTGATTCAGTAACTTGGCTTCAAACATTGCCGATTATGAGAATGACATGGTTTACGATTGGAAGTGTTAAAAAAAGATCTTGTTCAGAATTGTTTTCCCTTAATTTTGTTGTTTTGTTGAAACAGGTATTAGAGTCGACAGATCATATAAATTCGTGCAAACCACTAGGTCGGACGGATCCTTCCT
This sequence comes from Pistacia vera, assembly GCF_008641045.1. Lineage (NCBI taxonomy): Eukaryota > Viridiplantae > Streptophyta > Magnoliopsida > Sapindales > Anacardiaceae > Pistacia > Pistacia vera. Next base: position 1,355,395 of record NW_022196053.1, read on the forward strand.
ATGTAAAAATTTTAGAATTCTTGCATAAGCTGAAATCCCACCATACATGAAGATGCTTCTCGACACTCTTGTTTTGTATTTTTTTATGATAATCTTACTAGAGTATAGTTTTGGAGCTGTGCTGTGACTCAAGTGGTTATTAGGAACAGATTTTGTTGCTCTGGAGTCAACCTGTTAACGAACCAGTTTAGGTAGCTTGCTGTAAATTGTATTCTTCACCATAACTTGTACATCATTCCCCTTATTCTTTTAACCCCTATTTACTCAGCTCCGTATATAAAACCTGTAAATTAGGTTTCTAAATGTTGTACAAACTTTTCAAGAGAAAAAGAGATGAGCATACACTTGCTGATTGTCAATGACTTGCTCTTTTTTTTTTTTTTTTAACCCCTCAATCACAATTCATTGAGAAATATTGGACTTGGACCGTTGGACATGTGACTGCAATAATTTTTGTGTTGATTATTCGAATTTCATTGACATGGTGTTAGTGTTATTTGAACTCCACATTAACTCTAAGGTCGTGTTGTAATTATTCTTTACTAAAGTTTTAAATAATATCTAATTTTTGTTTATAATTTATTGTATACAAATTACATTTGTTATATATATATATATATATATTTTAATCTTTCTCTTTTTCATTAAATAATTTTTCCAAGACAACAATTAGCATTACACTATCCAACACAAACGGAGACTCATAATATGGGCTGACAAATAAAATTCAGCCCATGGTCCAAGTGTTTCTAGCCTGTAGCAACATATACTGGTCCAAATAATGGGCTCAAAAATTGAATTCAGCCTATGGGCTATGCATTGTCAGCCCATTAGCAACGTATATTAGTCCAGGAAGAAAGAAAGGATAAGCCTCACATCTTGCAGAAATGTTGTGAATGTAAAAGCAGTGAAGCACTGAGCAGAGTAGCAAGCATGTCGTCTTCGTGGTCATGCTCATGTAAAGTAACGTTATTGCAACAGTCTCTTGTACATCCTTCATTTTCTATGTCTTATCGTCTCTCATTTCCATCTCAATCAAAGTTGAGGTTGACCGTTCCAAGAAAAAACAAGAGAAACATTTCATCACCCCTAATTTTGTGCTGCTCTGAACCCACTACTACTACATCAACAACCAATTCAACAGCTGTGATTTCAACATCAACTTCCACAAATACGGCTCCACCAGTGATTAAAAAAAGAGTAAGGTACAGAAAGCAGTACCCAGGAGAGAGCATAGGTATAACTGAAGAGATGAGATTTGTGGCCATGAAACTCCGTAACTTAAATGGTAAAAAGTACCCTTCTTCTTCTGTTAATAGTGGCAGTGATCGTGAGGATTCCCAAGATTCATCAAACGACGACCTAAAACAAGAAAAATCGAAGGAATCTTTAGATGATGGAGAGATTTGGAAACCGAGCATGGAAGGGTTTGTTAAGTTCTTGGTCGATAGTCAACTTGTGTTCAACACAGTGGAGCGCATTGTGGATGAATCCAATGATGTGGCTTGTTAGTCTTCTACCTTCACCATTTTTAGTTATATGTTTTTGTTCATTTTCATATTTTGAGTATTTATATTTTTTAAATGCCTTGTGCTGCTTAAATGTATAAAAGTAAAGAATTGTAACCTTTACATATATTGAAAATGGATTAATTTTGATGCAATACTGCAACAAAAGGGCTCAATTGCTGCTTTTTCTTGAAAAGCATTGGATAATGGAGCTAATTCTAGCTCATTAATCATACATAATTACAAAAGGAATTCGGGAACAAATCAAAGTTGAGTGTTTAGGCATACATTTACTCAATTATTTGGGTGTTCCCATAGATTCTGCAACCAAATGAATTATATCTCTTGCTTGTCTATTGATGTTTAATTTTATTACAGATGCTTATTTCAGAAATACAGGATTGGAACGATCAGAAGGTCTTGCAAAAGATTTGGAATGGTTTAGGGAACAGGATATTGTAATTCCAGATGCTAGCACTTCAGGAGTTTCATATGCCAAGTATTTGGAGGAACTTGCTGAGAGAAGTGCCCCATTGTTCTTGTCCCATTTCTACAATATATACTTTTCGCATATAGCTGGTGGTGAAGTGATTGCAAGACAGGTGTGCATTGACCCTTGAAGCTGGGATTCTTTAAACTTCGCAATCTAAGTGGTCATATGAATAGAAGGCAAAGAATTTAGGGACCAAAAGAAGAAGCTAAAACTCTGATTTTCTAATAGGGGTATTTGTGTTTGTGTGTTGTGGGGGGGTGGGGGGTTGTTTAGGAGAGAGCAAGTATGTGTATTGTGTTTGGGTATTTCTTCCACATTGGGATCTACTGCTTTATTTATGATTGATCCCTTTTGACCTATGATTTATAGAATTATAGGTCAGTTATTCTATTGAAAAATAGATGTATCAAACACTTAAGGATATGATTGTCCTGTGTATCTAACATTATTCTTACATTCACAGGTATTTAGGAATTCACTTTCTTGTAACTTTTTTAATTTTTAGTAGAATTACGAGGGTGCTATGTATTATCATTAAGTTAATTGGTTACATTCTATTTTTAATATTTGTTTTATAGTCTTGCCAAGGAAACAAGTACTGGTTCATAGCTTATCATACATTAATGTTTTTAAATTCATATATGCACACACATGTATGTAAACATGTTTCCATGCCTAGTATTTTAAGGTTGCAGTGCCGGACACCCCATCTTTATATCAGAACATGACACTTCTGCCCATGTCTGCTTATTACACTTTGCCTAATCATCTGTTCTGAGCATGATTGTTTATTCTGATATCCTAGAGTCTTGCTTCCTTGTGATAGAGGAGAGTGGAGATGTGAGAAATTTCTTATGTGGACGTATCATATTAATTAACTCTTTGTTGGTTATTATCTTAAGGTTTCTGAGAAGATCCTGGAGGGAAGAGAGATGGAGTTCTACAGATGGGAGGGGGATCCACAGGAAATTTTGAAAGGTGTGCGTAAGAATCTCAACATGCTTGGAGAGGTGCTGCTCAAGTCATCCATGCATAATTGGGTTGCTTTAACTTTTGTTGTGTCATTTCTTGATACTCATTTGTTAGAATTTGTGTGTTACTGTCAATGCAGCACTGGCCTCGAGATGAGAAACATAAATGCTTAAAAGAAGCAGCCAAGTCTTTCAAGTTTTTGGGGCAGATAGTTCGCTTGATTATTTTATAATGAATACCATTTCAAATTGAATAACTTTGGAAGTTTGTTATTGGTAAGGCTCTTCTTTCATTTTTTATTTTTTTATTTTTGTCATTATCATTTGTTTCAGAAGTTTATGCATATCATTCTAATGTTTGGTTTACTCTTTTATCTTACAAAGTTTGCTGTGTTTAGGAAGTCAGATATATTAGTAGTGATATAGAGCAACTCCAAAAGTATGAACTAGAGCTTCAATTTTTTTTAAAGCCTTTTAGTTTTATAGTCAACCAATCATACATAGATTCAGAAAAATGGGAAGCCGATTATATGGTGGATTGTGGTATTTTTTTTGGTAATTGAAATTTCAACCCTGCCAAAAATCTCCATTTCTATTGCTAAAATGTCAACTTTTTTTTTTTTCGTGACCCTCTTTCCCTTGTTTCATTTAAGAGCTGACGAGTGGCTGTTTGTTTTTCTTTCTTCTTCTCACTAGCAGACATCGTATTCAACCTTTGGACTAGCTCAGGAGCATCCCATGGTGGCCTATATATTGACTAGTGAAGACCATAGATGAACCTGTAGAAAGAACAGTGACTCTGCTCAGAGAACAAAACCAATGTTATCTTTTAGTGACTTCATATTCTCTTGTAGGGTTCTCAGCAGGAGAAGTTGGGAATATTTCACTCTGTTACAAATATAATATAGAATATATCTCTAACCCTTGAAAAAAAATCAGCTGAGGTTTGGTTTTATATTCTCTGGGGCATATGTGATTTTCTGTTGGCACAACTCTTTGTGACCCTTGAGCATCATTAGGCCAGCACAGTGAAATCCTTTGATTTTACATGTTTTAAATTGCATGTTTTGTCCCATTTTCCTGTCAGTTTGAGTTTAATACTAATGGTGGAAGATTTTTTATTCCACGGGAAGATGAGCTTAAAGAGTAGAAATTATCAGTGGATTTGACCTTGATTCCCACCTGTTCTATCCTGATCAAATTAAAGTGGAAGTTCACTCTGAAAACGGTCAAGTCAAACAAAAACAATGAAATTATCAAATTATAATAAAACCCTTGGACTAAACAGTGAAATGCGCGTCTCCACAATTACAAACTGTTCTCATCTTTATGTTTCAGCGGCCTTCTTTTGTCCATTGTTTTTATCTTTTTCACTTCATTCTAAAAATGCAACATTGTTTTTACCATTACGAAACTATGCTCCCCTTTAATTAAATTGGCCGATTATAAACCCGAGAGCCTGTTAATTAAGATACAAATCCTTTAATAAATAAATCATTCCAACTATAGATCCCATAACTTGTTACAACAATTATAACATAGTTCGAATTTTATCAGAATGATCCAGCCATAAAAAATTAAATTATACAGCTCAACAAAGAACCAAAGTCTTTTTATTTAAGAGGGATGGCAAGAAACAGTGTTCCTCTTAGTGAATGACTAAAGTGATAAGCCGTGGCTTCCTTGTTTTTTGACTTTTTTAAGCTTTTTTTTTTTAACTTAAGTGATTGAATCGGAATATCACAAATGTCTGGAAAGAGGAAATAAAGATAATACTTTTGGAAAATGGAAACTCAAGTCCAGGGATATAAAAAACGTAGGAGAGCGTGGAGGTTCAGGAGGTGTATTAATATCGTTCTTCACGAGGAAAAGCTCCAACTCTGAATAATTAAACAACTCTTTTCTTATCTCTCACTTCAGACAACTAGAATATAATACATACTAGTAGAGAAGAGAGAAAAAAAGAGGAGGCTGAAGACTAAACTGTTTTCTTCTTTCAATCTTCTCCAAGGATGGCTGAAGATATCTGTTACCTCAACAAGGTGCGTTGAGCTTTCTATTCGACTTTCTTTTGAAAATGTACTCGCACAGTGTTTCCTCGTTTGCCTACCCGTTTAGAGACTTTCTCAGGTTTTACCGCTGAAACAAAAATCTGGGTCCTCTGAAGTTCTTTTGGTTTATCTTTTATTTTAGGATTAGGATTAACAGAGAGCTATGCTTTTGTGACTTGGACCACTTCCTACTTGATACCTGAAGCTGGTACTAGAATCTCAGTTTTTCTTTTCCTATACTCGTAACATGCATGCTTTCAAAATCTTACTTTTGCAAGTTCGCCCTTAATTTTTTTTTTTTTTTCTCAGTATATAATGGAACTCAACATTCTCGCTTAGATTTATTTTTTGTCTGGTTTGATTCGTTCATGGAGACTTTAAATGGAAGCAAAGACTAAATATATATATTGTCTTCACTAGTAGTCTTTTCTGGTTATGTGTTCCACATGTTGCTGGTAGTGCCACCCTATCTGTACTAATTTATCATCGTCTTCTCATAGGCATCTACATCAATAAAATAACTCCAGGATAATGTTTGAATTACAGGATGCATTGGTTATAAAGACTCCTAAGAAATCTCCATTAGTATTGAGGAAGGTGCTCTTAATTTTTGCGATGGTTTGTGGAATCTATATTTGTTCAATCTGCTTAAAGCAAATAACACACACCAAAACCAAACTATTGAACATCAAAGTCATTGACCAGTCATGTCAAGCTGACAACATTGAACAATGGGAAATCCCCTTTGTACATTATCCGAATCCTGTAACATTTAGCAGGTACCTGGATATGTATTGCCCTTGTCTAATCGTTTATTTGTTTAACTCATTTGCTTATTATCAAAGATGAATATTTTTTTTTTTTTTTTTATATGAGAGTAGAGAGGAATGCGCATGTAATCCTGTACAGTACTTTGCCATCTTGTCAATGCAGCGATCTGGAAGTGGATGGTTTGAGACATTGTTAAATAGTCATATCAACGTAAGCTCGAACGGAGAAATATTTTCAGTTAAGGATAGGAGAATTAATGTTTCTTCAATTATAAGGACAATGGATAAAGTATATAATCTTGACTGGTTCTCTAGTGCATCAAAAAACGAGTGCTCTGGTGCCGTAGGGTTCAAATGGATGCTTAATCAGGTGAGTTGCTTATTGAAATTTGGCTGCATTATATTTAGAAGATAGAAAAGTTTGTGTTTTTCGTTATTACAGATGTTATGTAGTTGAATGGAAGAAGTATGAAAACATAAATCAGGTTCTTGTTGATGCATATTTTGCAGGGATTGATGGATTATCACGAGGATATAGTAGACTACTTCAATGAAAAAGGAGTTTATGTGATATTCCTGTTGAGAAGAAATTTGGTGCGCAGAATGATATCTGTACTTGCAAATTCTTATGACAGAAATGCTAAGCTACTCAGTGGAACCCACAAGTCCCATGTTCATTCACCAGCAGAGGTCTGTCTCGATCTCTTTTGTTATGCTTATCAATTGGCATCTCATACTCATACTTTGATAATGGAATATTGCAGGCAGAGATTCTCGCTAAATACAAGCCAAGAATAAATGCTACCCTACTTGTACCCCAACTAGAGCAAGTAGAGCAGACTACAGCCAAAGCTATTGAATATTTGAGGACAACTCGCCACATTGTTCTTTACTACGAGGATCTTATCAGCCACCCAAATGTAAGAACTTGCCACTTTTTTAACTTTGGAAAATTTTTGTTTAGGGATTTCTTCAATCTTAACGAAAGAAAATATTGAAAATCGCAGAAACTCAAAGACGTTCAAGAATTTCTAAGGTTGCCATACAGAGAGCTTACCAGTCGTCAGGTTAAGATCCACGGTGGGCCGTTATCAGAACAAGTTGAGAACTGGAGTGATGTCCTTCAAGCACTCAAAGGAACATCATACGAGCAATTCCTCCATTCAGATTATTAGATATACAGTTTTTGGATTTGTAAATAACGTAACACCCACGAAGTTAAATTTAATAGGCCTTTAGTTGATTCATTTTCTTTTATTCTTCGTTTTAAGCATTCTGTTGGTGGGCATAATTAAATAAATTTGTACGCCCTGTTTTTCATGTGCTTATCGGCACATGTATTTGTATTGATCAATTGGCTTTACAGTTATTCATGCCATTAATATGACAACAGCAAACAACGCTTTGCTTTGTTTAAATTGGACTTGTGTTTTCTGAAAAATGAAATAATTGTTAAATATGGTTCCTATCGTATTACACTTCCTACTGCGTTCCCATTTCCCAATATGATGGGAATTCCCCGTTAATCTTCTGGACAACGGCATGGTTGAAACCTGGGCGGACTCATCGCAAAACAATTGTTTCTGATGTTTCAATAAGCTCAAATCTGAGTTAAACCAAAACTAATATGCTTCGCAAAAATTGTGGTTTCTGTAAATCACAAGCTTTGCCCAAAAAAACACCAAACCAGACTTCGCAAAAATTGTGGTTTCTGTAAATCACAAGCTTTGCCCAAAAAAACACCAAACCAGTTGACATCTGAGGAAACTAGGCACGTCTTTAAGAAAGAGCTTTCTTTTTTTCTTTTCCTTTAATTGCTTTCTAAATCGTAATAACTACAATAATGTTACAAGTTGAGAAGATCAGNGTCATCTTCTGGACAACGGCATGGTTGAAACCTGGGCGGACTCATCGCAAAACAATTGTTTCTGATGTTTCAATAAGCTCAAATCTGAGTTAAACCAAAACTAATATGCTTCGCAAAAATTGTGGTTTCTGTAAATCACAAGCTTTGCCCAAAAAAACACCAAACCAGACTTCGCAAAAATTGTGGTTTCTGTAAATCACAAGCTTTGCCCAAAAAAAACACCAAACCAGTTGACATCTAAGGAAACTAGGCACATCTTTAAGAAAGAGCTTTCTTTTTTTCTTTTCCTTTAATTGCTTTCTAAATCGTAATAACTACAATAATGTTACAAGTTGAGAAGATCAGCAACTAACTGATCCATTACTTGCTGTGAAATCAGGTTTTTCTGTTTGTCGAATAACAAACTGATCAATAATCTTAACAGTATTAATCGGGTCCTGGTGTGGGATGGCCGCACTCCATTTGCTAGGAAATTCTCTGAGATGGCTCAACTGCTGTGGTTTTGGCTCTCCATCCCACTCAGGATCCAGCTTCCATTCCTTGGGAACCTGCGTGTTTAACCATGTTAATAATCTGTAGATACAAACCCTATGCTTCAACTACAGACAATGAATTTGCAGTTTACCAATGAACTACTGGATAATTAAGAGTTCTCAAACACAGGATTTAAACAACTAAAAGCAAGAAGATCCTCAATCAAAAACCACGGAAATTAAAACTTTACTAAATAGGTCACTAGTTACTTGACGCTTTTCCTACCAGTGTAAGAGATGTATGGTGTTCAGAAATCAAAGTACTTAAACTGACAGCAATCAATATTTAGAACAAATTGAAGGTAGAAACTAATAACATAAAAAAAAAAAAATAATAATAAATAAATAAAAAGGAACTAACAGCATCTTAAATGATCCAAGAAAAAATAATTGTATTCAAATTGCTCAATAGTTGCAACCGGAAGGCGATCTGAAGCTCAGATTTCTTACCTTATCAATTGCAAGAGTGTAAACTTCAAGATCTCCATCACGATTGATATGAAATCGAGTGAATGACTTGTAATTAGCAATTCGGAGAGAAGAGAAAGCTTCATCAAAGTGTATGTTAAGCCAGTTAATGCAGATGTATAAGTAGCTTCCAAACACTAATGAAACCACAGGTGTTGAGAAGACCCAGAAAGACAGAAAGACAGAAGAATAATATATGACAGCACCTCCTCGAGAGAGTGACTCCATCCCATTCTTGCAAATATTGCTCCGGGTTACGGCCATGACCTAACAATATTTATCCCATGAATATGCTGAGACAAATGAAGAAAAATCCATGTCTGGAACAAATAGAGATTCCTCACCTCCGGAATGTCAAATGCAGACATAAGATACTTGATACACGCTGGATAAAGGCCAAAGGTCCATTGTTCTATACGAGCGCGAAGGCCAGTAGGATCCGGAAAGTGCTCATTTTCCACTGATTGGTACCATTGGTATAAAGTATGGTAACCTGAACCAAACAAAATCAGTAAATAGCCTGTACTCAATAACGAAATCAGTCGATCAAATTTTGGATGAAGCATACTCCTCTCAGGATAACAAGAAAAAAGTATGACCTACACAACCTGGTGGCAGCAAGTACCTCAAATATTTACGACCAGTACCATTCACAATAACTATCAAGACTCCCACTTTATTACAGCAGAGTTCAACCTTCAGTGTAAGAAATAACAATTAAAGCTTAAGTACTTAAATATAACTAGCTGTCCTTGTCTCAGAAGCTTCATTTTCTGATGTCATGTGCAATAGTGTTATTAATCTTGATTTGAACATCAAATACTTCATCTCATCCAAAAGCAGACAACAATTTAATGATTTTGGTAATGTTAGCAATACAAATTGGAAAAGCTAGATAAAAAAGGACAGAAAGAAAAATAAAATAACAGTACACTTCTTATTAGAAAAAAAGTTTACAAGAAAAAACTCACATAAACATAAAGTAATAGAAAAGAACTACTACATTACAGCTTCTGAATTCTAATGAATAATAAAAATACCAGAAACATCCAAACAAAACATAAATATACAAGGACCAAAATTAAGAACTCACCTGAAGTAGCTAGCAGGTTATGACGAATGCAAGTCTCCACACCCAGTTCCAAGAGCAACATCAAAACTATTGCTGCAGTCAGATGTGCAGAAACATGTAGCATTCCAATTATCACCCGCCTCTTCCGAGATGCTTTCGACGGGACAAATGAAATTGCTGCAATTAGCAGCAGCAAAGTACCTGCCAAGGATACATAAGAGTGTTCCAGCACGTACACAAAAGCATTCCAAACGGCGCCAAAGAAACTCCTCAAGTGGCCAGAAAATGAATCATCTTGCAAGATGGGATCGAGTTTACACTAGAAATGGAGGAAAAAAAGTTCAGTCATGTCTCAGCAACATAATATGTATATTGCTGGGAAAGCAAATATGTTTGTTGACCATATGAAGGTAAAATAGTAAGGAAGTGATTCATCTCCTCAAAGGTATCTCCTTGTTAAAGTGCAAGCTATTTCAACTAGAAAGTTAAAAAAAAAAAAGAGTAAAAGCAGCAAAAGATAAATGAAATCCTCATCATATGGCTATCAGAGTCCAAAAATACCTAATGCATAAGTAGCAATAATCAGAACCTTAAGAACTAAAAAGAAACTTACTTGTGGAAACATAGAAAAAGCCAACAAAAAGTATATAATGCCACCAATGAAATCAAATTGCCAGTTCTTCTTTCGGAACTTCAAAATATTCCCCAATGCAATCTGCATCAACTTAAAAAAGAAATATTCCAGCAAAAAAAGAAAAAGAAAAACACGGAGTAGAGATGCAGAATTTTAAATTTTGAAGTTTACCCTGTTAGAATCTTCAAAAGAAGGATAAGCAGCCTTGCTTTCATATTTAGTCCCATAATATTCGCTAAAGCTACTGAAGGCATGGGTGGGATGCAAAAACGCCCCACCACAACCATTCACAAGTAGATGTTGCACATGGACAGGCCCATCAGATTGAACATATGAATGACGCATATAATGATGCAAGTCCCCAGCCATCCGAAGCTTACACCTTCCTTTCAAATAATCACATATCAAGTGCTTGACATTATTTCCAGAAACGTCATTAAAGTACCAATCAAGAAGCCAATTCGGTTCATGTGTCATGATAATGACAGAGTCGTGCTCTCCAACCTAAGCCAATATAAATCATTATACAAGATTATTATTTGAAAAAAAATGAGATAAGCACATAAAGGCTAGGAATGGCTCCAATAGTATACACAATAACAAAGATCAAACAAGATTCCTGCTAATCAGAGCTACTATTGCATTAATAATTGAAATATCTGAAACAAAAGCTTATTACCAGAAAAAGCATTTGACAGTGTAACGAAATGTAATGATTTTACAGATTACATGCCCCTGACGGTAACATGGTGGACCTTATATATTTAGATTAACGTTTCAGTTTCGACTAAGAAAACCATAAGAATTATGTAATTTTGTATATAAAGCTTCATTGACTCAGCATAATGAAAAAATAATAATTTGGTCACGCCTGAAATGCCAATCAACCAACCATTTAGAAGTAAAATGCAAAAAGTTCAAGGTTTTATTAAAGACAGAAAAAGACTGAAATAAGTAGGACCAAGTTAAGAAACAGCACAATGACCTCCAAGTGGATCAAAACTGAACTAATGCAATGGGCAAGGATATACAAAGAATGATTCTGCGAAAATAAACACAGCACTACATAGAATACATGCATCTAACCACTAGAAATAGAACAACACTTAAGTTTCTTAGTCTACATTATTAACCTACGCAAATTGTACGTACAAGCTTGGTGAATGCATATTGAAACTGAGAACAAATGTTTGCATAACAGACTTCATTAGTATAATACCAAACCATCAATTACTAGCACCCTAACTAAAGATATAATACTAATAGTGGCATATATATTTGATAGATTTCCACCTGATACCATACTAAGCATATTCGACACAAGTATGCTTGTAGGGTTCAAATCCATTTATACATATCCAAGGAAAGAAAATATATACTACAGCAAAAACAAGAATATATCCTTCACTTTGGGGCATCTACCAAACATATTTGCGCAATAGTGAGCCTGTCCAACATCAGTCACCATACAACACCATATACCTAACATTAATGATTTGCACTATCTTATAGCATGGCACACAGTTTGGTCCCAAGAATAAAATCTTCTCCAAGAAGTTGAACATCAAAACAACTAAGAAGAGACAAGGAAATCAATTTCTTTCTCTAGATAAAAAGGACATAGGATCAACTATCATACAGTAATACAGCAACCAACCTCCTTTACTCATGCAACATTAGCTGAAGAGCACATCATAACATGAAAAAGAGAAAGAAGAAGGTACCTTTTCCTTTATTAGTTCAGAAAAGAACTTGAACTGGTACACATCAATATCACAGTGAAGAGCTAGATCAAGACCAAAAACCCACCATCTTCTTGGGAGTTGCAAAGCAAAATAACTCTTCTTCTGAGGCATAAACCAGCCACCCAACCAGCTCTTATGGCATATATACCTCATAAAAGTATGCAGCCCATCGAACCAATCTAGAAAAGAAAACCATTACAAAGGCATGAAATTATGAACAGCAACAAACTCAAAATACAATTCTAGGTTCAGGATCTACCAAATAAAGTAAACAAATTCACTAGTTAAATTATGCAAAGAAAAAATAGATTTAAGAGCTTTTCTCCTACACATAACATAAATCGTTTAGAGGCAGCTCAGGCTGAAACTTAGAACCAACCATGATTTCCAGGAATGGCGAAACACTGAGGCCCTCTATATTGCTTCAGTTCTGAAACCTCACAGGGTAGCTCAGGCTTGTTTACAGCAATATGTTCTTTTTTATACCATGGTGGAGGCTGAAGAGCATATTCAAAGGGACGGAAGAGGCGCTTCTCATAGTTGAATGCTGATGGATTAGGGTACCTGTAATGAATCCACAAATATAGATATATTCAAATAAGCAAATCAATAATACATAACTGTACACTATTTGGGAGAATAATTATCCAAATCGTAGATAGATCCCAATATTCTCAAATATTAGCAATTGAACTCCAAATATTACAATTGACTTGAGTGCTCCAGTAACCAGAGCCTAAATTAGAATCACATTAGCAAACATGTAAGAATATATCTTTGAGCCAGATACCACAAATATATCAACTGACCGTTCAGACCCTAGTGGCAAATCTTCAATTCATTAACAAATTTGAACACTCATGTACTGGCACTGTCTTAACAGGGTACACATAAGGTCATTTTGACAGAGAAGGCTATTTAGGAATCGCTCCATAGAAGGTCGATGGCCAAAACCCAACAGCCCCTATTAAAAGCCTGATTAATGTCGACAGAAGGGCACCATTTTTGTGTTAAGGTAATAGCAAAAAGGAAACACTTAAGTGGGGAAACAGAAGTTGGACAGCAAATCTACAGGTTTATATGGTGGAGGCAGTAATGTAGCACTACAACAGGCAGTAGTAGCAATCAAGAAAATTATTAATTCCAGCAGTGAATTAAATTAATTGCTTCTAAAATCAAATCCTACCGTAGAACTGTCACCATAGTTTCCACTTTTCAAATTATACTAATTCCAAATCTAAATGAGTAACTAATTTTTTTCAAATAACACTCACCATTAATCAAGCAAGCTACTAAACAATATATAACTTAAGTTTAATACTTTAGCCTTGAACAATGTCATCTTTTTTCAGTATACCATCAACAGTTAGGTTCACACCAAAAAGAATTCACAGATTAAACTTGCAGTACTTCACTGTTTGTTAATTTTTACCAAAACACGTACAATTAATAATCTATGTAGGGCCAAAAACTACTCAGCCATTCCAAGGACTATCATGACTGTCTTAGAGCAATGAGAATAAGGTATTAACAAATAGTGGAAGTCGATCACATACTATAAATAATGTACAGAAAATTTGATCAACTTACGCAAGATCCCCTCCAATAAGTAACACATCTGCACGTGGTAGGGTAGAAACAGGATAACCTTTACTGACCCGAATAGAAGGCTGAGCAAGTAGCCGAGCCACAGAGTAGGATGAGTTTCCACCATCACCAGTATCAGCCATGAAGTCAAACCAAAGGTCTTCCTTTTCACTAAAATGATCTTAAAAAAAATCTCCTTGCTGAGCACCCTCTTGAACCTTGTTCATTGCTGCCTGATGATGGCAAAAAAGGAAGTTAGAAGATATCAAATATTCACAAATTTGACTAGAATAATTTTTTTTCTTTTAATGAATATTCATAAAAAAAGGAATATGTGATTGCCAGAAGAAATACAATTCTTCTATAATATACACTCATTTATTATCCATATTCAGCAAAAATAAGTTGGACGAAGCTTTACACCAGGTTCATGAGAAGGTGAAGATCACCCAAGAGCTTTCTATTTCACAAAATCTAAAACACCAGGGACATGGGATTATACCTGCATCATGCGCATGTCAAAGCGGCCAACAAACAGAGTTACTGAAACCAGGAGGTCGAAAACTGTTTTGAACAAATCAGCTGACGTTCTGCAAAATAAAGCCACTAGTATAGCTAGTTAAAAAGTCTGTTTAAGAAGCATCCCCACAGAAAGAAAGAAAGAAAAGAAAGGAAAAAGAGGCAGAGAAAAAATAGACATATACCCTGAATACCAAGGAACCATGTCCAAGAAATCAGGCTTCATTTGCTTCTTCTTCGTCTTTTCATATTCTTCAACTGATAAAGGGTGAGTAAGAGCCCACCTGATGATGGCAGAAATCAATAAAACAGGAAGCAAACCAGAAACACATTAGATTCAGAAATGCTAAAAAAGGCATAACCCATAAAACAAAAAACTTTCAAGAGATTATAATATCATTCAAACCAAAACCTTTATCATGCAAGGTATTCTTACTCACCCTGTTGACCTTTCCACTACATAGTTGGCAATGTAAAGGCCAATAAATGTGGCCCACAATGAGTATATAGGAGAGATTTCATCTGATGAACCTCCATTGTCACTACCTAACTGCAAATTTCGAAGAATGTTACAGTATAAATTATTAACAACATGTTACAATCATTTCCAAGATAAAACCCGATAACATAAAATCAATGGCTTCTAATCATACCTCCCCATATAAAACCCACTTGGACAAAAGTGGATAATCACTTGCAGACCCAACTGGAGCAAACCAAGATGAGCACACCTGGTCTTTCAACTCATTCATGCGGAGGAATTTGGCAAGCAATGTGTTCCTCTCTTCTTTTTTCCAAAAAGAAAACCAACTAGAATTTTTTCGCTCAAGTGGCCTCTGTCTCAACATAGCACGATTGCCACAATGACTATAGAATACACAGCAGAATATACTAATAACCTACAGGAAAGAAGACCACAGAAACAAAGTAAGATAACACACATGCAAGGTATTATAAAAGACCAAATAGGCAAATATGTCTTCAGAACTTACAGCACAATTTTGGAGAATCGTCAAGATCTCTGGCCTTTTTCCAGCCACACGAGAAACAAGACCAAGATACCAAAGGCCAAGAAATATAACATGAAAGACCAGAAGAAACAGAATAGAAGAGAGGCATATTGTCAAAAACATTGATAAATTCATCCTTAGATCTACTCCCATTGACTGAAAACTAGGAAGATGATACAGAGCTGCAACTAAAATCCAAGCTATATACCTGCACAATTAAAGTTTCCAAGCTATCAACAACTGCCATTACTAAGTTACCAAATATCTGAACCACAAAATAAAGCATAAGTTTCTGATTAAAACACTTACCACCGACTAAAATTTGAGTAGCTTGGTTTAATAGTCTTCCCTATAAATGGAGATGAAAAGAAATAGAAAAAACCAAGCAAACAGGCATACATAGACCACCATTTAATATTATTATCCAATTTTTCTATGAGGGTATGCATGTTATCTGAGGAGATAAAAAACAGACAACCCACGACCACAGCAATTATGGCATGGCGCGAATGCTCATGCGGGTAAGGACGTGTATGAGTTAGAATCGTCCTAACTCTCTCCATTCTGAAGGTATCTAATAAACCAACAGATTGTTTATCAGAACCCATTAATGTGTCTGCATTAACACAGATTAACTGCACAGAATTCAAGTTCTTGTAGATCAACCACACTTCTTAACCACTAAAATAGCTGCACCAGCCAGCTCCAGAACCCTGATTACATATCCAATAAAACAAAGGTGATTAAAGAACTTGAGAATATTTCTAGTTGGTTAATAGCATAATATTTCAGGAAGAAAAAACAGGCAAAGATTTAATTTAATAGTCCGTGAATATAATGGGTTGAACAAATTGGTGAAAGATCATCATATGTTTTCATAATTACTGATATCCCACTTCAACATTTCTTTCAAGTAACAAAAATCCATCACTGTAGTATGACAGCTAATCACTGATTTTATCAGCTAATCCTACCAAAACCCTCCAATCAAACTAACTAATACAAATAATAATGAAAAATGAAGTACAAACGCATTATTTTTTGGTAAATACGCAACCACAGTCATTATAATAACTCAACTAAAACAAATATCACTTAATTACAACCCTGTATATTTCGCAGTCCATATCAGTTCAAGAAAATAAAAATTTTAGGTTATTTCAATGAAGTACAAAATATTTTAAAAAGAAAAGAAAGAAAGAAAAAAAAAAAATCTAATCACTCACTCTCCCAACCTTTTCCTCAATAACGGAACAGAGCATTAGGGTTTTTCTCAAAAATAATAAAAAATAAAAACTGTATCTCTGCAAACCGCAGCAGAAACCGCTACCTACCAGAACTCATTTCCGACCAACAACATCCAAATCAAAAGAAATATGCATATATAAAGCTTCGATAAACAACCCTTGCAAAGTTAATCGAAGTGAAATGAATGAAATAATCAAGTAATATTAGTAATAAATGGAGGATTAAAAATTATAACAATAGAAAGTACCTGGGATATGAGAGGAGAAAAAGGGAAGCGTGGATGTGAGTACACAAATAAATAAAGGAAACTGTTGGCTTTAGTTATCATAAAACGACATGGTAATGGCATCTGAGAATGTGTTTGTGGATTCTGTGGAACATAACAACGGCATATTCTCTTCTCAGCCCATTACTTGTTTATGCAGAGGCTACGTGCTCTTTAATTGAATACCGACTTTTCTTTTTGACGCGGAAATTATAAAATGAATTTATAGTTGGAGGAGCTTTCCGTAATTTAACGGAATGAAGATTTCAATTATTTAATGGATAACTGAAATTTACAAAAATAACTAAAATGAAAATCGGAAGACTGTGATACCCTCGCAAATGAAAAGCCTGTCTGAAATGTTTCTTTAGGGTAATTTGGCTATTTCCAATACATAGTTTTATTTCGTAACTTTCGTTCACGTTTCAATTTGAAATTTCCACGTCAGTTACACTTTATGACATCGTTTGTTATTTATCACGCTTTAAACAATAAACAACATGGTCGGTTTATAGTTTAAACTTTGAAAATGTAAATTAAAAGCCATGTGACATTTTAATTGAAAATGACATGAAAATAAATAAATTTTGCACTACATGTCGGTTTTATATCAGAATGTAAAAGACGTGTCATATTTAGAAGGCAATGTCATCGCTCTGTTATTTTGACTTTTCTTTTTCAGAGAAATAAATAAATAAAAGAAAAACGATAGTTGGTCTGTCACTGTTTGTGCTTCGTTTTCTTATAATCTGACCTTGACCATCGTATTGGGAGCTGAACCTAATTGATGTTGTTGGCGTGAGTTGGAATTGGAGAAAATTGGCAAGTCCATATTCTGGAAGGATTATGATCAAAGATATTGATCTTCATATCAAAAATATATTGGTAAGGTTATATTTTGTTTTATTTGATTACCATGTATATAGCTTGTATGTCTTCTTACCTTCTCAGCATTTCTTCCTTGAGTTATATAAATAGCAACCTTTGTATACAACGAAAAGATGAATAAAAAGAGAAATACATTTACCCATGAAAAGAATACTTGTGTTGACATGGTATCAGAGCAGAAATTTGGCTGAAAGCAGATTTTTTTTTTTTTTTTTTTGTCTGAATTCTAGCTGAAAAGGCACCAGTTTCAGAGCACAAAACTGGTCGAGAGTGACCTGTTTGAAACCAGAATTTTAGTACAGATTTTTTGTTTTTCTTTCTTTTTTTCTTTGGGGGAAAGCTGGCCAAGAAGAAAAACCAGATTTCAAAGAATCCCAGAACCGAGAGCAGCTTATCATTTCCTGAATCCCTCATAGATTAGATTCCCTCCCACCATCGAAAACACAAACCATGGCAGAACTTGACACACCGACCCATGACAAAAATTCCACCGGATTCTCCTCCACCACCAATCCAACCTTAGAAGATCTAACATCCAAAATGACACAATTACTAAACCAAACCCAGGCACCCAACTACGATTCTTCCGCTCAACAGATCGGCATCAAGTTTGATGGTACCAACTATGCCCTTTGGTCCCAAATTGTTGAGATGTATATCTCCGGCAAAGACAAATTGGGATACATTAATGGGGATCTTCCACAACCTCAAGAGACAGACCCAACATACCGGAAGTGGAGAACTGAGAATTCAATTGTAAAGGGATGGTTGATCAACTCCATGGAGCCCTGGTTAATCAGTAACTTTATCCGATTTCCAACAGCGAAGGCAGTGTGGGATGTAATTGCTACTACATATTTTGATGGCACTGACACCTCTCAGGTGTATGATCTGAAACGACGTGTCACAAGGCTAAGGCAGGCTGGAGGATCCATTGAGATGTACTACAATGGCCTCCAAAGTTTGTGGAGGGAGATTGATTTCCGTCGTCCTAACCCGATGAAGTGCGAAAGCGACATTCAAAAATTTAACTCAATCATACAAGAAGACAGAGTTTATACCTTCCTTGATGGGTTAGATGATCGGCTTGATAAGATTCGAAGTGATGTACTCCAAATGAATCCCTTTCCTACAGTTGAACAAGCATATGCACATGTTCGAAGGGAGGATTCACGACAAGCCGTTATGTTGACAGGGACAGATGTTGGTGCGGTGATGGCATCTAGGGGAGGACATAAACCATTTCTACCAGCCAGCGTGGCGACTAATGGACCAAACCGTTCTGGTCAGCTACATCAAGCACCATCGTTCCAGATTATGACAGGCGAACAAGTTGCGGCTGGGTCTGTTACAGGTACTAAACAGCAACTGTCTATATCAACTTCCAAATCTGGGCCTTTCCCAACTAATGTTGGAAAGCCCAATACAACCTCTAAGCCCAAATCGCAGTCTGAAGGTGGCAGTTGCACGCATTGTGGAAATTCTAAACACACCCGTGAAACCTGTTTTCAATTACACGGATACCCAGAATGGTGGTATACACTTAAAGCTCGGAAAAAACAAGAAGTTACTGCTAAAGGAAGCTCAAACTCAGGTCAGGTCGCCTTGGTCAATGCAGAACCTCAATTATCCTTAATTCCACAGGTAGAATCCTCAAGTTCTTCATCCCAAGTTGATGGTTCTACCACTCTCAGTGACTCAGGTAACTGTGGTTATGCTTTGTTTAGTTCCCATCAAAATGATTACAATGGGTGGATAATTGATTCAGGGGCAACTGATCATATGACCTTTGATTCCAATGACTTTGTTAGTACTACTCAACCAAAACGGACTAGTATTGCTAACGCTAATGGGGTTACATATCCAGTTACAGGAGCTGGAACTGTTGCTCTCTCCCCATCTCTTTCATTATCAAATACTCTACTTGTTCCGTCTCTCTCAAATAAATTGATATCTGTTGGACAGGCTACTGAGGAATTAAATTGTTGTGCACTAATCTATCCAAGTTTTTGCTTTCTTCAGGATATTCTCACCAAGGAGATTATTGGTCGTGGTACTAAACGAGGGGGGTTGTATTATGTGGATGATTTCAGTACTGGCAAGGCCAATAATATGTATTCGTCAGGGGTCAACCAAAGACAAATTTGGTTGTGGCACCGTCGTTTGGGGCATCCATCATTTAGCTATTTGAAGCATTTGTTACCAGATATGTTTACAAATTTACAGGATTCAGATTTTAAATGTGAAACTTGCATTTCAGCAAAAAGTCATCGTGTGTCTTACCCTTTAAGGTTGAATAAAAGTGAGACTCCTTTTGCTTTAATTCACTCTGATGTTTGGGGGCCCTCGCCTATCTCTACTTCTTCTGGACATCGTTGGTTTGTAACATTTGTGGATGATTGCACACGTATGACCTGGCTTTACTTGATGCATCACAAAAATGAGGTATTTAGTATTTTTCGGAGTTTTCATAAGATGATTCAGACTCAATTTTCTGCCACGATTCGGATTCTTCGTTCTGACAATGGTGGAGAATATGTGAATCACGAATTTCAGCATTATTTTCAAAACTCAGGCATTATTCATGAGACCACTTGCCCACAGACACCTCAACAAAATGGTGTTGCCGAAAGGAAAAACAGGCACATTTTAGAAACTGCTCGGGCTCTTCTAATTGGAGCTTATGTACCTCGAAGTTATTGGAATGATGCAGTTGTCACTGCTGTATACCTTATAAATCGTATGCCTTCAACATCATTAAATTTTCAGACACCACTTCAGGCTCTTTCCAAACACGGATCCTTACCCTCCATTCTGATGCTTACACCCCGTATCTTTGGGTGTGTGGCCTTCATCCACCTCCATAAAAATCAACGTACTAAACTTGACCCATGTGCTGTTCGGTGTATTTTTCTACGGTATGGTACACATCAGAAAGGATATCGTTGTTACCATCCTTCCACCTGACGCACTTTTGTAACTATGGATGTCACATTCTTGGAGTCTGAGACTTTTTTTTCTGGCCCGCTATCCACTTCTCCTCTTCAGGGGGAGATATTGAGTAAAGAGCAGAACTGGACAATGTTTGACAATCTAGGAACTTCAGTCGAGGAAGAACAACGACTAGATGCTTCCCTAGGCATAAGAGAAAGTGAAGAAGAAAAGATTAAAACTTCCCTTGGCATAACAGAAACTGAAGAAGTAAAGACTGGAATTGAAGAATCCCCCCATCATCCTCTAGTACCAACAGACCAATCTCCTGAGAATATTCCTGAGGTAAGTTCTTCTGTAACTCCTTCCCCTGTTAATGTGTTGGATACTTCTGCAAGTTATAAGTTACCTTTCAGGCATAATTGCGGAAAACCACCAGACCGATATTCTCCAGATTATGAGGTAAAGAATTCAAAGTATCCGATTACTAATCATGTGTCATCTCAAGGGTTACCAGAACCACTAAGGGCATTTGTGCATCAATTATCCTCTGTTCTTGTTCCTAGCAATGTACAAGAAGCTTTAGCAGATCCAAAATGGACTCAGGCAATGAAAGAAGAAATGGAGGCCCTACAGAAAAATAAGACATGGACTCTTGTTCCATTACCCAAAGTTAAGAAGACTGTAGGATGCAAATGGGTCTTTACTATCAAACATAAGGTAGATGGATCTATTGAAAGGTACAAAGCAAGACTTGTGGTAAAGGGATACACTCAGACTTTCGGTATAGACTATCAAGAGACTTTTTCCCCAGTGGCGAAACTAAATACTATCAGGGTATTACTATCTCTTGCAGCTAATTTAGATTGGCCATTGCACCAATTTGATGTAAAGAATGCCTTTCTCCATGGCAACCTCAAGGAGGAAGTTTTCATGGACATTCCACCGGGGTACTCTATATCCTCAAAAACTGGGGTTGTGTGTAAATTGCAAAAGGCGTTGTATGGCTTAAAGCAATCCCCACGTGCATGGTTTGGGCGTTGTAGTTCGGCAATGAGGAGTTATGGTTTCAAGCAAAGCAACTCAGACCACACTTTATTCCTAAAACACCGAGAAAGAAAAGTGACAGCTTTGATAATCTACGTTGATGATATGATAATCACAGGAGACGACGTGGAAGAGATTTCCAAACTTCAGAAGCATTTGGCAACTGAATTTGAAATGAAAGATCTTGGAGGACTAAAGTATTTTTTGGGTATTGAGGTAGCTCGGTCGAAGCAAGGCATATTTCTATCTCAAAGGAAGTATGTTTTAGACTTGTTGTTAGAAACTGGAATGCTTGATTGTAAACCTGCTGACACTCCAATTGTTCAAAATCATAATCTGGGGGAGTATCCTGATCAAGTACCAACTAATAAAGAAAGATATCAAAGGTTAGTTGGAAAGCTGATTTATTTGTCACATACAAGGCCAGATATTGCTTATGCTGTGAGCGTAGTAAGTCAATTTATGCACTACCCTAGTGAAGATCATATGAATGCAGTAACTCGAATTCTTCGCTATTTGAAATCTGCTCCTGGAAAAGGGCTTATGTTCTCAAGGAACAATCACCTGGATATTAGTGGCTACACAGATGCAGATTGGGCAGGAAGTATTTGAAGGATGGATGCATGAAGAATCAAGCATATCATGCTATAACAAGTATAGTCATAGTTTAAAAAAAAATTTCAATCAAATTGAAATAAGTAAGGTAGAACATGTTACCTTAAGTCCTTAGCAACTTGGAGACTCTTAATTTCAAGAGAAATTAAGCAAAAGAGTATCCACACCAAGGGAAGAAGAGATTTGACCAAGAGGAAAATTTAGGGTTCTTAGAGATTTTTCTCTCTACCCAAAAATTCATATATATTTTCTTTATATAGAATCCTTGTAACAATTCAATAATTGTTTTGGACTTCCTTAAACATTCCATAATTGTATGAAGTTGTTAAACTTCTTTAAATAATAACATTGGATTAACATTTAATCACAATTAACAATTTAACTTAAATTGTTTACATAACAATTTAACCCTTAAATTGTTTACAATTACAACCCCTTGTAAAATCCAATTTATATAAAGAAAATGATTAATATAAAAACTTTATTACCTTTGTAGGTGGCTAGAACCTTGGATAATCAACTCTCTTTGGCTATTTCTTCATTCTCCTTAGTTTTTATGTGTGACCTCTTAGGTTCACTGTGGCCTAGCCGTGGGCCCAATATCACAGACTATTTCGATATGTTTTGTCATAACTCTTTATGAACAAAACTCCCACTGATTATAGTAGGCATCTAGCAATGCTCCATAACCCCTAAGTCACAATGAAGATATACTCCAACGAACCTTTACATACATACATGTTGTATAATCAAATCCTTCCGTTGTCTAATCCTAATTAAGAATGGATTCATGGTATGTCAAAATCCTTATCTTAATTTTAATTCAATACATATGGAACGTGTCACCATGAAACAACCTTTCATGTAACTTTTATATACCCCGGCCGGAGATTTCCCTTTTCCAATGTATCTTGACATTTGTCTTGGAACTTGATATCAATCTATACCAAGTCAACGGATCCCATCTTGACTATCACTTGTCCTACACATAAACAACACATGGCCAAATCGGCTTATTAACACATGGCATGATTAGCCTTATGTTTATACACCATATGAACCATATGCGTTTATGCAGAATCCAACCGTGATATCTCAGGTCTAAGGATTAAAAATACCCTAGTACGATCTTATGATAAATCATTGACTACATTTTAAATGTCCATGTGATTCTCATAAATGGCCATATTCAATAAACAGTTCACTAACCGCGTATCCATGCTAATGCCCTAGTGATATAACTTTTATAATCACCCACACCAATACCATCACATGATATCTCCGGAGGCATTCAGCATGCCTACTATGTAATATTATTGCCCAATTAATATTACCTATGTAGGGAATACTTTGATGATTTTGATCTTCTAAAGATTTGTATCATCGGACATTTCACATGTAATACATATATAATAATGAAGCAATAAACCACATGTGAATAAGAACATTTTCTTTTATTGATAAGATAAAATGTATATACAAACTATAACATTCACATATATCTACAAACATAATGCCTCGGAACCGATGACACGATTGGTTTCCTAGGGCTACACTAACAAAACTCCCACTTGCACTAGAGCCAATCGTTGTGGTATCTAATACCCATCTTCTCAAGATGATGATCTAATTGCTTCTGTGTCATCGTTTAGTAAGTGGATCAGCTACGTTATCCGCTGAAGGTGTTTTCTGCACCAAAATTTCTCCAGCTTCAACAAGCTCTCTCAAAATATGATATTTACGCTGAATATGTTTTGATTTTTGGTGTGCTCTTGGTTCTTTTGCTTGTGCAATAGCACCATTATTGTCACAAAACAAGGTTATCGGATAACTCATGTTCGGAACCACGTCAAGTTCAGCTACAAATTTGCGTATCCACACACCTTCTTTTGCTGCTTCTGAAGCGGCAATATATTCAGCTTCTGTAGTGGAGTCGGCAGTGGTCGTGTTTGGAACTTTTCCAACTAACTGCTCCTCCATTACATGTAAAGATGAATCCGGATGTAGACTTTCTATCATCCACATCTGATTGAAATCAGAATCTGAGTATCCCTGGATTTTCAATTCTGACCTCCATAACTCAGTATAAATCTTTAGTCCTTCTCAGTACTTAAAGATTGTTTTAACTGCTGACCATGTTTATCTCCTGGATTTGATTGATATCTGCTTGCAATACTTACAGCATAAGCTATATCAGGCCTTGTACATAGCATTGCGTACATAAGACTACCCACGGCTGAAGCATAGGGTATATTACGCATCCGCTGTCGCTCCTGATCAGTCTAGGACTCATATCCTTGAAAGATGTAGTCCATGACCGCAAGGCAAAAAACCTCTTTTGGAGTCTTGCATGTTGAACTTTTTCAACATTTTCTCTATATACATACTCTGAGATAACCCAATCAATCCTTTCGCTCTATTTCTATAGATGCGAATTCCTAGGATGTAATTTCTTCTCCCAAATCTTTCATTGAGAAAGCTTTTGACAACCACATCTTAACTTCAGTCATCATACCAATATCATTTCCCATTAATAATATGTCATCTACATATAATATAAGGAAAATCATGATATGATCTTTTACCCACTTGTATACACACGTTCATCCGGATTCTTTATGAAACCAAAAGTTTGATTGTTTCATCAAATGGATATTCCAGCTTCTGGAAGCTTGCTTCAATCATAATAGATCTATGCAATTTGCACACTTTATGTCTCTCAGCATTAGATACAAAACCTTCAGGTTGTTGCATATATATGTTTTCCTCAAAAATCCATTGAGGAACGCGGTCTTGACATCCATTTGCCAAATTTCATAATCATAGTGTGCTGCTATGGCTAGTAAAACTGATGATTTAAGCATTGCAACTGGTGAGAAAGTTTCCTCATAATCCAACCCTTGTTTCTGAGTATAACCTTTCGCTACCAGTCTAGCCTATAGGTCTCTACCTTTCCATCTACGCCAACCTTTCTCTTGAAGACCATTTACAACCAATAGGAACTATTCCTTCTGGAGGATCAACAAGCGTCCAAACTTGATTAGTGTACATGGATTCATTTCAGAATTCATCGCTTCTAGCCATCTTCCAGAATCGATATCTAATATCGCCTCTTCATAAGTTTTAGGATCATCTCCATGATCAACTTCTCCCACTGAAAAAGATTCAAAAACTTTTTCATGTAGAAAGCCATAATATCTCTCTGGAGGTCGAGATATTCTAGAAGACTTACGAGCTGGAACCATTGTGTCATGTGTTGAAGGTTCTTGATCTGGTTCACCTATCTGAGTGTGATCGATTGAGACTCTTCAGAAAATTCTTTGAGTTCAATTTTTCTTCCTGCACCTCCTTCTTCTAAGAATTCTTTCTCAAGGAAATGTGCATTTCTACTGATGAAATTCTTTGATCAGTAGGGAAGTAAAAATAATATCCTAAACTTTCTTTAGGATATCCTATAAATCGACCTTTTTCAGATCTTACATCCAACTTGTCTGTTTTAACAATCTTGACTAAGCTTGGACAACCCCAGACCTTTAAATAGTTAAGACTAGGTGGTTTGCCATACCACACTTCATATGGTGTTTTCTGGACTGATTTAGATGGTGCTCTATTTAAAATATGCACTGCTGTTTGTAGGCATACCCCCACAAGTAATCGGTAAGTCCGTAAAAGTCATCATCGATCGCACCATATCCAATAAAGTACGATTTCTCCTTTCAGATACACCATTGTGTGTGGTGTAAAAGGAGGAGTTAATTGTGATATAATCCCATTTTCTTTAGAAAATCTCGAAATTCCGTACTTAAGTATTCACCTCCACGATCTGATCGTAAATTTTAATACTCTTTCAGTTTGTTTCTCTACTTCATTCTTGAATTCTTTGAACTTTTCAAAGATTCTGATATATTTCATTAAATACAATAACCCGTACCTTGAATAATCATCAGTAAAGGTAATGAAGTAGTGAAAACCTCCTATGGCCATTTCATTAAATGGTCCACATACATCTGTATGTATTAATTCCAACAATTCTTTGGCCCTTTCCCCTTTACTTTTAAAGGGTGACTTGGTCATTTTTCCTTGAAGACAAGATTCACAGGTCGGATAAGGTTCGAACCCAATGACTAAAAGTCCACTTTCTCCTAACTGGTTTATTCTTCTGTCTCCTATATGACCTAATCTATGATGTCAAAGTAATTTAGGAAATTTCATTTCGAGTTCGTTTATTAGTAATGGAATTCTTATGCTATGCCCATTTAATTCTATCACATACAAACCATTTGTATTGATAGCTTTGCCAACAAGTTTATTTCCAAATAAAACTAAACATTCATTTCTACTGAACTGTATACTGTAACCATATTTACATAATACGAAACAGAAATTATTTTCTAGTGGCTTTAGCAAAATACAGGACATTGTACAAATACAAAATGTGTCCTGATGGAAGCCTAAACTGCATGTTCCCATGCTTCGCGCAGCAACATTTGTTCCATTTGCCATTCTTAACATGACTTGATCTTTTGCTAGGCAGAAACTATTCGCAGATCCTGTAAACAAACACAAATGTGTGAAGTAGCAGCTGAATCTAATATCCAGGTTGAATTATTTGAACTAACATTTAATTCAAATTCAATGACATAGCATTGGGACATACCTGATCCAGTCTTCGCAATGCGAAGAGCTTTAGTCTTCTTAAGACTTTCTAGATAAAGAGGACAATTCCTCTTCCAGTGCCCACTTCTTTCACCAAAAGCATTGGCCAATTTTCATTAGATTTATTGGCTTGAGGAGCAGCCTTGTTCTTAAATCCCTTTCCCTTGGGTTTTGTTGCCAATTTCTTTTGGGATTTCATTGGCTTTTTCTTCTTTGTCTTACTGGAAGAAGCCATACTTACAACCTCTTGCCTTTTGCCTTTTCTTTCCTGATCATAAAACTGTTGAATCTCATTCAACAAATCAGGAAGTTTTCTCTCAATCCTATGAGATGATAATTATTGATGAAAGGTGTGAAACTTGGAGGTAGAGATTGGAGAACCAAATCCTCCTTGAGGGTATCGGCATTTCAATTCTCATGGCATCTAATTGCCCCAGAATGTTAATCATTTTCATGACATGTTCTCTGGTGACACGCCTTCTTTCAACTTCATTCCAAATAAAGTTGAACTTAATTCATATTGCCTTATCCTCGAATTCTCACGATACAACTCTTGTAACGCGAGGTAAATTCATTAGCATTTTTCATCTTTTCACACTTTCTCTGAAGCTCGTCACTCATCGATGCCACATATAAGAGCGAGCTTTAAGTTCATCTTCCTTCCATTTTTTATATTCATTATGCTCATCAGTAGGAGCATCAGAAGGAGGAGGTTCAGGCAGGGGTGTTTCTAAAACTAGGCTGCGTTTTCTGAATTCAATATTATTTTCAGTTTCCTCAACCATCATTGAAATTACTACGGCAACTAACTTGTTCTTATCATCCAGGATTTTCAACAGTAGATTATTCATCTTTCACTATTTATATCTTATGAGAGATGCTGCAAGAAATTAAAACAAATTATGAGTGTTTTGTTTATATAACTTTTATTAAGCTAATCTAATTAGCTCCCACTATTTATTCAAATCCTATACTTCCCCGGATAAAGATTCGGAAATTTTGCTGGATAAAATTCTAGTGGGGAATCAAATTCTTATCAAATTTCATAACCTCACATAATAGAAATCTTGGTCTATTAATTCAATAAGTAGGAAACTATTTCCTTTATATCACCATATAAGCTATGATTCATTTTCTTGCCTCTAGTTTCAGATACCTCACATAATAGAAATCTTGGTACCCTATACTAGTTAATCCGACCCATTATGCTTTCTTAAAATAGAATTCCTATTATACCCTCACATAATAGAAATCTTGGGTACAATGTGAATTTCTATCAAGAACTAAGACAATCAATTCTAAGTCATAAATTAGCATCCCTCACATAATAGAAATCTTGGGATCTCTAATTTTATGGCAAAGAATTAAGTGACTCATAATGGAAGGCAGACTTAATTTTAATTAGGAAGAATTTAAAGTTTAGGTTATTTTAGGTTAATGTTTTAATATCTACCCATACATATCCATAATATGTATCAACTAAATATAAAACTAAAACCCCAAACTACAAACCTAAAACTAAATGTCATGCCATAAAATTAAGTTTCAACACTTCATAAATATAAAACTTAACTATATACAAGGCATAATAATATAGCATAAACAAATACAGGTATATTGCATGCTTCAATATAGCATTACATGTTATGAAACATGACAAAAATGCATTAGTTGATTATAACACACATATATCTCATATATTAATTTATTCAACATTGCCCATCAATAAGCATAAATTAAAAAACAATTTATTAAACTTTAGGGTATAATGTAACATTTACATAAATAAGCAATTATTCAACCCTTTCTATAAGACACATGGCATTGAATCTTATCAAACACATAAGCTAACAATTAAACATGCTTACATAAGACACATGTCATATTATAAACATTAATCTAATTAATCTATCAAACACTAATTAACAATTAAATTGTGTTCACACTACTTTTCCATATTTTGGCACAAAGACAATTTTACCCTTAACTCTTTAGACAAATATCTTAATACCCTTAATGTCCATAAATCACATATTTAACAAACACAATATAACATAACAATTATGCCAATCAAGATCAAACACCCTTTTTGCACCTTACTAAAAAATATGCAACTATTTCTCATATGAACAAAAACATCTCCATGTATCAATGAACATTTTAATCACTATTAAAACATTAATTTGAATTGTCTAAACAAGTATGCTAATTAATCAATAATTAATATACAAACTTGTCATGGCCAAAATGTCACATAATCAAAATCATGTGAACAACATCATTTTCATCAAAATTGACATAGTAGCATCCATACAATGCCCTAACCATCAAGAATCTCATTCTTCAAGCCATAATATTGACAAGTAACATTTTAACCCAAAACTCATTTGACCAACTTCAATCAAACATTAAATTTCCATTAAATATTGATGTTTGTGCCATAACCTTCATGTTCTTAAACAAAAGTCATATGAATTAATTGAAATAAAAAAATTTCAAACACCAAGTCATGGCCGAATTTTGCTAGTCCACTAAAATGATTAAAACAATTTTTTATGGCAAATAAAGGCTACACATGCATGGATCTACAACTCTAAAGCAAGTTATCACAAAACTTCACAAATCAATTTTGAAAAATTACAGCTCATCTTCATCATATGAACATGAAATTTTGGCCAAGTTTAGACAAATAAGGATCAAATCCTTGGCTCTGATACCATTTGAAGGATGGATGCATGAAGATCAAGCATATCATGCTATAACAAGTATAGTCATAGTTTAAAAAAAAATTTCAATCAAATTGAAATAAGTAAGGTAGAACATGTTACCTTAGTCCTTAGCAACTTGGAGACTCTTAATTTCAAGAGAAATTAAGCAAAAGAGTATCCACACCAAGGGAAGAAGAGATTTGACCAAGAGGAAATTTAGGGTTCTTAGAGATTTTTCTCTCTACCCAAAATTCATATATCATTTTCTTTATATAGGAATCCTTGTAAACAATTCAATATTGTTTTGGACTTCCTTAAACAATTCCATAATTGTTAGAAGTTGTTAAACTTCTTTAAATAATAACATTGGATTAACATTTAATCACAATTAACAATTTAACTCTTAATTGTTTACATAACAATTTACCCTTAAATTGTTTACAATTACAACCCTTGTAAAATCCAATTATATAAAGAAATGATTATATAAATAACTTATTACCTTTGGTAGGTGCTAGCCAACTTGGATAATCAACTCTTTTTGGCTATTTTTTTCTTTATGTTTTTATGTGACCTCTTAGGTTCACTGTGGCCTAGCCGTGGGCCCAATATCACGACTATTTCGATATGTTTTGTCATAACTTTTATGAACAAACTCCCACTGATTATAGTAGGCATCTAGCAATGCTCCATAACCCCTAGTCACATGAGATATACTCCAACGAACCTTTTACTCATACCTGTTGTATAATCAAATCCTTCCGTTGTCTAATCCTAATTAGAATGGATTCATGGTATGTCAAAATCCTTATCTTAATTTTAATTCAATACATATGGAACGTGTCACCATGAAACAACCTTTCATGTAACATTTTATATACCCCGGCCGGGAGATTTCCCTTTTCCAATGTATCTTGACATTTGTCTTGGAACTTGATATCAATCTATACCAAGTCAACGGATCCCATTTGACTATCACTTGTCCTCACATAAACAACACATGGCCAAATCGGCTTATTAACACATGGCATGATTAGCCTTATGTTTATACACCATATGAACCATATGCGTTTATGCAGAATCCAACCGTGATATCTCAGGTCTAAGGATTAAAAATACCCTAGTACGATCTATGATAAATCATTGACTACATTAAATGTCCATGTGATTCATCATAAATGGCCATATTCAATAAACAGTTCACTAACCGCGTATCCATGCTAATGCCCTGTGATATAATTTTATAATCACCCACACCAATACATCACATGTATTCTACGGAGGCATTCAGCATGCCTACTATGTAATATTATTGCCCAATTAATATTACCTATGTAGGGAATACTTTGATGATTTTGATCTTCTAAAGATTTGTATCATCCGGACATTTCACATGTAAACATATATATAATGAAGCAATAACCACATGTGAAAAAGAACATTTCTTTTATTGATAAGATAAAATGTTATACAAACTATATACATTCACATATATCTACAAAACATAATGCCTCGGAACCGATGACACGATTGGTTCCTAGGGCATACACTAACAAAACTCCCACTTGCACTAGAGCCAATCGTTGTGGTATCTAATACCCATCTTCTCAAGATGATGATCTAATTGCTTCTGTGTCATCGCTTTAGTAAGTGGATCAGCTACGTTATCCGCTGAAGGTGTTTTCTGCACCAAAATTTCTCCAGCTTCAACAAGCCTCTCAAAATATGAATTTACGCTGAATATGTTTTGATTTTTGGTGTGCTCTTGGTTCTTTTGCTTGTGCAATGCACCATTTTGTCACAAAACAAGGTTATCGGATAACTCATGTTCGGAACCACGTCAAGTTCAGCTACAAATTTGCGTATCCACACACCTTCTTTTGCTGCTTCTGAAGCGGCAATATATTCAGCTTCTGTAGTGGAGTCGGCAGTGGTCGATTGTGTTGAACTTTCCAACAACTGCTCCTCCATTACATGTAAAGATGAATCCGGATGTAGATTTCTATCACCACATCTGATTGAAAACAGAATCTGAGTATCCCTGGATTTTCAATTCTGAACCTCCATAACTCAGTATTAAATCTTTAGTCCTTCTCAAGTACTTAAAGATTGTTTTAACTGCTGACCAATGTTATCTCCTGGATTGATTGATATTGCTTGCAATACTTACAGCATAAGCTATATCAGGCCTTGTATAGCATTGGTACATAAGACTACCCACGGCTGAAGCAAGGGTATATTACGCATCCGCTGTCGCTCCTGATCAGTCTTAGGACTCATATCCTTAGAAAGATGTTGTCCATGACCGCAAGGCAAAAAACCTCTTTTGGAGTCTTGCAGTTGAACTTTTTCACATTTTCTCTATACAACTCTGAGATAACCCAATCAATCCTTTCGCTCTATTTCTATAGATGCGAATTCCTAGGATGTAATTGCTTCTCCAAATCTTTCATTGAGAAAGCTTTTGACAACCACATCTTAACTTAGTCATCATACCAATATCATTTCCCATTAAAATATGTCATAATATATATAAGAAATCATGATATGATCTTTTACCCACTTGTATAAACACGGTTCATCCGGATTCTTTATGAAACCAAAAGTTTTGATTGTTTCATCAAATCGGATATTCCAGCTTCTGGAAGCTTGCTTCAATCCATAATAGATCTATGCAATTTGCACACTTTATGTCTCCAGCATTAGATACAAAACCTTCAGGTTGTTGCTATATATGTTTTCCTCAATAAATCCATTGAGGAACGCGGTCTTGACATCCATTTGCCAAATTTCATAATCATAGTGTGCTGCTATGGCTAGTAAATTCTGATGGATTTAAGCATTGCAACTGGTGAGAAAGTTCCTCATAATCCAACCCTTGTTTCTGAGTATAACCTTTCGCTACCAGCCTATAGGTCTCTACCTTTCCATCTACGCCAACCTTTCTCTTGAAGACCATTTACAACCAATAGGAACTATTCCTTCTGGAGGATCAACAAGCGTCCAAACTTGATTAGTGTACATGGATTCTATTTCAGAATTCATCGCTTCTAGCCATCTTCCAGAATCGATATCTAATATCGCCTCTTCATAAGTTTTAGGATCTCCATGATCAACTTCTCCCACTGAAAAAGATTCAAAAACTTTTTCATGTAGAAAGCCATAATATCTCTCTGGAGGTCGAGATATTCTAGAAGACTTACGAGCGGAACCATTGTGTCATGTGTTGAAGGTTCTTGATCTGGTTCACCTATCTGAGTGTGATCGATTTGAGACTCTTCAGAAAATCTTTGAGTTCAATTTTTTTCCTGCACCTCCTTCTTCTAAGAATTCTTTCTCAAGGAATGTGATCTACTGATTGAAATTCTTTGATCAGTAGGGAAGTAAAAATAATATCCTAAACTTTCTTTAGGATATCCTAAATCGACCTTTTTCAGATCTTACACAACTTGTCTGTTTTAACAATCTTGACTAAGCTGGACAACCCCAGACCTTTAAATAGTAAGACTAGGTGGTTTGCCATACCACACTTCATATGGTGTTTTCTGGACTGATTTAGATGGTGCTCTATTTAAAATATGCACTGTGTTTGTAAGGCATACCCCCACAAGTAAATCGGTAAGTCCGTAAAAGTCATCATCGATCGCACCATATAATAAAGTACGATTTCTCCTTTCAGATACACCATTGTGTGTGGTGTAAAGGAGGAGTTAATTGTGATATAATCCCATTTTCTTTTAGAAAATCTCGAAATTCCGTACTTAAGTATTCACCTCCACGATCTGATCGTAAAATTTTAATACTCTTTCCAGTTTGTTTCTCACTTCATTCTTGAATTCTTTGAACTTTTCAAAAGATTCTGATTTATATTTCATTAAAAACAAACCCGTACCTTGAATAATCATCAGTAAAGGTAATGAAGTAGTGAAAACCTCCTATGGCCATTTCATTAAATGGTCCATCATACTCGTATGTATTAATTCCAACAATTCTTTGGCCCTTTCCCCTTTACTTTTAAAGGGTGACTTGGTCATTTTTCCTTGAAGACAAGATTCACAGGTCGGATAGGTTTGAACCCAATGAACTAAAAGTCCACTTTCTCCTAACTGGTTTATTCTTCTGTCTCCTATAGACCTAATCTATGATGTCAAAGTAATTTAGGATTAATTTCATTTCGAGTTCGTTTATTAGTAATGGAATTCATTATGCTTGCCCATTTAATTCTATCACATACAACCATTTGTATGATGTAGCTTTGCCAACAGTTTATCCAAAATAAACAAACATTCATTCTACTGAACTGTATACTGTAACCAATTACATAATACAGAAACAGAAATTATATTTCTAGTGGCTTTAGCAAAATACAGGACATTGTACAAATACAAAATGGTCCTGATGGAAGCCTTAAACTGCATGTTCCCATGGCTTCGGCAGCAAAAATTTGTTCCATTTGCCATTCTTAACATGACTTGATCTTTTGCTAGAGCAGAACTATTCTGCAGATCTGTAAAAAAACACAATGTGTGAAGTAGCAGCTGAATCTAATATCCAGGTTGAATTATTTGAACTAACATTAATTCAAATTCAATGACATAGCATTGGGACATACCTGATCCAGTCTTCGCATGCGAAGAGCTTTAGTCTTCTTAAGACTTTCTAGATAAAGAGGACAATTCCTCTTCCAGTGCCCACTTTCTTTACACCAAAAGCATTGGCCAATTTCATTAGATTTATTGGCTTGAGGAGCAGCCTTGTTCTTAAATCCTTTCCCTTGGGTTTGTTGCCAATTTCTTTTGGGATTTCATTGGCTTTTTCTTCTTTGTCTTACTGGAAGAAGCCCTACTTACAACCTCTTGCCTTTGCCTTTTCTTTCCTGATCATAAACTGTTGAATTCATTCAACAAATCAGGAAGTTTTCTCTCAATCCTATTGAGTGATAATTATTGATGAAAGGTGTGAAACTTGAGGTAGGAGATTGGAGAACCAAATCTCCTTGAGGGATCCGGCATTTCAATTCTCATGGCATCTAATTGCCCCAGATGTTAATCATTTATGACATGTTCTTCTGGTGACACGCCCTTCTTCAACTTCATTCCAAATAAAGTTGAACTTAATATATTGCCTTATCCCGAATTCTCACGATAAAACTCTTGTAACGAGGTAAATTTCATTAGCATTTTTCATCTTTTACACTTTCTCTGAAGCTCGTCACTCATCGATGCCAACATATAAGAGCGAGCTTTAAGTTCATTTCTTCCATTTTTTATATTCATTATGCTCATCAAGGAGCATCAGAAGGAGGAGGTTCAGGCAGGGGTTGTTCTAAACATAGGCTGCGTGTTCTGAATTCAATATTATTTTCATGTTCCTCAACCAATCATTGAAATTACTAAGGCCAACTAACTTGTTCTTATCATCCAGGATTTTCAACAGTAGATTATTCACTTTCACTATTTTTATCTTATGAGAGATGCTGCAAGAAAATTAAAACAAATTATGAGTGTTTTGTTATATATAACTTTTATTAAGCTAATAATTAGCTCCCACTTTTATTCAAATCCTATACTTCCGGATAAAGATTCGGAAATTTGCTGGATTTAAATTTCTAGTGGGGAATCAAATTCTTATCAAATTTCATAAACCCACATAATAGAAATCTTGGTCTATTAAATTCAATAAGTAGGAAACTATTTCCTTTTATATCACCATATAACGATGATTCATTTTCTTGCCTCTAGTTTCAGATACCACATAATAGAAATCTTGGTACCCTATACTAGTTAAATCCCCATTATGCTTTCTTAAAATAGAATTCCTATTATACCCTCACATAATAGAAATTTGGGTACAATGTGAATTTCTATCCAAGAACTAAGACAATCAATTTAAGTCATAAATTAGCATCCCACACTAATAGAAATCGGGATCTCTAATTTTATGGCAAAGAATTAAGTGACTCATAATGGAAGGCATAGACTTAATATTTAATTAGGGAAGATTTAAAGTTTAGGTTTTATTTTAGGTTAATGTTTTAATATTACCCTATAATATCCATATATGTATCAACTAATATAAAACATAAACCCCCAACTACAACCTAAAACTAAATGTATGCCATAAAATTAAGTTTCAACACTTCATAAATATTAAAACTTAACTATATACAATGGCATAATTAATATGCATAAAACATACAGGTATATTGCATGCTTCAATATAGCATTACATGTTATGAAACATGACAAAAATGCATTAGTTGATATAACACACATATATCTCATATATTAATATATTCAACATTGCCCATCAATAAGCATAAATTAAAAAACAATTTATTAAACTTTAGGGTATAATGTAACATTTACATAATAAGCAATATTCAACCCTTACTTATAAGACACATGGCATTGAACTTATCAAACACATAAGCTAACAATTAAACATGTATCTTATAAGACACATGTCATATTTATAAACATTAATTAATTAATCTTATCAAACACATAATTAACAATAAATTGTGTTCACACACTTTCCATATTTTGGCACAAAGCATTTTACCCTTAATCTTTAAGACAAATTATCTTAATACCCTTTAATGTCCATTAAATCACATATTTAACAAACACAATATAACATACAAATTATGCCAATCAAGATCAAACAACCCTTTTGCACCTTACTAAAAAATATGCAACTATTCTATATGAACAAAAACACCATGTATCAATGAACATTTTAATCACTATTAAAACATTAATTTGAATTGTCTAAACAAGTATGCTAATTAATCAATAATTAATATACAAACTTGTCATGGCCAAAATGTCACATAATCAAAATCATGTGAACAACATCAATTTTCAAAAATTGACATAGTAGCATCCATACAATGCCCTAACCATAAGAATCTCATTTCAAGCCCAATATTGAACAAGTAACATTTTAACCAAAACTCATTTGACCAACTTCAATCAACATTAAAATTTCCATTAAATATTGATGTTTGTGCCATAACCTTCATGTCTTCAAACAAAAGTATATGAATTAATTGAAATAAAAAAATCAAACACCAAGTCATGGCCGAATTTTGCTAGTCCACTAAATGATTAAAAAACAATTTTTATGGCAAATAAAGGCTACATGCATGGATCTACAACTCTACAAAGCAGTTATCACAAAACTTCACAAAAATTTTGAAAAATTACAGCTCATCTTCATCATAGAACATGAAATTTTTGGCCAAGTTTAGACAAATAAGGATCAAATTGGCTCTGATACCATTTGAAGGATGGATGCATGAAGAATCAAGCATATCATGCTATAACAAGTATAGTCATGTTTAAAAAAAATTTCTAATCAAAATGAAATAAGTAAGGTAGAACATGTTCCTTAAGTCCTTAGCAACTGGAGACTCTTAATTTCAAGAGAAATTAAGCAAAAGAGTATCCACACAAGGGAAGAAGAGATTTGACCAAGAGGAAATTTAGGGTTCTTAGAGATTTTTCTCTCTACCCAAAAATTCATATACATTTTCTTTATATAGGAATCCTTGTAAACAATTCAATATTGTTTTGGACTTCCTTAAACAATTCCATAATTGTTATGAAGTTGTTAAACTTCTTTAAATAAAACATGGATTAACATTTAATCACAATTAACAATTTAACTCTTAAATTGTTACATAACATTTAACCCTAAATTGTTTACAATTACAACCCCTTGTAAAATCCAATTTAAATAAAGAAAATGATTAATATAAATAACTTTATTACCTTTGGGAGGTGCTAGCAACCTGGATAATCAATCTCTTTGGCTATTTCTTCATCTCTTGTTTTTATGTGTGACCTCTTAGGTTCAATGTGGCCTAGCCGTGGGCCCAATATCACAGACTATTTCGATATGTTTTGGCATAACTCTTTATGAACAAAACTCCACTGATTATAGTAGGCATTAGCAATGCTCCATAACCCCTAAGTCACAATGAAGATATACTCCAACGAACCTTTACAACATACAGTTGTATAATCAAATCCTTCCGTTGTCTAATCCTAATTAGAATGGATTCATGGTATGTCAAAATCCTTATCTTAATTTTAATTTAAACATATGGAACGTGTCACCATGAAACAACCTTTCATGAACATTTTATATACCCCGGCCGGAGATTCCCTTTTCCAATGATTCTTGACATTTGTCTTGGAACTTGATATCAATCTATACCAAGTCAACGGATCCCATCTTGACTATCACTTGTCCTCACACATAAACAACAAATGGCCAAATCGGCTTATTAACACATGGCTGATAGCCTATGTTATACACATATGAACCATCGTTTATGCAGAATCCAACCGTGATATCTCAGGTCTAAGGATTAAAAATACCTAGTACGATCTTATGAAAATCATTGACTACATTTTAAATGTCCATGGGATTCATCATAAATGGCCATATTCAATAAAAAGTTCACTAACGCGTATCCATGCTAATGCCCTAGTGATATAACTTTATAATCACCCACACCAATACCATCACATGATATTCTACGGAGGCATTCAGGCATGCCTACTATGTAATATTATTGCCCAATTAATATTACCTATGTAGGGAATACTTTGATGATTGATCTTCTAAAGATTTGTATCATCGGACATTTCACATAATACATATATATAAATGAAGCAATAAACCACATGTGAAATAAGAAACATTTCTTTTATGATAAGATAAAATGTATATCAAACTATATACATACATATATCTACAAAACATAATGCCTCGGAACCGATGACACGATTGGTCTAGGGCATACACTAAAGTATTACTGACAGAAGATCCACATCTGGATATTTTACCTTTGTGGAGGAAATTTAGTCACTTGGCGGAGTAAGAAACAAAAAGTGGTGGCACTATCTAGGTGCAGAAGCTGGATTCAGAGGATGACCAAGGGTTGTGTGAACTCCTTTGGTTAAAAGGGTTACTTACAGAGATTGGTTATACACTATGTCTGTAGAATTTATTTTGTGACAACAAGGCAGCCATAGACATTGCACATAACCAATTCAACATGATCGCACAAAACATGTTGAAGTGGATCGACATTCATCAAAGAGAACCAGAAGCCAAGTAATTCAGTTTCCATTTGTTAAGTCTGAAGAACAACTGGCGGAATCTGACAAAGGCTGTGCCCAGTAAAATATTCTACAACTCACTTGACAAGTTGGGTATTGGAGATATCTATGCACCAACTTGGGGGGAGTGTTGGCGTGAGTTGGAATTGGAGAAAATTGGCAAGTCCATATTCTGGAAGGATATGATCAAAGTATTGATCTATATCAAAAATATATTGGCAAGGTTAATTTTGTTTTATTTGATTACCATGTATATAGCTTGTATATCTTCTTAACTTCTCAGCATTTCTTCCTGAGTTGTATAAATAGCAACCTTTGTATACAACGAAAAGATGAATAAAAAGAGAAATACATTTACCATGAAAAGAATACTTGTGTTGACAGAGTTAGGCGTTTGGGCTATGGCCTTTGGGCCTCCTCTGTGAGGGTGAAGTGTCTGTAGCCTGATTGTGGT
Source organism: Pistacia vera (assembly GCF_008641045.1). Classification (NCBI taxonomy): domain Eukaryota; kingdom Viridiplantae; phylum Streptophyta; class Magnoliopsida; order Sapindales; family Anacardiaceae; genus Pistacia; species Pistacia vera. The sequence continues at coordinate 1,394,572 of NW_022196053.1, forward strand.
CAGCGGACACGTGCTTCCTCAACTGGGAATTTTGTGTTAAAAAATTATTGGTGAGATTTTTTCGTGGAAATTAATTTTGGGTAGATCAATATTAAAAAATTTATATCTCATTATTAATGATTCTTTAATTTCAGACAATTAGATATGAAGTTGTTGAATTTAATTGTCAAAATACATGAATTCAATATGTATATGCATATAAATTGTTGTTTGATGTTAATTAATCTATATTTCGTGTAAAACTATTTAATCATGGTGCACACAATTCCATGCTGAACTGAATGCTTAATTGTAGCCTAGATGCGGCTGATACACGCTTATTTATTATGCTAATTTCATTTAAATGCTTAACTTTCTTGATGTCTCCAACTTTGGATTGTATTGATGGAGTTTTCTACGCTAACGAAAAGAGATCCATGTAAGAGTTTATGTTAAACTCATGATTCTGATGCTAGATCAATGAATAAAATAAAACACAACAATGAGTCGATGACATAAGAAATAGATTTTTAAAACGGTTTGATAGTAGGTGTAAATTTTACGTCCACTTTTTTTTTTTTTATACAAATACGGCTTGTACAAGTTACAAATGAGTATTCTTATTTGGGTAAAATGTAGGCTTACATAATGTTATAATAATATACTTACAGGTAAAGTAAACATTAATAGAATCACATGTATTAATAAACTTACAAATGAAGTAAGCTTATGTAAACTTACAAGTAGGTGGTATAAGTCAAGTTTATCCTTAAAAGACTTATAAATGAAGTAAACTTAATATGAAGTGACATGTGACGTGAATAAATGCTGATTGAATGTACCACACATCAAATACTTTAACTTAATTGAAACCGAATCCATTAATTACTATTATCCCTCTTGGGTGCTAGTGCTTTTATAGGACTACATATTTTAAACACAAAGAAAGGACATGGAATTAATTACACCTCCTTTTTCTATTATATTGAGAGGATTGATTATACAGATACAGTGATCCCGTCCTCTGCAATAACTGCTATATATGGAATCTGAGAGCAGTGAAAAGTGTACTCTGATGATATGCAGAACATTTTTGTCTGGAGACGATCTTCATCTTATGGAATGCCAACGGTCAACTATCAAGTTTTTTACTTCTTATTCAATGTGCAGGTTGCCTGTTATCTGCTCATGTATTGGTAAGTATGTATGCAGCTCTGTATAATGCTGGGAGCAGTAAATCAACTTCTTAAAAGGTACCTTCATGGTCAGATTATTTTCTCACAACTCAGAAATGCTTACCCTTCTAGCATCATCTTTTCTAAAACGGTTGATTCTCTGAATTTTTAATTGGATTGTCTAGCAGTACTTGTTCACTGAGCTTGAGCTTGAATATCAAGCCTAATTGCTTTATGAGCCTACCTCTAATAATAATTGATCTTTAGATGAGGTGGTGTCTAACATATGGCATTGATTAAATCCGATAAATTAAGTACATTCATTTTGACATATAGTAGCATTCTTTTTTTTTTTTTTTTTTTTTTTGGAGGGGGGGGAGGCAATTTATATGAGATAACAACGTGCATATGAAAGTCATAGTCTAGAAGACAAGCAACCTAATCCAATTGGATATTAACATGGCTTATCCTGAAGACAAATTCTCAATATACTCATAGGGTAAGAAGACAGCCAATTCAAAAGCAAAAGAATCCAAAGCTGCTAACCTTACAACCTCATGTGCTAACATATTAGCTTTTCTACTAGTCCACTGAAACTCAACTAAAGAACAACTGTGGGCTAGGTTGTATATATATACATATCTTACAATACCATCAATCTTTCAAAAAACTTTTTCCTTCCATTAGATCATAATAAGATCTAAATAGTCTATTTCTAGTAAGACTCTACTCAAACCTAGATTGGCAGTCGAAAGTATAGCTTCCCTAACAGCTGACGCCTCTGCTACAACTACAAGGGGTGTTGTAGCAAAATTTTTTTTTGCTTGCGCCGTTAACAACATACCTATGTCTCTCTTATTACAATTTCCATTGCTCCTTTGTCAGAGTACTTCACAAAAGGTGCAACACTATTGACTTTAAACCAATCAGCAGGGGGAGGGCTTCAATTATTGCAGACTGAGGCATTCACTCTCGTGTGTATTACCTCAACTTCGTTTCTGGGCCGTTTTGGGTTTGGGCCTACACATGGGCTTGAATTCGAGCCGTTGCATGATCTCGGCCCATGTAACTCGTAAATCCTAATAGAGACACATACTCATACTGTTTATTGTCAAAGCCACGCCTTAGCAATGATAATCCATCCACTACATATCAGTGATTGATGGTGCTGGTCACTGGGTTTCAACCGTGCTTAGCGGTAGAGGTAGCTTCCCCAACTCCAGGAGCCAATACCAGCTCTAGCCACCATTCCCTTAATTTCAAGATCCTTATTATCTCTTTGACAATGTCAATTTGTGAAATGACTAGTGGAAGCTAGTTGAGGCACGCAACGTGGAATAATTTGTATACCGCAACTTGGATGTGTAGTATTATTTTGTAGATGAATAAAAATTGTATTACATTCTTTTAATTTGACTTTTTAATTTCATTGTATAAAGTTGTACACTTATAGACAATAATGGGACCTGATGGAGTTTGTGTGGGGTTTGAAAGTTTGTAGACCTTTCTTTTACTGGTACTAGTTTTGAAAAAATAGTGCGCACTTGGTCAAGATCACTAGCACTTATAGTAATGCATCAAGATCTTCAAATATTATTGTTCAAAAAATCTTTATTTTTATAAACTAAACTTGATTTTATCTTGATATAATAATGGCGCTAAATTACTCTATTCTGTCATTTTGTCCTTGTGATCCTTTGGCCTCTAGTCGATTAATTAAATTAAACCACCATTATACTAGAAAATTAATGGAAAGTGCCCTAACCATGTGAGCTTATCAAATACTTGAGTGCGGTTGGCTAGGAAAGGTGATAAACTGATATACATTCCTTCAACTTTAATGCTGAATGTTGAATTAATGAGAGGAGGGGGGGTGTGGTTGGGGGTGGTCCTCCTGTGCTCCTTTTTGGGCTTATTCAGCTAGTTGCCTCCTGTCCTGTTCCTGTCCTTCGGTTGAGATTTTCAATTTTCTTTGGGAAGGGGGGCTGGGTTTCTTTTGATTCCTGGCCAACTTAAGTGCTCAACAGAATTACATAATACTGTTTTTACAATTTGAAGTTCACTGGAAGGAGATTTTTCAGTCAGAAGGAGCCCACAAAATCCTACCTTGATTCTTATCATAATAACCAACAGATTTTCTTGCAAAAATATATATATTTTTTTTCCAATAGGCACTCAACTATATATTTATACACATATGGTTAATTAAGCATTGTAATAGTAATATGGGTTATAATAATTATAATAAAATACAAATACTAAATATATCACCAGAAAAATGCCACTTGAATGTCATTTTAAGAAGTCAAAGAGAATATGCATGATTCTTTTGAAAATAAGATATGACAGCTGCGCAATATCAATTATCAAAAGCTTGAAAATTTGAAGATATTAATAGTAAATTCAAGGGATATTGCCCATTTTTCAATTTCCACACGGAATTTATGAGTTGCCATATCAAACTTCTAATCTTATTCTTACCTCTTCAAAGACGGCAAACGTATTTATCATATTTATAAGTTCTTTGAATTGAGAAACAACACTTACAATCAATGCGTGTATACTACTCTACTCAGGGATGAAGCCGAAATTCTGAATCAGTGGATTCAAAATATCAAAATATCAAAATTTATAATAAAATATATACTGAAATAATAAGCATAAAAATGTAATTTTAAAAGTTATATATACCAAATTATTAATTCTACAATTGTTCTCAACGATTTTTTATATTCTAAAAACGTTGTATAATCCCTAAATCTTTACAACTTAGGGTTTCATCAATTCTTTAAACCATTCAAAATTAACTCAATAACTAACCAAAATTTATTAAACCCAACTTGAAAATAACTAATTAATTCATACCTCAACATGAACAAGATTAAATCAAAACCTACATCAAAATATAGTAATTTAATCTTCCAATTTCAAACTCATTTATTAAACTCAACAAAAACTTATGGCTTATGATCTTTCATCAATTAAGAAAGATAAAAGAAAAGAATTTTAAGTAAAAAAAATAAAAATAAAATGAGCATCATTTTGCCTTGTAATAAAAAAAAAAGTTGTCTTTCTTGAATATCCAACCAAAAGAAAAAATATAATTTGAAAGAAAATGTGAGGAAACGAAGAGAAGAGAAAAATTAAAAAAATGTTTCTTAATAATTTATTTTGTGGAGTCAACATGAAGTTAATTAGGATTGAAATTGTAAAATCTATAAAACATAATACTTTTTAAAAGTTGAGTGGGTTCAAATCTCTATGTGAGTACGTGTCTGATTCTACGTGTATCATTAGAGACAACGAGATTCAGAAAATTTACTTAACAATTAACAAGACTTTAATTGAGCTGTGATTAGGATTTCCATGTTTTAGTTTCTTATTGAACCTGCTAATTTAATTTTCAGTCAGCCGACACTCTCAACTTCAATATTGAAAAAAGTAAGAGGTGCTGGTATAATGCATGATACAAGACTTTGAAAGGGAATGATCTTTCAAGTAAGTGTAGATTCAGGATCACCTGCAGCTTTTCCAAATAGTTTTTCGAGCAGATGATCAACCTTTAAGGACCGAACATTAAGTCAAATTAATGTGTTTGGATTTGCACCAGAAAAGTCTCATTCAACAAATACGTGTAAGTTTATATCAATATTCCGAAAATTAAGAGACATAAATAGAGAGAATAGTTGCATGGGGCATGCAAAAGTAAAATGAAGAAAATAATAGATCCCTCACGCCATAAAAGAATATACTACTGATCAGACACTTGAGTCACTAAAACAGAGAAAATAAGAGGAAACATAATCATTATATAACCTATTTGCATTTTCAGTGCATTTTATTTTGAATTAATATTTCTAGGAAATTCTACCATCACTGACTACTGGAACTCTATAAATACCCAAGGTGACAACCGAGTTCAGCCATACCTACCCATCTCTTCTTCCCTCGTTAGCTTCAGAATCACTAGAGCTACTATTCCCCCATAATCTCTCATTATGGCTACAAATTTTAACATGATTTTCATCAGTGCCCTTCTCTTTGTATTGATCACTTGTTCATATGGAATCATGTCCATCGAGGGGAGGGTGATTTTTAAGGAAATAGAGAGAAACATTGAGAATCAGGGTGTGAATGATAATATTATCAACTCAAGCCGCTGCATTTTAGAACATGAGGCAAAGGCAACCCGCTCAGTGGGTGACAGTCCTCCTTGTCCCTCGATAGCAGCAGAACACCGTGTTTCAGCAGACAGAACGGACGACTACCGTCCCACGGAACCAGGCCACAGTCCTGGTGCTGGTCACTCTCATGGGCCCGGCGCTGAAGGTCCAAACTAAATTAAAGACGCATAATTAATTCTTAATTATCGCAAAATTTCCATCATCAAATAAATGATATTAGTGTTCAATATTTGGGTATGCTTTCAATTTCTGTAGTCTATGTACCGTCCTGTTATTTCTGTCGTTTCCTTCCATGTATTTGTAAAATTCATCAATAAAGACAGCTTGATTAGCGTATATACTGAACTCAAAGTTCAGAATTCTGAGTTCTCTTCCTGAAATTTAATTCCGGATCTGTGTTAAACTGATTAAAAATGCTCACAACTTATGAATAGATCTAAAATATTATACGAGTATTGCATCATTCATATCACAAGTTCAAATATTTTAATACTTATATGATATACATACATCAATTATACAACTATAGTACCATAAATTTTCTCTCTTATTATACTTTAAGAAATGTGTATTTGTGAGCTACTTTATTACTATGATTAATATGTTGTTTTATTAATAATTCATAAAAAAAATTTAGATTTACCTACTTTGTTATATTATTAGATTTATAAAAAAAATTATATGTAAATCTGAAATACAAATTTAAAATATACCCATCAATTATCTATGGCAATAGTTGATTGGATATAATTCGTGAAATTTTGTCTTAATTATATATTACTTATTATATAACATTGTGAATTATGCAACTTCTAAAGAGTTGTTTTCAGGTCTGCTGAGACTTTATGAACTAAATTGGCAACCATAGTCCATCCCTTTCAAAGTTCTGTTGACTTTGGTTGACAACTCAAATTGCAGAACATAAAGTAGGAATCTTGACAAGTTGATATTTTTTTCCTCAAATGTTGGGATTGTATTGTTATTGTCACTACCGAAATTTTTAAAAGGAATATTTCCCCTCAACTCTTGGAAATTGATTTCTAGATGCATATAAACTCTATCACTAAGCAATTAAACCTGAGACATATCCTATGAAATCCATCAAATTAATTAAAATTATGGCGTGGCGAAGTATTAATAAAAGAGAAATGCTAGCCTTACAAAGATGTATACAAAAAGGGACATACAAAGACAAATTCTGTCTTTAATTTTTATGATTGTCTCTCTCTTTCTCCCTTTTTTTAAGGGTAGGATTTGTCTTTGTATGCTCATTTTTGTTTGCATCTTTGTAAGGTTAACATTTTTCTTAATAAAATCGATTTTAGTCATCAGATTTCGACAATTGGAATAAAGAGAGTTAATAATACAAGTGTATAATTGAGACCATAGCCATTATCATCCAAAGTGCTCCTGCCAAGAAAAGCAACTTTGGAATAAACAAAATATGGTAATTAACAAATGCGAGGAGTGAAGATATGTTTGAGGCTTCCATGATCACAATCTAGAGCTTGCGCACGGGGGCACCTTCAATTGTCGAATAACATGAAATTTAATTATCATGTTAGGGAAGTGAGATTTAGAATGGATCGTACCCTTGTAGTGTATCAGTCAAATCTTGTGTGTGGCTTTTAAGTTTGACTATAGTTCTTTACTAATTATTAGCTTTATTCTATGAGTGATGATGATAATTAAACTATATATGGACATTATTAAAAATAAATAAAAATTGTTAATTATAATCTATGCACATTTAACAATGTCGACCACTACTTAAATGAATTATTTAAGTTCACCACCACTCCCTTTATGGGAATGAATCATCAGCATAGATTTTATGTCTAACCTCTCAACTGAAGTCACATTTTCTTTATATAGAAATGCTCCAAATGGAGTAATATAAACCTTCGATTTTAAAATACTTAATTCCATCAGATCATATATTCAACGATTGCATGTGTATGTAGTATGTCTATATATCAAAGTGGCAGTTGCCTCATCAATTGTATCGCATGACTATCTTTTGATTAAACTTCATTAATTATTAGCTTAATCAACAGAGTGTTACTCATTTTATATAAGGGTATATGCCAAGAATCTAATACGTACTACAGTCTAACTTCACTTGCCAAAGAGTGTGTATATATATATATATATATATATATAATGGACGTACTACAGTTAATTTGTTTATATAATTCTAAGACGTTATACTTAGTTTTGCTTAATTAAAAAATAGAGGAATACTTTACCAGCAGGGGGTGGCTGTTCTTGCTGCATTTTTGCTGTTGTGTTTTCGCTTGGATGATGCTGCTGTGGTGTGCAGCGTGGGGCTGTGGCTGATTCTCTCCTCCAGCTGGTTTTTTTGCTACTATTTTCTGGCTGATTTCTGCTCCTGCTTCAGGTGTTTTTTGGGGTCTTGAGTTGTGGCTACTGCTGTTTTCTTGGCTGTGTAAAGGTTTTCTTTGGTTAGCCATCCCTGACCCCTTTTTTTTGGCTGTGTAAAGGGTGTACATTCTGGCTCCCTTACTTTCTTTTGTTAGGCGGCGTCCCTTCCCTGTTTAGGGTCGTGCTTCTTCGGGTTCGTCCCACTTAGATTGTAATTCTTTATTTTTTATATAATTACTAATTACCTAAAAAAATAGAGGAATACTTTATTTTAAAACCTTATATAAATTGTCATGAACACAAAAATATTCAAGGTCTTTTATGAAAATTAGACGAATCCCAAAGTAGGCTTTCATGGTGTTGTTAAAAATAGTGCGATTGAGGAGTGGCCTTGTAGTGAATGATTCTAACGTTGCTGGTTACTAACAATGTGAGAGACAGGTCATTTTTAGTTTTACAGAAAGCTTGACATGTCGTTTATATGTAAATCAGGACGGCAACAAAGTTAAGGTGCACGAAATAAGAAATCGTATTTGCAACAGAATAAAACAATTCTACTTGTAAATAAAGCCCTGCCGAATTTAGTAACAAAGCACTAGCTTCTGTTGTTAAATGCTTCTACGGGTATTGGAGCTATTGTATCAGATCTTGTCTTGGCTCCCAGTTTGGTGAAAGTTTGATCAGGGTGTCGGTCTCAAATCTCAATTTTATTGTCCAACTTTTATTAGAAGTAAGTTGGTGTTGTCCTGGGCCGAAACATTTCTCATCAGCTTAAGCAGAATGGGCTTTTTTTTTTTGACATGGCACAAGTACATATAACACATTCATAGACGGAGTGCAAGATAAATGTAGTTAATGGACTAAAACAAGGGAAAATCAAATTTAAGTAGAGATTGTGACAGTAAGTTTAGGCATTAATGGGAGTCAGGGTTGTAGTGGTGTACTGGTGTTAGCGAGAGTAAGATAAGGTGCAATAGAGAAATTCTATTCCTAGTAAATCTAAAACAAATATGAAAATAACGAAAATATCTAAGAATTTGCTAAAGTAAGGTGAGTGAATGTGAGGGTAGCTGGCGGCGGATCCAGGAGAGATAGACCTTAACAGTATCACATGCATATCCTCAGTTTCTATTAAATCCAACGGTTACCATCACTCCCCACCTCCCCATCCATTGGCTCTAACTTCAACCGCGTTTACAAACCCACCACACCTATCCTTCATCCTCAACATAAATCCTTCTCCTTATACCCTAACCTCCCTTCTCTCTCTCTCCTAATCAATCGATCTCAGATTCAGCTCTTTCTCTCTCTAAAAATTCAGATTCATTCTATTATTATTTTCTTAATTTAATTACAATCCATAACAAATAAATTAAATCTTTAAGTTTTCAAAGTGAGGAAGATATTTATATTTATAATTATAAATGAATAAGATGCAACCAAATGGCTCTGAATCATCGCAGGCCGACCAGCAGAATCCACGGCAGCAACAGCAGCAGCAACAGCAGTGGGTGGCCTTGCAGTATGCGGCTGCTCCCATGGTAATGCAGCCGCAAATGATACCACCTCAACATTATCCTATACCTCCACCGCCGTATATGCCGTACCAGTATCAACATCATCATCAACCGCACCTGCAACACCACCAGCAACAACACCATCAAGGGGGATCCAGTGGTGAAAACAAGACTATTTGGGTCGGTGATTTGCACCATTGGATGGATGAGAATTACCTTCACACCTGTTTTGGTTCCACTGGAGAGGTCCAAACTCTCTCTCTCTCTCTCTCTCTCTATCTCTATGTCAATACAACGTACTTTTGGTGTTTTGTTCATGTTCTTATAAATGTTTTTATTAACAATTTAATAAATTTGGATGTTTACATGGTAATGATTAGTTTATTATATTAGATGGGAAAGTGAAAGAAGTCGTAGGCTCGTAGCTTTTAGTGAAAAATTTTATAGGATTGAAATCGTTTATAAATTTGGGGTGTAAGTCCGTTGAATATTATGGAAATGCTCAAAAATTTAATTCAATTTTTAAGAGTTAATGATGTAATTTTATTCTAAATATGGAATGGTTTGGTCATATATTGGTCATAGCTACGCAGAATGTGAAGTACGGACTTTAAAAACTATTAACTATACTTTATAATAAGCATTGAGGTTTTGGTTCCCTTTGGAATGTGCCATGCTCATTTTCTATTTTTTTTGCAACGGTGATAATTGCAAAATGAGCCACCACTGAGTGGCCGAGCAGTCAACTAGGACTCTTGGGTGGTCACTGGAGACTTACCTAGTCGTTAACTTCAGGGCCATAAGAGATTAGTTGAGATATGCGCAAGCTGGCCCAGATACCTTGGTAATTAAAAAAAACAAAAAAACTGCAAGATGGTCGTTACAGTTTTCCCTTTCTTTTTTTTTTTTTGGAAAAAAAGTTAGCCTTCCACCATGCTCTTTGTTGACGTTACCATGTTTATTTCATCCTAGAAAGAATAAAGTTATAATGTTCAATACTTTCAGTATTATAGTGTTTCTAGCTGCAGGGCATGTATTGGTATATAGTATATACAACTAAGGCTTTTATATTTTACTTCTAGGTTTTATTACCGCTTAGGCTCTTTTTTTCATTTAATCTCCCGGAAGATGTTCTGTGGGGATGTTTTCTGGGAAAACTATTTGTTGTAAACCTTTAATACTCTCAGGAGATGTTATATGTTAGAAGTTTGTATCATTTAGCTGAAATCTCATTACACCTGGATATTCAAATGGAGGAGTCCTACTTCATTTTTATTTTTTTATCTATTTATTTGGGTGCCTTGCCTTCTCTTCTCTAACATGTAGTGTTATATATTTTGTAGATTGCCTCCATTAAGGTCATTCGCAATAAGCAGACAGGACAGTCAGAGGGCTATGGATTTGTGGAATTTTTTACCCATGCAACAGCTGAGAAAGTTCTACAAAGCTATGCTACCATGCTGATGCCTAATACAGACCAGCTTTTCCGCCTGAACTGGGCAACATTTAGCACGGGTGACAAGCGCTCAGATAACAGTCCTGATCTTTCCATTTTTGTAGGAGATTTAGCTGCTGATGTTACTGATAGCTTATTGCATGAAACGTTTGCTACTAAATATCCATCTGTTAAAGCTGCAAAAGTTGTCTTTGATGCCAATACTGGTCGCTCAAAAGGTTATGGTTTTGTGAGGTTTGGAGATGATAATGAGAGATCACAGGCCATGACTGAAATGAATGGTGTCTATTGTTCAAGTAGGCCCATGCGAATTGGTGCTGCTACTCCCAGGAAGTCCTCAGGATATCAACAACAATATTCATTACAAGGTAGTTAATTAACCTTCTTGCATTGCTTGTTCCTCTTCCTCTCTCTGCTGAATGAATTCTCCAGGATTCTTGACACTTCTTTGTGTCCATACGTCCTGTTGGTATATATATTGTTAGAAGTGAACTCTTACTCATTTCAGCCAGTTTCAAATATCTTTCTGGCATCATTTGTGCTAGAAGTTCTTTCTATAGCTTTTCCTATAATCTTTTGTTATCCACATCTAGTTTTTTCTAGGTAAAAACTATGAACCAATAATGTTTGGACTCACTTCATAGATTACACTGTAATACCACCTCCTCTTTATTGATGTGACTAGTTTCCAGACTTCAGTTTCTGTATGTATCAATAAGTAGTTTTGGATTTTTACATGTCAAAGTGGCATTGTTATTGTGGGAACAGTGATTTTCTGTTTTTATGCTTTATTTATCTCTGCTTCTTTGTTGAGCCACTTTAGTTAAGCTTGTTGATATTTATTTTCGCTATTGTCTTATGTTTCTAACGATGATGCAGGACCACAAAGAGAAGAGAAAGATGGAAAATGTTTTTGTAAAAGTCATCTTCATATTGTCAGTTCAAGTGATTCTTTTTCTGCTTGGCTTTTGTTTTGGTAGGTGGATATGCATCAAATGGTGCCTCAGGCCAAGGCTTTCAATCTGATGGGGATTCTTCAAATACAACAGTGAGTTTCATACCTCTTTCATCTAGTTTTTTGGATAAGGACCAGCACTTTGGCTAATCCTTGTTTTGTTATAGATATTTGTTGGAGGGCTTGACCCTAATGTCACTGATGAAGATCTCAGACAACCTTTTTCTCAGTATGGTGAAATAGTCTCTGTTAAAATACCAGTTGGAAAAGGATGTGGGTTTGTACAATTTGCCAACAGGTGAAGTTTCTGGTTGTATTTTCCTGTGGCATATTGGTAAACAAAGTAATAATTTATCTTTACTCTAGTTCATGTTTCAATCGCTCAGTTACTTTTGATCTTTCTTAACAGAGATTATGCTGAGGAAGCATTGCAAAAATTGAATGGGACGGTAATTGGCAAGCAAACAGTGCGTCTTTCTTGGGGCCGCAATCCAGCTAATAAGCAGGCATGTCTCTCCCCCATTTACTACCAAGCATTTCTTAAAATTGAATAAGCATTGTGCTAAATCGTATACCAGTGAATACTATTTGAAATCTGGAAAGAATTTTTTTTGATGAATACTGAACTGAGCATCAGAAAACAATTGAGCTATCAAATTGAGTTGGTATGGTATTATATTTTGTTACGAGTTGTTCAATAACTAGAATATTTGTGGTTTAACAGTTTAGAGGAGATTACGGGAACCAATGGGGTGGTGCATATTATGGAGGGCAGGTCTATGATGGTTATGGCTATGCTCTACCTCCACCACATGATCCAAGCATGTATGCTGCAGCAGCCCCAGGCTACGGGGCCTACCCTGTTTATGGCAGTCACCAGCAACAAGTAAGCTGAAGGAACTGAATGAGAATGTGTAGCTGCTATAATCAAATGTTATCACGCTAGAAAAGGCAAATCTGCCTGATTTCTTTGAAGTCCTCTTGGTTATGTAGAATTGTTATAAAATCCCTTCCGTTTTGGAGCGGAACTGAATTTTGACAACCTGAGGTAGTTTTCTAGGGATTGGATTTATTATTTGTTTAGAACTAAGGGAGTTAATGAGAAACTTATTGTTGGAATATATGATCTTGCAATGTGTGCTCTGTGGATGGAGAGTGTGTCATTGGGTTTGATCTAAAGTTGTGGTATCGTTGCGTGCTTGCGGTATTTGGGAGTGATTCGTTGGTCAGCATTTTCATAATCCGTATTTTAGTAAACTTTTGTCTTAAAAATATATAGCGGTCTCCTACCTCTATTACTTAAACTGGGAAATTTGTGTCTTGCTGATGTTACCTGATTGCGTGAATCCGGGTAGAATGGCTTTACCTAATCCTCTCAACATTAAATATAAACAGATTCTTATCAAGTAATCCTCTCCAATAAATAATAAACAGATTCTTTGTTATAAATCCCTTGATATGAAAGGGGCCACGTTTTTACAGTTGTACAACTTTGTTTTGTTATATCTTAATCAATGTTCTGAAATCCGGACTGTCTCTTGACTCGATCAAGAGGTCGACTCTCCAGTCGCGCAATCTAACATCAGTATGTCCAGCATGTTTGAAACTAGCAAACATTTCTTTGCAAAATTACGCATTAGTCTCTACAGGTTAGAAATCTAGTAAACACACCACTGTGATCTAGGCGAGAAACCGCAAAGTAGTCAGGTGGTGATGATGACGATTGGTGACCAATCGGAGTACAAGATGGTGGAGGTTTTGATGTGGAGATGAAGATGATGCTGATGGTGATGTCAGGTGCAATGGTTGGCATCGAAAGCTACCAAAATTAGGGATTTAGTGACACGGTTTAACTATTGGATCGGTCGGATTGACGGTTCGTTACTATTATGCCAATCCAAAATTGGTCCAATCCGGACTATAAGCTAAAACCGAGTTTTGAGTGTACCAAAGACGGGGCTAATTCTCGGTCTGATTGGTCAAGCCTATCGGTCCGATCCAAGTTTTAGAACACTGATCTTAATAACCTTTTTGTAATGTAAAGGGCATCACATTAAAGTAATTTCTAATATTAGATGTTGTGTAGCTCCAGGAATTTAAGTTAGTTAAATTGTACTGAGTTAATATGATGTGAGATTATATTAGTTGCCAGTTGAGTTTAAATTACTTAAATTGGACCGAGTCAATACGAGATACACATATACAAGTAAATTCCTTCAGTTCCAATGGGTTCAGCATATACGGTATCGTGTTATTTACAAAACCAAACCAATTTGATTCCCGATTATAAGTTTTATTTAAAATAATCCTTGTGATAATCAGTTTGTAAAAGCAATGGAGTAGATTACTCGTGTTCAGTGCAACTATAATCATTACGACCATGAGGGCTATGAAATCTACGATGCAATTGGTCCTATTTAGCCACAGGCCCCCAGCCCCCAGGACGAGGCCTATATTCGCGTCTTAAAATGACTCAAAATATTAAACAAAATCAATGTCCCCGAAATGAACATCAAATGAGCAATAAGGTCCCTCATAAAATTAGGTAACGTAATCTGCGCCCTGACAATCCGGGAGCTGCCATGTGATTTTGGATGGAAATTAAAGCCATTCATATCAACGGTAGGATTTAAGAAGTCCATGAGGGATTATAGACTAGGAAGAACACAAACATATCTCACAACTTTTAGGCACTCATTACGGCATTGTCGGTTCTGTTGGACCCAAGGGGCGCACAGCACCCTAGAGTTGGGTTCGCTAGATGGGAAGCAAAGAATAATAATCTCAACAACTCTTACCGAGTCCTTAATCATCATTAGATTATCTGACAAATTTTACGTACGTGATAATCAAACAGAAATCTAATGTAATTTAGAGACGGTGGTCCACTTGATTACAACTCTTAATTAGAAAGATAAAATTAAAATAAACCGGTCTGTGATGGTGGATGCACATGGTTGATACTCCCATGGAGGTAAGCAAATGATAAGGTCATACAAAGCATCCACGTGGCTTCCAGTAGCTTCTACAGGTGTACCTACTGTTACCTTTTGGGTCGCCGCTTCTTAAACCGTTTCATCCAATCTAACCATTATTATTATTATTATTATTATTTATGCTTTTCTATTGATATTTGGTAGATATTTTATAAATAGAAAATAATTAATTATTAAGGGTTATGTACTTAATTTGGTAACAGCTGGCCCGGCGGCCTTTCGACTTCTCTTGGGCCAACACGTTTCAATGGCACAAGTCTCTCTCTTCCCTCTCTCCCCTCCTTCGACACCTACCGCTATTGCTTCTCGTCTGCGACTTCACAATCACAGCCGACTCATTTTTCAGTTAAACAGAATTCAAGCTTCTGATTCTACTTCTACTTCCGCTTGCGACTCGAATCCGAAAGTCGTCGTAACCAGAGAACTTGGCAAAAATGGAAAGCTCATCAAAGCTCTGGTACACATTCTATTCTATCTTATGATGCGTTTTGCTGTTTCTTCGAGTACTGTAATTATCATACATTGTCTCTTTTCGTTTCCTGTAACGCTACTACCCGCAGCTTTGTTTCACTTTGTTTTTCTAGCCTAGATTTAAACTTTGAATATCTTCTAGCTTCTGTCTATGTTGTATAGCTTCGGGAATTGTTTGCTTTTTTCTTTTTATTGCCATTTTGGACTATAAATTTATTTGTGAAGTGTTTGATCAAATGCTGAAACGAACGTTGTCTATTTCTGTATTGTTTTACTCCATACGTTTTTCTTTGTATTTCTCTACGTTTTCCTTAGTATTTCTACGACTTTTTTTTTTTTTTTTTTTTTTTGTGTTTTCTTTCAATGTAGTAGGGATTTTATCTGAGTTTGAGGTCGCCTCTTGTTGAAAAAAAAAAAAAATGTAGTAATTGTGTAGATTTTAAAGTGAACTAGAATTTTTTTATTTCAAAAATGTAATAATAATAATAAAACAAGCGTCATTTTGAAATCAATATGGAAAAATAGATAAATAAATCTTATGATTCTGTAGATAGTTAAAGTTTTTTTACCAAACTTTTCTTTTGATTGACTAACCATTTTTCCATTATTTGCTAGTGAATTTCTTTCCCTAAGTTTGAAGGCATGCATTTACTATCTTAAATATAATTGATTAAAATAAAATAAAATGAGTCACCACTAAGAGTAATGGCATGTGATCACATGAAACCTGTTGCTGGTATATTCTGTTGGTATGTAATGAGTAGCATTTCAGAAATGGCCTCATTTTTCTTTCTGTTATTTTATTTTATTTTATTTTTGAAACTGTACATATATAAGCTAAATTTCTCCTAAACCTATAATGAGCAGGATTTGATTTTAAGATCTTTTGAATACCCCAAGAATCGAACCAGTTGAACTAGATGGTTCCCATTATATCCTTATTTAAATATAATTGTCTAGAATCCTTTGCTATTAAAGGACATGTTAACTAAAATCTTTCTCTTTCTCAGTGTGCATATTAATTTATTTTGCAATACTTAAAGGTGGCTTTGTTAAGCTTCATATGATAACTTCATTAGAACATAATCTGTGTTGTTTCGTAACTACCATGGTTGTTTCTACTATACTCCGTACTTACTGCCGTGGTTGTTTCTACTATGCTCCATACTTACTTTTGGTAGCGGTTTCCGTCCCCTCTGAAATTATGTGTGCTCAATGCTGATCTGTTGCTTTTTCTTCGCAATGTCAGTTTTGTCACACTCCACCAGTGTCACAAACAAGCACCACCTGTTTGTAATCCTTCTTTCCTTCCGGTGTAATAAAAAAATTTATTTTCTGTTGTTCATTATCTTTTTTTTGTCTTTGGCTGTGGCCTGATGAGCACATGAAGTAATGTACAAGATTTGAAAGTACATATTTTATTATTCTAATGTGTGTAGTGCAGTGTCTTGTTTTTACAAATTTGTATGAGAATTTTTTATGTGTAACATGTTGCATTGTTAGTAAAAACTTGTATTGTTGATTCTTGTTGTCTTGTGGCCCACTTACACTTTCACTTATGCAAATACTTATAATGAAACTGGATTATATGGCCAAGGCACCAGGCAGCATTGATTTATTCAAGACAAAAGAATATGCTGGGGAGGATTTTCCTCTGGCTGTACACTTTCAATAGGTGATGGTGCTGAGATGGAATTTTTGTTTCTGGATACAGGCAAAGCATGGGATCAATTGTTTGGAGCTTCCACTTATCCAGCATGCACCGGGGCCTGATTTGGGTAGACTATCTTCTGTATTAAGTGGTTAGTTCTCTGCTTACCTTCTAATGGAAACAGAAAATTACAAGTTCTCTAACTTTTCATTTGGCTTGATAGTACTATGGAATGGTTCTTTCGTGCATGTGCCAGGTATTCCTATACGAGGGCCATTTGTAGTTCTAGAGAGTCTACCTAACCCATATAATGTGAGGAGATATGTTCAATGTGTCTATTTTCGTAGTTTGTGAGACTGTTGAGTATAGCTCTCTTGTGTACCACATCCTTCTCACCAGCCTAATTTTACTGAAGTGGATGTTCTGCATGGTAGAATTACTTTTTCATTTTAGTGATGAGAATTCTTGTGTGATATTTATTATCTTATGGTCCAAGACAGCTAGCATATGAATAAATTCTTTTGCCCTTCTTCTTATTGTACTTTTCTGATGGGCAGCAGATGCTGCATTCGACTGGATCATCATAACTTCGCCTGAAGCGGGTTCTGTCTTTATAGAGGCATGGAAGTAAGGTTTAAAACTTATTGGCTGGACATTTTACACTTCGTATATGTTACATGTTTTATGCAATTTACTAAGATGTTTTGATGTGTTCTATTTTTTATTTTTTTGTCAAGATAGTCAACGCTCATATATGACTTGAAATTTGAGTGTGCTTTAATTTCTGCCGACTCGGGTGTTTTCTTATTACCATGCTTATGTCCTAGTTCATTTTAGGATGTTTATAATTTATCTGCATGCTTCAACTGCTTCTGTTGTAGTTATGCATGAGTTGAACATATTTTACTGGACCTCAGATTTATGTTTCTTCCGAAGTGGCAAAACATTTTATCATCTGAAAGCTGTTTAACTTTATCGACTGAATTGACTACATAAGGATTGAATAAGTGGAGCTGATTATGTTGTTTCATAATAATGATGCGCTTTTTGTGTGTGTGTGTGTGTGTGTGTGTTTGTTTGCTTTCTTTGATTATCTACAGTTAACAATCTATGCCTAAATTATGAATTATAGGGAGGCTGGTACCCCAAATGTCAAGGTTGGTGTTGTGGGAGCTGGTACAGCTAGTATTTTTGACCAAGTAAGGCTATTGTCAAAGCATTCGCTCGATGTGGCTTTTACACCATCAAAAGGTATTCATGCATGTACACATGTGTGGGAATGTTGATGAATTTTTTATTGCCCTACATTTTTGCCTATTATGCATCATTTAGTATTTAAGGAGACTTGAGAATAAGAAAACGCATTTTAAAACCTTGTAGCTGTTTAAGAGTTAAGTCTTTGGCAAGTGTTTTCAATACTTGAACATAATAATAAATGAAAGAGTAGAATAGTTGCGTGCTATAAACTGTCAACTTTCTAGCGAAAAGGTCTTGTTGCTTTGCATATTTCTTTTCTTAAAATTATGGGTCTGTAGATTTTAAATCTAGATACAAATACTTTCGTTTGGCACATTGGCTGATAGTTTTGAACTTCATCTAGTGAGACATACATTCATGTCCAAAGAAATGGAAATTACAACTTTAATTATTTCTTTTTCATTGTTTTTCTCCTCGAACTGTTGTAGTAAATAACATACTTTCTGTATAAAGAAAGGGAAGTTTAGCTATATATGTGTATATATATGTAATTTATTTTTCCCTGTTTTTCTTTTTCCTCTTTGAAAGTATTGTGGTGAATTACTTGTGATTTGAGCATCATTAACATGTTATCTACTGTTTATTATATCAAGTCATTGGGTGGACTTATAATCTGATAGGAACCCAGAATTTCCCATCAATAATCTTCCACAAAACCAAAACCAGAACACTCCTTAACCTCCTCAGAACACCGTCACAGAACTTCCAATCACCAAAGCAATTTAATCACAACACAGCAATTCCAACACACAAGAGATACTGAATAACTTCGATATTTATATAAACATAAACCAGCAACAACACTGATCTAATGATAATCGTTTTCACTACAATCAAGCTTGACAAATGGAAAAAATAAAGCAACCATTAACAGCAGTAGAAGAACAAGAGAACCCAACTGGACTTCAAGAGCCCGCACCTCCCCAACCCCTTTTTCCCTTTTAACTTTTCTCAATGAATCCCTCCAATTCTCTGACATTTCTTTTTATGCTGCTTACTCACTCGCCATAACAGAATTCAGCCTTACTCAAATCATCACTTGCCACTTGTCACTCTCCCACAAACCTGGTACCACACTCCCAAATATGCATAAAGCCTGACCAAATCATCCTTCAACCTCTCCTCACCCCTTTATTTCTTCTCCCATACACCAATATGTTTGTGGTCTCATCATTACAACCCCAAACACCCCACCCCCACCACCCCCCAACCAACAAGGAGAGCCGTCTTGTCCTCAAGGTGAAAAGCTGGAAACTGTAGATTGAGAGTGGAGAAATCTTCCCAAGTGTTTTCATACTTTGGCTAATACATCACTTATACCATTTAGTAACTTTCTCTGCTTAAGCACTGCCCCAGGCTTAATAGCCAAAGTTAAATCTTCATTAAGAGCAGTTGGAAGCTATTGAACATTTGAAGTTGGGAAGGTTGTCTTCTTAAGTTGGGACACATGAAAGACATTGTGAATTCGGGCAGTGGAGGGTAGTTGCAATTGGTGAGCTATGGAACCAATTTTCTCAATAATCTCAAAGGGTTTGTAGTACCTGGGGCTCAATTCCTCATTGTATCGTCGAACCAAAGAGCAAAAACGGTAAGGTTGTAGCTTGAGATAAATCGAATCCCGCACTTCAAAACTGAGTTCCCTCCGTTTTGCATCCGCAAAATGCTTCATTCAGCCTTGAGCTTTGACCAGATTTTCTTTTAATTCCTGGAGAATATTGTTTCTGTCAAGTATTACCTGATCCACTTCCTCAACCGCTGAATTGTGGTCGGAATACTTAAGGATGATCGGGAGATCGTGCCCATATAGTGCTTTGAAGGGCGTCATGCCAATGGAGCTGCTAAACGTAGTGTTAAACCAAATTCAGCCCATGAAATCCATCTTGGCCACTGTCGGGGCTGGGTGCCAACAAAGCACCAGAGGTATGTTTCCAAGCAACGATTGATGACTTTCGATTGGCCCGAGGTAGGGGGATCTGCGAAATCACCCAAGGGGTAAAAAGGCTGACGTGGACGTCGATTGTAAAAGCGTGGTGGAATGTTAGGATCCCGCATTGGACGGGAAAAGGGTGGGCATGTGGGTTATAAAGGCCTTGGGCGCCCTCCCTTGGCAAGTCGGTCTTCCAAGGAGAGTTCTACCCAAGCCCAAAAAAGGCCCATTGCCCAACCCAATTGTTTGAGTTGTTGGAGTGGGTTCCTATCAATTGGTATTAGAGCATGATCCTGTGCCTACGTGGTGCCACATGTGTGTCAGATTTACCTTGGGCCTAGGCTGCTACCTCGAAGGAGAGGGGATCGGCCCAAGGTAAGGGGATCCGCAAAGTCACCCAAGGGGTAAAGAAGTCGACAGGGATAAAGAGGCCGACATGGACGTCGGTTGTGGAAGCGTGGTAGAATGTTAGGATCTCACATTGGAAGGGAGAAAGGTGGGCATATGAGTTATAAAGGGCTTGGGTGCCTTCCCTTGGCAAGCTGGTTTTCTAAAGAGAGTTCTACCCAAGCCCACAAAAGCTCATTGTCTAGCCCAATTGTTTGAGTTGTTGGAGTAGGTTCCTATCATAACCAGATCGGTTTTTTATGTTTATGCAAAAAAGGATATCAGTTGCTACATAATATCCAACCAATGATTCCGGGGTTTCTTAGTAAATGGTTGTAGATTGCTTTTTTCACATCACTGTTTGGTTTCTAATAGCTTCTGAAGATGATTTTAACCTTTTGGGGTAAATTGTTCCTCCCTGCAGCTACAGGAAAAGTTTTGGCTTCAGAGCTTCCAAAGAATGGGAATGAAAGATGCACTGTCTTGTATCCTGCTTCTGAAAAAGCTAGCAATGAGATTGGTATGTGAAAAGTTCTGGTTGTATGCTTTCCTTTTGAAGGATGTGCTTTTCTTTTCTTTTTCTTTTTTCCTGCTTTGGCACTAATTAATTTAAGAATTGCTACACCTTGAGTTGTTACTTATTCACCATGAGGTACTTAATCTGGTTGGTTCATGCTACAGTGATTCTTTTACCTTTTCCTTGGAACTGTGGTTATAATCCTGACTTTGTTCAGTTTGTTAACGGCTAATAACTGGTTTTAATTAATTACAGGATTCATTTTTGCTTTGTTATATGGAGAATTTGTGGTTCATTTAAACTTTTGGTTGAAGTTTTGGTAACACATCAATAAATTGTTTGCATATTATGGCTGTGATGCCAGGGCATTTTGTCAATATATGTTAAGAGAAAATGTTTGATTTATGTGGTAATTCATAAGTTTATACTATAAGTGAGCTTCTATAATTTCTAATGTTACAAAAGAAAATATGTTTGGTAAAAAGTTTCATACTTTGACTCCTTATGTATCATACTTCTAATTGTTTTGAACATCTATTTTCCATGTATGTTTCAGAAGAAGGCTTATCCAATCGTGGATTTGAGGTTGTGAGGCTGAATACATACACAACGGTTAGTACTGCAATGCTGGTACATAGTTTCATTTCCTCCTATGAGTGATATAAATTGGTTTTTGCTTTGAGTGATATAAATTGGTTTTTGCTTTGAGTGATTTTCTTCTTGTCTTTACGATGGTTGTACGTCACATGACTTTTTATCTTCATGTTGCGTTCCTGAATAAATCAAAGAAATTTATATGTTAAATGGGTGTAAGGTGGCCAAATGATGATTATTGCTGAGAGGCTAATTCTCTCTGTTGCAGACTGGTATTCAGACGTACCTTAATAATTTTCCTTGGTGTCTTGTTTGAAATGGTTTGTTTGGCGAACATGATGATGTATTACTGGTTATGGTCTCCTACGCATGGGATTTTTATAATTATAAGAGTCTTGATGTGCTTGGTTTGATTATCAATATAGCCCTAGAACTCTAACTTAGCAGCCACCTTATAATTTTTTTCAGGAACCTGTTCATCATGTTGACCAGACTGTTCTGAAGCAGGCACTTTCTACCCCAGTTGTTGCAGTTGCTTCACCTTCTGCAGTTCGGTAAGTAGTTGGTGGTAGTAACATATAATATTTTCCATCCTAGACTAAAGTTATATTAAAAGCTTTTGTATCCATCAATGAGGAAATTCATGACTTGAACATACTAAGTAAATCTGGGTATCACTGTAATTAACCTTGATTTTTGATAGACAAAGGCTCATGGAAACTCATGCATTTCTTATTTCTTCATCATTTTGTGATCCCTAAATGACCAGCAGTTTTACAATGGGGGTAGTTCTCTTCCAAATACTTGATTCTTTTTGGTAATATTTTTGCATTGACTTTGTTAAAAACCTGTGTTGCAACAGTTCCTGGGTCAAAATTATTTCAGAATCTGAGCAGTGGAGCAATTCAGTTGCATGTATTGGTGAGACTACTGCTTCAGCTGCAAAAAGATTAGGCCTGAGAAACGTTTACTACCCAACACATCCTGGACTTGAAGGGTAATCTTCATTCTCATTTAACTGATGCCTTTTTAATATATTATTTGAACGATCACCGATATAAATTTTTGTGTTCTACTTGCGCTTTAGTATATTACAATATACTAACTGCAGATGTGGACACCTTATATTTTTGGTGGCAGTTGGGTAGATAGCATCCTTGAAGCCTTGGGAGCACATGAACGTATCTAGACGTTTAAGTTATTCAGGTGATACTTATAATGATTTCTTGCCCAGTGGTTAAAAAATTGTCATTATCTCCTTTCGTAGTGGACTATTGAGCCTTTCATCTCTAGTTTCCTTCCAGCTTACTGACGTGGAAAAATCAGGCAAGATTGGGGTAGCACATCTACAAATGAGGTTTGCGTGACTTGCATAATTATGACAGGAAAACTTGCGAGCGGCAGAACAGAAAGGTTCTGAGATGTTTGACATTGTGGAGACATTATATCTCGTTGGCATAGCTTTCTTTTGAGGTCACTAAAGAGGCTATTCAAACGACTTGTCGAAAAAAAGCTTCTCTATTTGTTTATTTTTTTCTTTGATTGTATTTATATATATGATTTCACATAATTATACAACTCACTGACTGGATCAGGACTATTGCTATATCGCAATTTCTTGAATTGCTGACGACCAGGGGAAGTCTTGTTAGGAGTAGAGCTGTGATTAATCTCTGTGGATTCTGTTATTGTACGATACTACTGTACATTTGAAGTTATAATGGAGAGTCCTTTCTTTTTGACATCTTTAATGTTTAAGTTTGTTTTCTATTCTACCAGAAGGACGTACTTTCAGGTTTGGATAGGATATTATGCCTGGTGGTCCTTCAGTGGTGAGCCATATAGTCGAACATGGCCGTGTTTTGTTAGTACTTTTAGTGGCTATAATGGCTTTATTGTTATTACGAGTTTCTGTCTCTCTGTGTGCGCTTGTGTGTGTGGTTTCCTTGTCTCTATCTCAACAACGTGGGAACCCGTAATAGGAAGTTATGCTGTAAGTAGTGGATGTATCCATGATGTATTTTAACTGTGGAAAAGTGGATCCTGGTTGAGTTGATCTAAACGTAAGGGATTATTTCAGTAATTATGATTTATGACATCTTCCAGTGCTGAGAACAACAGACTTATATTACATTCAAGTGCTCTACGGGTTTGTAGGATTGTAGGACTACGAGGAAGGCTGAAGTTGGCCCAGAAGATCACATTTGCCACTGTCATGTAGATTTAGTTATGTTTCTTTAATCGTTTTGGTAAACATAAAAATACGTTTGAATCCATACCCTTATTCCATGCATATTCATTTCTGTACAGCGTCGTTCCATTTCCATTAACTCTTAGAGAGGACCCAGTTCTTCCGTGGCCCCATATCCAAGCGATGAGCATCCAGTCCCTGTGTATCACATAGACTATCAAATTTTCTGTTTATTATTCTTGATCTCTGTTGTATAATAGCAGTATGCTAATGAACTGCTTGGAATGACATAAAACAACCAACAAATCAATGCCCGAGGTGGGGGTGCAGCAATAATAATTGGTTAATGGTTTAGGATTCTAACTTAAAAAAACTCAAATATAAATGGCGAAATAAGATGTAATGCTGTTTAATGACACTGAACAGGATGACTAAGAACAAATTTTGTCTAACTTTAAGTGACGTAATTTTATATATTGTATATGTAAAAAGAGATCTAAAGTAATATGATTGTCGGGAATCATTGAGAAAACGGCCTCAGGAATACGTGGTAAAGTAGTTCCACTAACGATGCTGACAGATAGCCGAGTCATTGAAATTGACCCCACCACATAAAGGTTGTCTAAGATGAAAACATGAAGATGAAGAGATGAACGCAGATTGAGAAAGCTTGAGACGAAACTCCTAAATCTTAACCTGTAAATGTAATCAGGTTTCTGCCTTAATTTAGATGGCTCGTTCAGTGGTGGACCATTGCACTTTGCAGTCGTGATAGTGATTGTCTATTCACCTTTACAGTTGTAGACGGTTGACTTAATGTATTTTGAAACGACATTGCTGTTTTCCTATTCCAATCACACTTTTTGCATTATATTTTGTTTTTGAAATGACAGGAAGAAACAGCGGTATGCAGGAGGCAGGATTTGAATCTTGACTGACCAATTATAAAGTATGGAAAGAGTCCAAAAAAATATATTTTTTAATTGTGATTTGAAAATATATTTATTATATGTTAATTCAGTCTATACTTGAATTTTTATACTACGTTTACAAGCATGACTTGGTTCAGTTGAAACTTCCGTTGTCATCCGTATGTGTCAATTGTCATACTTCAATAGATAGTTTTATTACTGGGGTTAAATTCTTACATATGTTTCCATGTATGTTCAGGGGAAGGTCAAGAGGCTGAATAGTACATGTGCTACAACTTATGAGAAATCTTCCGGTATCTGAAGCAACAGCCTTGAAATACATTCATAGGCTACATTAATAATTTCTTTTTCGTGGTTACTATTCTCAGTAATGTAAGGGTGAGTTTGGTTCAAAGAATGTTGGATTACTAGAAAGTTAGATTATCTTAAAAATTATTGGAAATCTTTAAGAAAATATATTTGGTTAGTTGGAATAAATTAGTGGGTATGTTTTATTAATATGTTTGGTTGGGAAGAATAAATTGGTGGGTATGTTAATTAAATTACTGAATTGTCTTCTAATTAAATATTATTATTATATTCTTTTTTAATATTGATTATTATTTGGATTATTATAAACCCCCTGCATTTAAAAACTTAGCAAAAATAACCCCATAATAAAAGTTTGGAAAATCAACAAAACACCCCCACCAAGCTAGCCACCACTGTCGGCAACCTAACGGCGCACGGAAGATAGGAAATGGCCTCCGTGCGTCGTATGGCCATTTTCGGCCAACGATCTGGCCGAAAATGGCCAGATCGCGACAGATCTGGCTGTCAACGGCTAGATCGATGGCCGTTAATGGCCACAGATGTGGCGTGGCCGTTAACAGCCATCAATCTGACCGCCAAAGTGGCTGTTAATGGCCATCAATCTAGCCATCAATGGCTAGATCTGTTGATCTGGCAATCAACGGCTAGATTGATGGCTGTTAACAGCCAAATTTGTCACGATATGACCATTTTCAACCAGATCTCTGGTCGAAAATGGCCATATCGGTGCACAATGGCCATTTCCGGCCTTCCGTGGGCCTTTTCGACGGTGGCGGCTGGCCATGGCGGTGGTTGCCAACGGCAAGCAGCAACAGGTGGGTGGGGTTGGTGGTTTGGGTGGGCTGCAATTTGTTTAGAATTCAAAGGTAATTTTGTCAAAAAAGTTAATTAATTGGGGTGAAATAATAAAAGCAACATTCATGTAAATAAATTTAAAAATAAGGGCATTATTATCTTAAAATTTTATTAATAAGAGATAGAATTATAAAAAAAAAATATTACCCTGGTAAAAAATAAAGGTAATCAGATTACTTTCAATATTACCAATGGTAACTACTATTGGCATTTGAAGATTATCGAAATTTGGTTGTCAAGTAATATAAGATGACATAATTTATGTAATCCCACGTTACCTCCAACCAAATATCCCCTAAAATTCAACAGGAAATGTCTTTTATGGCTTGATTACAAGTAGCTGAAATTTATAATGATAAGATAATTAAAATGTTGAAATGGGATTATGGCTTTGAATTGTTCTCTGCAGGGAGAGGTGTCCCCTGAAGGAAAGACGAGATCATGACAAGCGATCGTTCCGGTTGGTTACTAGGAACCATATGCCCAGATCCTCTTACAGTGGCGAACGTCACTCCCTTGTACCCAACCACATATCCTCCAACCTGCGTTGACCACCACATTAACTAGTGATACCTTTTAATTATTTTGATGTGTACGAATGGTCAAAATAATAATACAATACCTCGCCTCTGATGTTCCATGGGCGCCAAGCTGTTTCCACTGGAAGATTCAGAGTGTTTATGGAGTACCGAGAGGATGTCACTGGAACGCGTCCATCAGTGTCTCCACTGCAGGTTTATTTTGAATTACATTCAAATGTTAGTGCCAAGTCTGTTGTATAGGTTCACTATTTGAATGTTAGATGCAACATTATGTGAACTTTTTCGAAGAAGCTGTTGTAGAATCTAGACTTACCTATATATCCACACTCTTATTCCGCTTGCTATCAGGAGCTGTATTGTGGGTAGAACAGTTGTTGGGCTGTCTGTCCATCCTACAGAGCTGGCAAATAATGCAAAAGAAATTTCCTTTCAATTCCTCAAATTTATATTATTTAGTTAACCTTGGGAGTTGATATTAATAGCTCAGTTGATTTAAGTTTATAAGGATTGTACAAAAGATAATGTGGACGACTTTCATTTGAAAAATAAATTGTCGATTTAGTTTGCATATAATTATTTCTCAGAAGGATCTAATTTTTGAATCTTTTGAGCCCAAAGATGTCCAACTACAATGTAAATCAAGAGAATAATAGGTTTAATCAAATATGATATTTAAAGGAAAGAAAATTAGTCTTACCTGCAAGCTGACCAATTAGTAGATTTGACATGCAGAGCTCTTTGCACATCGGCAAGATTTAGGTAGGAGTTAACATATATCTCGGAGCAGGGGTCAATATCTTTCACCTGATGGAAGACGATCATCACTGGTTAAGTTGACAAAATAATCAAAACTCGTTTTCTATACTATTCTTTTATCCTGATTGGTGAACATATACTTTTGGAGTATAGATATTATGCCATTTAGGTTTAATCCATGAAATTTACTAGAGCCTTGGAATTAATGTTTAAATTATAGGTAAATACGAAATTTGAGTCGAAATATCAATGTTGTTACGAGTACAAACACTTACGGAACCAGATGATGAGCCACCTTTTGATGCTGGAGCAGTTGCTTTTGACTGGCAAAGTGGATAGTAGATGTTGTATATATCTATGTTCCCAATCTCGTCATCTGCTTGGTTTTGATACTTTAAACATGTATTTGAAAAATTACCAGCAACAAAATCACAGTATTTGTTAATCCCTGCGTTGGTTTCATCAGAATTTAATGCATGGGTCCAGAAATAATTGTACATTCCTTTGTTGCCCGTATTATCATCTATCCAAGCATTCCCAATCTGCATTATTGATTGAAATGTTGGTATCAGTCTTCAACTTACTTTTGCATATCATATTTATCAAAATATTAGCACAGTTAACTTACGGCAATCCCTTTGAGGTTGATGATAGTTTTTTTTGTGTTCTTCGTGTTGTTGTTCCTCAAGAGAATGGTATTTGCCAGCTGAGGAACATAATGACCAGCATAGCTCTCACCAGCTATGAAGAAATCACGGGTTTTATATTGGGGAAACCTCTCCAGCCAGTTTACAAGGAAAGTATAAGCATCCTCAGCGGTGCTCTTGTCACCGGCGTTGGCGTAGTCTGAACTAGTGTTTGAATATGAGAACCCCACTCCTGCGGGGGACTCCAAGAAGATCACATTTGCCACTGCAAATTTTTTGACCTTCTTTTTAGATATGTATGTATGATGGTTTTTAGTAAAGAATTTTTTTTTTTTTTTTTTTAAAGTATCCATACCGTTGTTCCATGCATATTCATTTCTGAACAGGGTCTTTCCATCACTGTTAACTCTGAAAGGACCCAGTTCTTCCATGGCTCCATATGCAAGAGATGAGCAACCTGGCCCTGTACATCACAGAAACTATCAATTTTACAGTGTTCCTCTTTTTCTTATTTTACCCACCCAAGGTTTGGGCTAATGACACTTTCGCACCCGTCAAGTTTCATAATGACATTTTCGCACCCACCGTCACAATTTTTCCATTAGTTTTAACTGCAGAAGGATAGAATAGTAAATTCATTTTATTTTTATTTTTATTTTCTCTTCTTTTAAATATTAAAATATTTTTATAAATAAATAAAATTTTGAAAAAAAAAAAAGTGCAATCGGCCAACTGGTGCTGGCGGTTATCAAAACCGTTGACGGCCACCAGTCCATCTCATCATGGTTCTCAAATATGTTGGCTCGACTTAATCGAGGAAAGCTTCATCGCCCTCTTCTACCTGTCCTCTTGTTTGGGAGTTCGCTCGCAAGAACTGGTGGCCTGGCGCACCAAGGGGGATCTTTCGATCACTCTGTTCGATCCAAGGTGCAAATAGCTCCTTTTCTTCTCTCTCGGCAATAGGGATAATAGGCATCTTCTTTTCTTCTCGTTGCTTTTCCCTAGTTTCTTGCTTTCGAGCCGTAGTTTCCTACTTCATTTCGGTTTTCTTTTTGATCATTTTTACTAGTATTAAACTATTTTATTTTGTTGCTGCTCAGCGAGACGACACAGACACATAAGGTTTAAGCTCAGCCTCAGGGGTGATGAATCAATCACACAAATGTTCGCTTCACCGATATCATCAATGCGTTGAAATCTTGTAAATCTGACTCCAACGGTGAGCTAGTGAGGAAGATTCTAAGATCTCTTCCTAGATCAGGGGAAGCTAGACCATTCAAAAAGCTAAAGACCTCGCAAGACTACCTCTAGAAGAACTCTTCGGTTCTCTAATGACCCATGAGCTTACCATGAAGAATGGAGAAGAAGAGGATGATCCAAGAACAGGGGCTCTCAAAGCTTCTACAAAAGATGAGAGTGATGATGAGGAAGAGGAGAGCGAAGATGATGAAGAATTTGCTATGATTACAAGTTCAAGAGAGAGGGAAGGGAAGAAAAAAAAGAAAAGAAAGAGGGAAGAGACAAGAAGAAGAGGGTAAATGACATAATTATACTATTTTTTTGAAATTATCATTATATCCTTCTGTAGTTAAAATTAACGGACAAATTGTAGCGCCGGGGGGCGGGGGGAAGAGGAATGTCATTATAAAACTTGGCGGGTGGGAAAGTGTCATTAGGCGAAACCTTGGGTAGGAAAAAGTCGTTTACTCTTATTTTTAATATGGGATCTGTAATGGCAGCATGTGCTAGCTATTGTCCAAGTTCGAGGCGGGGAGGGAGCAATAATGTTGTGGGAGAAAATTCTTGCTTTTGTTGCAATTGGGATTTATTTGTACAATGGTGGTGGCATGATTGATATCCAACAGATAGCAGAATAAAGTTAATCCAAAGATTATAGAGTAATCACCGGAGATGAGAACAGTCTAAATGCTATTGGGTTTACCTAGAATTTGCCGGACTTGATGGTTTGTTCAGTGGCTGGTGGACCATCCATGATACTGATGCTGTGAATGTGGCCACATAGGTCAGCTCAAGAATAATAACGAGATCAGGGGAAGGTGCATCCATTAAATGAAGATGGTTTTTCTCTAAGGAAAGCATTAGTGCTAGATGATTTTTTGAATAGTGGGCCATCCGTAGTGGACAAGAGAATGTCAGATTGAATACTCAATCAGGTTGGCTAATGCCAAATGGAAGTTATATCGTGAATCAATGATTATTCTATTTAACTTTACAGTTGTAGACGGTTAACATGGACATTCATTTTCATTGCGCTTTTCTATGTGACACACACTCGTGAAATCACTAGCACAGTTTTCTTCCCTGGACAGAAGACACTCTCTAAAAACAAGATATTCTCCCAGAAGATCACATTAAATGAAGAGAGATAAGACTCGAGGGCCAGTGTTCAATATCCTTCTTGTTGTGTGTTTACTATAAGGAGTAATGTAATATAATTAGGAAAGAAATGATTCAATAATTAAATAATGTTCGGATAGTTTACCTCCATTTAGCCACAATACCAGGGGATTGGTGGAAGAATTATGCGGTGACTCTACAAAATAATAGAACAGTGCTCTTCCAGCCTTGGGGTCTACTGTTACATAGCCTGCATATTGATCAAAATCCACTCCTTGAGGTTGTCCAGTCACCTTCTCAGTTCGGTAAGTAGGTGGTGGTAGTAACATATAATATTTTCCATCCTGGACTAAGTTATATTAAAAGCTTTGTATCCATCAATGAGGAATCATGACTTGAACATACTGTAAATCTGGTTATAACTGTAATTAACCTTGATTTGATAGACAAAGGCTCATGGAAACTCATGCATTTCTTATTTCTTCATCATTTTGTGATCCCTAAATGACCAGCAGTTTTACAATGGGGGTAGTTCTCTTCCAAATACTTGATTCTTTTTGGTAATATTTTTGCATTGACTTTGTTAAAAACCTGTGTTGCAACTTCCTGGGTCAAAATTATTTCAGAATCTAGGCAGTGGACATTCAGTTGCATGTATTGTGAGACTACTGCTTCACTCAAAAAGATTAGGCCTGAGAACGTTTACTACCCACACATCCTGGACTTGAAGGGTAATCTTCATTCTCATTTAACTGATGCCTTTTTATTATTATTTGAACGATCCCGATATAAATTTTTGTGTTTCTACTTGGCTTTAGTATATTACAATATACTAACTGCAGATGTGGACGCCTTATATTTTTGGTGGCAGTTGGGTAGATAGCATCCTTGAAGCCTTGGGAGCACATGAACGTATCTAGAAGTTTAAGTTATTCAGGTGATACTTATAATGATTCTTGCCCAGTGGTTAAATTGTCATTACTCCTTTCGTAGTGGACTATTGAGCCTTTCATCTCTAGTTTCCTTCCAGCTACTGACGTGGAAAAATCAGGCAAGATTGGGGTAGCACATCTACAAATGAGGTTTGCGTGACTTGCTAATTATGACAGGAAAACTTGCGAGCGCAGAACAGAAAGGTTCTGAGATGTTTGACATTGTGGAGACATTTATCTCGTTGGCATAGCTTTCTTTTGAGGTCACTAAAGAGGCTATTGAAACGACTTGTCGAAAAAAAGCTTCTCTATTTGTTATTTTTTTCTTTGATTGTATTTATATAATATGATTTCACATAATTATACAACTCACTACTGGATCAGGACATGCTATATTGCAATTTCTTGATTGCTGACGACCAGGGAAGTCTTGTTGAGTAGAGCTGTGATTAATCTCTGTGGATTCTGTTATGTAGATACACTGTACATTTGAAGTTATAATGGAAAGTCCTTTCTTTTTGACATCTTTAATGTTTAAGTTTGTTTTCTATCCTACCAGAAGACGTACTTCGGTTTGGATAGGATTTATGCCTGGTGGTCCTTCAGTGGTAGCCATATAGTCGAACATGGCCGTGTTTTGTTAGTACTCTTAGTGGCTATATTGTTATGACGAGTTTCTGTCTCTCTGTGTGCGCTTGTGTGTGTGGTTTCCTTGACTTTATCTCAACAACGTGAGAACCCGTAAGAGGAAGTTATGCTGTAAGTAGTGGATGTATCCATGATCTATTTTAACTGTGGAAAAGTGGATCCGGTTGAGTTGATTTAAACGTAAGGGATTATTTCAGTAATTACTATATATGACATCTTCCAGTGCCGAGAAAAACATACTTAAATTACATTCAAGTCTCTACGGTTGGAGGATTGTAGACTGAGGAAGGCTGAAGTTGGCCCAGAAGATCACATTTGCCACTGCCATAAGATTTAGTTATGTTTCTTTAATCGTTTTGGTAAACAAAAAATATGTTTGAATCCATACCCTTATTCCATGCATATTCATTTATGTACAGCGTCGTTCCATTTCCATTAACTCTTGGAGAGGACCCGTTCTCCTGGCCCCATATCCAAGCGATGAGCATCCAGCCCTGTGTATCACATAGACTATCAAATTTTCTGTTTATTATTCTTGATCTCTGTTGTATAATAGCAGTATGCTAATGAACTGCTTGCATGACTAAAACAACCAACAAATCAATGCCGAGGTGGGGTGCAGCATAATATTGGTTAATGGTTTAGGATTCTAACTTAAAAAAACTCAAATATAAATGGCGAAATAAGATGTAAGGCTGTTTAATGACACTGAACAGGATGACTAAGAACAAATTTGTCTAACTTTAATTTTATATATTGTATAGTAAAAAGAGATCTAAAGTAATATGATTGTCGGGAATCATTGAGAAAACGGCCACAGGAATAGGTGGTAAAGTAGTTCCACTACGATGCTGACGGATAGCTGAGTCATTGAAATTGACCCACCACATAAAGGTTGTCTAAGATGAAAACATGAAGATGAAGAGATGAACGCAGATTGAAGAAGCTTGAGACGAAACTCCTAAACCTTACCTGTAAATATCAGGTTTCTGCCTTAATTTAGATGGCTCGTTCAGTGTGGACCATGCACTTTGCAGTCGTGATAGTGATTGTCTATTCACCTTTACAGTTGTAGACGGTTGACTAATGTATTTTGAAACCATTGCGTGTTTCCTATTCAATCACACTTTTTGCATTAATTTTGTTTTTGAAATGACAGGAAGAACAGCGGTATGCGGAGGCAGATTTGAATCTTCACTGACCAATTATAAGTATGGAGAGTCCAAAAAATATATTTTTTAATTGTGATTTGAAATATATTATTAATGTTAATTCAGTCTATACTTGATTTTATACTACGTTTACAAGCATGACTTGGTTCAGTTGAAACTTCCATTGTCTCCGTATGTGTCAACTTCAATAGATAGTTTTATTACTGGGGTTAAATTCTTACATATGTTTCCATGTATGTTTCAGAGGCTGAATAGTGCAATGTGCACAACTTATGAGAATCTTCCGGTATTGAACAACAGGCTTGAAATACATTCATGGCCACATTAATAATTTCTTTTCGTGGTTACTATTCTTAGTAATGTAAAGGTGCGATTGGTTCAATGGAATTTGGATTACTGAAGTTAGATTACTTGAGATTACTGGAATCTTTAAGAAAATTGTTTGGTTAGTTGGAATAAATTACGGATATGTTTTTAATATGTTTGGTTGGAAGGATAAATAGGGGTATGTTATTTAAATTACTGAATTGTCCACTAATTAAAATATATTTTTTAATATTGATTATTATAAACCCCCTGCATTTAAAAACTTAGCAAAACATCCCATAATAAAAGTTTGGAAAATCACAAAGCACCCCCACTAACCCACCACTGCGGCAACCTAACGGTACACAAGGCAGGAAATGGCCTTCTGTGTCGTATGACCATTTTCGGCCAGCGATCTGGCCATCAACGGCTAGATCGATGGCTGTTACGCCACAGACATGGCGTGGCCATTAACAGCCATCAATCTGACCGTCAAAGTGCGTGTTAATGGCCATCGTCTAGCCATCAAACGATCTGGCCATCAATGGGCAGATCCGTGACCTGGCATTCAACGTCAGATTGATGGCCTTAACGGCTAGATTTGTCATGATCTGACCTTTTCGGTCAGATCTTAAGCCGGAAATGACCATATCGGCACATGACGGTCATTTCAGCCTTTCGTGCGCCTTTCCGTGGCGAGGCTGGCCCGATGGTGGTTGCCAACGGCAACGGCAAACAGGTGGGTGAGGGGGTGGCTTGAGGGCTGCAATTTGTTTTGAATTCAAAGGTAATTTTGTCCAAAAAGTTAATTAATCGGGTGAAATAATAAAACAACATTCGTGTAATATTTAAAAAAAAAGGCTTATTGTCCTAAAATTTATTAATAAGGGATAGAATTGTAAAGAAAATGTTACCCTGAAAATCTTACAATACCTTAAAAAAATGAAGGTAATCAGATTACCTCTAATATTACCAACGTATTAATTATTGGTATGAAGATTCGGAATCTTATATTTTGACAGCAATGTGAACAGTAATAACATAATAGATATAATTTATGATGACATAATTAGTAATCCCACGTTACCCCAACCAATATCCCCTAGATTCAACAGGAAATTCTTGTAGCTTGATTACAAGTAGCTGAAATTTATGATGATAAGATATTAAAATGTTGAAATGGTTATGCTTTGAATTGTTGTCTGCAGGGAGAGGTGTCCCGTGAAGGAAAGACGAGATCATGACAAGCGATCGTTCCGGTTGGTTACTAGGAACCATATGCCCAGATCCTCTTACAGTGGTGAAAGTCACTCCCTGTACCCAACCACATATCCTCCAACCTGCGTTGACACCACATTAACTAGTTATACCTTTTAATTATTTTGATGTGTAGAATGGTCAAAATAATAATACAATACCTCGCCTCTGATGTTCCATGGGCGCCAAGCTGTTTCCACTGGAAGATTCAGAGTGTTTATGGAGTACCGAGAGATGTCACTGAACGCGTCCATCAGTGTCTCCACTGCAGGTTTATTTGAATTACATTCAAATGTTAGTGCCAAGTCTGTTGTATAGTTCACTATTTGAATGTTAGATACACTTATTGAACTTTTTCGAAGAAGGCAATAGTAGCGTGTTGTAGAATCTAGACTGCCTATAATCCACACTCTTATTCCGCTTGCTATCAGGAGCTGTATTGTGGTGAAACATGTTTGGCTGTCTGTCAATCCTACAGAGCTGGCAAATAATGCAAAAGAATTTCCTTTCAATTCCTCAAATTTATATTATTTAGTTAACCTTGGGAGTTGATATTAATAGCTCAGTTGATTTAAGTTTATAAGGATTGTAACAAAGATATGTGGACGACTTTCATTAAAAATAAATTGTCGATTTAGTTTACTATATTATTTCTCAGAGATCTAATTTTTGAATCTTTTAAGCCAAAGATGTCAACTACAATGTAAACAAGAGAATATAGATTTAATCAATATGATATTTAAGGAAAGAAAATTAGTCTTACCTGCAAGCTGACCATTAGTAGATTTGACATGAGAGCTCTTGCACATCGGCAAATTTAGGTAGGAGTAACATATATCTCGGAGCAGGGTCAATATCTTTCACCTGATGGGAAACGATCATCACTGGTTAAGTTGACAACATAATCAAAACTCGTTTTCTATACTATTCTTTTATCCTGATTGGTGAACTATCTTTTGGAGTATAGATATTATGCCATTTAGGTTTAATCCATGAAATTTACTAGAGCCTTGGAATTAATGTTTAAATTAAGGTAAATACGAATTGAGTCAAATACAATGTTGTTACGTACAAACCTTACGGAACCAGATGATGAGCCACCTTTTGATGCTGGTGCAGTTGCTTTTGACTGGCAAGTGATAGTATATGTTGTATATATCTATGTTCCCAATCTCGTCATTGCTGGTTTTGTACTTTAAACATGTATTTGAAAATTACCAGAACAAAATCACAGTATTTGTTAATCCCCTTGGTTTCATCAGAATTTAATGCATGGTCCGAATAATTGTCATTCCTTTGTTGCCCGTATTATCATCTATCCAAGCATTCCCAATCTGCATTATTGATTGAAATGTTGGTATCAGTCTTCAACTTACTTTTGCATATCATATTTATCGAAATATTAGCACAGTTAACTTACGGCAATCCCTTTGAGGTTGATGATAGTTTTTTTTGTGTTCTTCGTGTTGTTGTTCCTCAAGAGAATGTATTTGCCAGCTGAGGAACATAATGACCAGCATAGCTCTCACCAGCTATGAAGAAATCACGGGTTTTATATTGGGGAAACCTCTCCAGCCAGTTTACAAGGAAATTATGCAAAATGCTTCATTCAGCCTTGAGCTTTGACCAGATTTTCTTTTAATTCCTGGAGAATATTGTTTCTGTCAAGTATTACTTGATCCGCTTCCTCAACCGCTGAATTGTGGTCAGAATACTTAAGGATGATCGGGAGATCGTGCCCATATAGTGCTTTGAAGGGCGTCATGCCAATGCAACTGCTAAATGTAGTGTTAAACCAAATTCAGCCCATGAAATCCATCTTGGCCACTGCTGGGGCTGGGTGCCGACAAAGCATCGGAGGTATGTTTCCAAGCAACGATTGATGACCTTCGACTGGCCCGAGGTAGGGGGATCTGCGAAATCACCCAAAGGGTAAAAAGGCCGACGGGGGTAAAGAGGTTGACGTGGACGTCGGTTGTAGAAGCGTGGTGGAATGTTAAGATATCGCATTGGAAGGGAAAAGGATGGGCATGTGGGTTATAAAGGGCTTGGGAGCCCTCCCTTGGCAAGTAGGTTTTCCAAGGAGAGTTCTACCCAAGCCCACAAAAGATCCATTACCCAGCCCAATTGTTTGAGTTGTTGGAGTGGTTTCCTATCAATTGGTATTAGAGCATGATCCTGTGCCTACGTGGTGGCACATGTGTGTCAGCCTGACCTTGGGCCTAGGCTGCTACCTCGAAGGAGAGAGGATCGGCCCAAGGTAAGGGGATCCGTAAAGTCACCCAAGGGGTAAAGAAGTCGACGGGGATAAAGAGGCCGACGTGGACGTCGGTTGTGGAAGCGTGGTGGAATGTTAGGATCTCACATTGGAAGAGAGAAAGGTGGGCATATGGGTTATAAAGGGCTTGGGCGCCTTCCCTTAGCAAGCCGGTTTTCCTAGGAGAATTCTACCGAAGCCCAAAAAAGCTCATTGTCCAGCCCAATTGTTTGAGTTGTTGGAGTAGGTTCCTATCATAACCAGATTGGTTTTTTATGTTTATGCAAAAAAGGATATCAGTTGCTACATAATATCCAACCAATGATTCCAGGTTTCTTAGTAAATGGTTGTAGATTGCTTTTTTCACATCACTGTTTGGTTTCTAATAGCTTCTGAAGATGATTTTAACCTTTTGGGGTAAATTGTTCCTCCCTGCAGCTACAGGAAAAGTTTTGGCTTCAGAGCTTCCAAAGAATGGGAATGAAAGATGCACTGTCTTGTATCCTGCTTCTGAAAAAGCTAGCAATGAGATTGGTATGTGAAAAGTTCTGGTTGTATGCTTTCCTTTTGAAGGATGTGCTTTTCTTTTCTTTTTCTTTTTTCCTGCTTTGGCACTAATTAATTTAAGAATTGCTACACCTTGAGTTGTTACTTATTCACCATGAGGTACTTAATCTGGTTGGTTCATGCTACAGTGATTCTTTTACCTTTTCCTTGGAACTGTGGTTATAATCCTGACTTTGTTCAGTTTGTTAACGGCTAATAACTGGTTTTAATTAATTACAGGGTTCATTTTTGCTTTGTTATATGGAGAATTTGTGGTTCATTTAAACTTTTGGTTGAAGTTTTGGTAACACATCAATAAATTGTTTGCATATTATGGCTGTGATGCCAGGGCATTTTGTCAATATATGTTAAGAGAAAATGTTTGATTTATGTGGTAATTCATAAGTTTATACTATAAGTAAGCTTCCATAATTTCTAATGTTACGAAAGAAAATATGTTTGGTAAAAAGTTTCATACTTTGACTCCTAATGTATCATACTTCTAATTGTTTTGAACATCTATTTTCCATGTATGTTTCAGAAGAAGGCTTATCCAATCGTGGATTTGAGGTTGTGAGGCTGAATACATACACAACGGTTAGTACTTCAATGCTGGTACATTAGTTTCATTTCCTCCTATGAGTGATATAAATTGGTTTTTGCTTTGAGTGATTTTTTTCTTGTCTTTCCGATGGTTGTACGTCACATGACTATTTATCTTCATGTTGTGTTCCTCAATAAATCAAATAAATTTATATGTTAATGTAAGATGGCCAAATGATGATTATTGCTGAGAGGCTAATTCTCTCTGTTGCAGACTGGTGTTCAGACATACCTTAATAATTTTCCTTGGTGTCTTGTTTGAAATGGTTTGTTTGGCAAACTTGATGATGTAGTACTGGTTGGGAAATGCTAGATGTACAAAGACTCTTACAAAGAGTCTTTGTACAAAATGATGTGGCAGCTGCCACACTATTAGTGTCACATCAATTTTCTCTTTCTTTTCACAAACTAGTGGTATGGTAGCTGTCACATTACTTTGTACAAAGACTCTTTGTAAAAGTCTTTGTACATATAGCATTTCTCTTATTGGTTATGGTCTCCTACGCATGGGATTTTGATAATTATAAGGGTTTTGATGTGCTTGGTTTGATTATCAAAATAGCCCTAGAACTCTAACTTAGCAGCCACCTTATAATTTTTTTTCAGGAACCTGTTCATAATGTTGACCAGACTGTTCTGAAGCAGGCACTTTCTACCCCAGTTGTTGCAGTTGCTTCACCTTCTGCAGTTCGGTAAGTAGGTGGTGGTAGTAACATATAATATTTTCCATCCTGGACTAAAGTTATATTAAAAGCTTTTGTATCCATCAATGAGGAAATTCATGACTTGAACATACTGAGTAAATCTGGTTATAACTGTAATTAACCTTGATTCTTGATAGACAAAGGCTCATGGAAACTCATGCATTTCTTATTTCTTCATCATTTTGTGATCCCTAAATGACCAGCAGTTTTACAATGGGGGTAGTTCTCTTCCAAATACTTGATTCTTTTTGGTAATATTTTTGCATTGACTTTGTTAAAAACCTGTGTTGCAACAGTTCCTGGGTCAAAATTATTTCAGAATCTGAGCAGTGGAGCAATTCAGTTGCATGTATTGGTGAGACTACTGCTTCAGCTGCAAAAAGATTAGGCCTGAGAAACGTTTACTACCCAACACATCCTGGACTTGAAGGGTAATCTTCATTCTCATTTAACTGATGCCTTTTTAATATATTATTTGAACGATCACCGATATAAATTTTTGTGTTCTACTTGCGCTTTAGTATATTACAATATACTAACTGCAGATGTGGACACCTTATATTTTTGGTGGCAGTTGGGTAGATAGCATCCTTGAAGCCTTGGGAGCACATGAACGTATCTAGACGTTTAAGTTATTCAGGTGATACTTATAATGATTTCTTGCCCAGTGGTTAAAAAATTGTCATTATCTCCTTTCGTAGTGGACTATTGAGCCTTTCATCTCTAGTTTCCTTCCAGCTTACTGACGTGGAAAAATCAGGCAAGATTGGGGTAGCACATCTACAAATGAGGTTTGCGTGACTTGCATAATTATGACAGGAAAACTTGCGAGCGGCAGAACAGAAAGGTTCTGAGATGTTTGACATTGTGGAGACATTATATCTCGTTGGCATAGCTTTCTTTTGAGGTCACTAAAGAGGCTATTGAAACGACTTGTCGAAAAAAAGCTTCTCTATTTGTTTATTTTTTTCTTTGATTGTATTTATATATATGATTTCACATAATTATACAACTCACTGACTGGATCAGGACTATTGCTATATCGCAATTTCTTGAATTGCTGACGACCAGGGGAAGTCTTGTTAGGAGTAGAGCTGTGATTAATCTCTGTGGATTCTGTTATTGTACGATACTACTGTACATTTGAAGTTATAATGGAAAGTCCTTTCTTTTTGACATCTTTAATGTTTAAGTTTGTTTTCTATCCTACCAGAAGGACGTACTTTCAGGTTTGGATAGGATTTTATGCCTGGTGGTCCTTCAGTGGTGAGCCATATAGTCGAACATGGCCGTGTTTTGTTAGTACTCTTAGTGGCTATATTGTTATGACGAGTTTCTGTCTCTCTGTGTGCGCTTGTGTGTGTGGTTTCCTTGACTTTATCTCAACAACGTGAGAACCCGTAAGAGGAAGTTATGCTGTAAGTAGTGGATGTATCCATGATCTATTTTAACTGTGGAAAAGTGGATCCCGGTTGAGTTGATTTAAACGTAAGGGATTATTTCAGTAATTACTATATATGACATCTTCCAGTGCCGAGAACAACATACTTAAATTACATTCAAGTGCTCTACGGATTTGGAGGATTGTATGACTACGAGGAAGGCTGAAGTTGGCCCAGAAGATCACATTTGCCACTGCCATAAAGATTTAGTTATGTTTCTTTAATCGTTTTGGTAAACAAAAAAATATGTTTGAATCCATACCCTTATTCCATGCATATTCATTTATGTACAGCGTCGTTCCATTTCCATTAACTCTTGGAGAGGACCCAGTTCTTCCATGGCCCCATATCCAAGCGATGAGCATCCAGGCCCTGTGTATCACATAGACTATCAAATTTTCTGTTTATTATTCTTGATCTCTGTTGTATAATAGCAGTATGCTAATGAACTGCTTGGAATGACATAAAACAACCAACAAATCAATGCCCGAGGTGGGGGTGCAGCAATAATAATTGGTTAATGGTTTAGGATTCTAACTTAAAAAAACTCAAATATAAATGGCGAAATAAGATGTAATGCTGTTTAATGACACTGAACAGGATGACTAAGAACAAATTTTGTC
This sequence comes from Pistacia vera, assembly GCF_008641045.1. Classification (NCBI taxonomy): domain Eukaryota; kingdom Viridiplantae; phylum Streptophyta; class Magnoliopsida; order Sapindales; family Anacardiaceae; genus Pistacia; species Pistacia vera. Next base: position 1,435,106 of record NW_022196053.1, read on the forward strand.
TAACTTTAAGTGACGTAATTTTATATATTGTATATGTAAAAAGAGATCTAAAGTAATATGATTGTCGGGAATCATTGAGAAAACGGCCTCAGGAATACGTGGTAAAGTAGTTCCACTAACGATGCTGACAGATAGCCGAGTCATTGAAATTGACCCCACCACATAAAGGTTGTCTAAGATGAAAACATGAAGATGAAGAGATGAACGCAGATTGAGAAAGCTTGAGACGAAACTCCTAAATCTTAACCTGTAAATGTAATCAGGTTTCTGCCTTAATTTAGATGGCTCGTTCAGTGGTGGACCATTGCACTTTGCAGTCGTGATAGTGATTGTCTATTCACCTTTACAGTTGTAGACGGTTGACTTAATGTATTTTGAAACGACATTGCTGTTTTCCTATTCCAATCACACTTTTTGCATTATATTTTGTTTTTGAAATGACAGGAAGAAACAGCGGTATGCAGGAGGCAGGATTTGAATCTTCACTGACCAATTATAAAGTATGGAAAGAGTCCAAAAAAATATATTTTTTAATTGTGATTTGAAAATATATTTATTATATGTTAATTCAGTCTATACTTGAATTTTTATACTACGTTTACAAGCATGACTTGGTTCAGTTGAAACTTCCATTGTCATCCGTATGTGTCATACTTCAATAGATAGTTTTATTACTGGGGTTAAATTCTTACATATGTTTCCATGTATGTTTCAGAGGCTGAATAGTGCATGTGCTACAACTTATGAGAAATCTTCCGGTATCTGAAGCAACAGGCTTGAAATACATTCATGGGCCACATTAATAATTTCTTTTTCGTGGTTACTATTCTTAGTAATGTAAAGGTGCGATTGGTTCATGGAATATTGGATTACTGAAAAGTTAGATTACTTTGAAGATTACTGGAATCTTTAAGAAAATATGTTTGGTTAGTTGGAATAAATTAACGGATATGTTTTATTAATATGTTTGGTTGGAAGGAATAAATTAGTGGGTATGTTATTTAAATTACTGAATTGTCCACTAATTAAATATTATTTTTTAATATTGATTATTATAAACCCCCTGCATTTAAAAACTTAGCAAAAACAATCCCATAATAAAAGTTTGGAAAATCAACAAAGCACCCCCACTAACCCAGCCACTGCCGGCAACCTAACGGTACACGGAAGGCAGGAAATGGCCTTCGTGTGTCGTATGACCATTTTCGGCCAGCGATCTGGCCATCAACGGCTAGATCGATGGCTGTTAACGGCCACAGACATGGCGTGGCCATTAACAGCCATCAATCTGACCGTCAAAGTGGCTGTTAATGGCCATCGATCTAGCCATCAAACGGATCTGGCCATCAATGGGCAGATCCGTTGACCTGGCAGTCAACGGTCAGATTGATGGCCGTTAACGGCTAGATTTGTCATGATCTGACCATTTTCGGTCAGATCTTTAAGCCGGAAATGACCATATCGGCACATGACGGTCATTTTCAGCCTTTCGTGCGCCTTTCCGGTGGCGGAGGCTGGCCACGATGGTGGTTGCCAACGGCAAGCGGCAACAGGTGGGTGAGGGGGGTGGCTTGGATGGGCTGCAATTTGTTTTGAATTCAAAGGTAATTTTGTCCAAAAAGTTAATTAATCGGGGTGAAATAATAAAAGCAACATTCGTGTAAATAAATTTAAAAAAAAAGGCATTATTGTCCTAAAATTTTATTAATAAGGGATAGAATTGTAAAAAAGAAATGATTACCCTGAAAATCTTACAATACCTTAAAAAAAATGAAGGTAATCAGATTACCTCTAATATTACCAACAGTAATTATTATTGGTATTTGAAGATTACCGGAATCTTATATTACTTGACAGCCAAATGTGGTAATCAAGTAATATAAGATGACATAATCTAAGTAATCCCACGTTACCCGCAACCAAATATCCCCTACGATTCAACAGGAAATGTCTTGTATAGCTTGATTACAAGTAGCTGAAATTTATGATGATAAGATAATTAAAATGTTGAAATGGGATTATGGCTTTGAATTGTTGTCTGCAGGGAGAGGTGTCCCGTGAAGGAAAGACGAGATCATGACAAGCGATCGTTCCGGTTGGTTACTAGGAACCATATGCCCAGATCCTCTTACAGTGGTGAAAGTCACTCCCTCGTACCCAACCACATATCCTCCAACCTGCGTTGACCACCACATTAACTAGTTATACCTTTTAATTATTTTGATGTGTATGAATGGTCAAAATAATAATACAATACCTCGCCTCTGATGTTCCATGGGCGCCAAGCTGTTTCCACTGGAAGATTCAGAGTGTTTATGGAGTACCGAGAGGATGTCACTGGAACGCGTCCATCAGTGTCTCCACTGCAGGTTTATTTTGAATTACATTCAAATGTTAGTGCCAAGTCTGTTGTATAGGTTCACTATTTGAATGTTAGATACAACATTATGTGAACTTTTTCGAAGAAGCTGTTGTAGAATCTAGACTTACCTATATATCCACACTCTTATTCCGCTTGCTATCAGGAGCTGTATTGTGGGTAGAACAGTTGTTGGGCTGTCTGTCCATCCTACAGAGCTGGCAAATAATGCAAAAGAAATTTCCTTTCAATTCCTCAAATTTATATTATTTAGTTAACCTTGGGAGTTGATATTAATAGCTCAGTTGATTTAAGTTTATAAGGATTGTACAAAAGATAATGTGGACGACTTTCATTTGAAAAATAAATTGTCGATTTAGTTTGCATATAATTATTTCTCAGAAGGATCTAATTTTTGAATCTTTTGAGCCCAAAGATGTCCAACTACAATGTAAATCAAGAGAATAATAGGTTTAATCAAATATGATATTTAAAGGAAAGAAAATTAGTCTTACCTGCAAGCTGACCAATTAGTAGATTTGACATGCAGAGCTCTTTGCACATCGGCAAGATTTAGGTAGGAGTTAACATATATCTCGGAGCAGGGGTCAATATCTTTCACCTGATGGAAGACGATCATCACTGGTTAAGTTGACAAAATAATCAAAACTCGTTTTCTATACTATTCTTTTATCCTGATTGGTGAACATATACTTTTGGAGTATAGATATTATGCCATTTAGGTTTAATCCATGAAATTTACTAGAGCCTTGGAATTAATGTTTAAATTATAGGTAAATACGAAATTTGAGTCGAAATATCAATGTTGTTACGAGTACAAACACTTACGGAACCAGATGATGAGCCACCTTTTGATGCTGGAGCAGTTGCTTTTGACTGGCAAAGTGGATAGTAGATGTTGTATATATCTATGTTCCCAATCTCGTCATCTGCTTGGTTTTGATACTTTAAACATGTATTTGAAAAATTACCAGCAACAAAATCACAGTATTTGTTAATCCCTGCGTTGGTTTCATCAGAATTTAATGCATGGGTCCAGAAATAATTGTACATTCCTTTGTTGCCCGTATTATCATCTATCCAAGCATTCCCAATCTGCATTATTGATTGAAATGTTGGTATCAGTCTTCAACTTACTTTTGCATATCATATTTATCAAAATATTAGCACAGTTAACTTACGGCAATCCCTTTGAGGTTGATGATAGTTTTTTTTGTGTTCTTCGTGTTGTTGTTCCTCAAGAGAATGGTATTTGCCAGCTGAGGAACATAATGACCAGCATAGCTCTCACCAGCTATGAAGAAATCACGGGTTTTATATTGGGGAAACCTCTCCAGCCAGTTTACAAGGAAAGTATAAGCATCCTCAGCGGTGCTCTTGTCACCGGCGTTGGCGTAGTCTGAACTAGTGTTTGAATATGAGAACCCCACTCCTGCGGGGGACTCCAAGAAGATCACATTTGCCACTGCCAATTTTTTGACCACCTTTTTAGATATGTATGTATGATGGTTTTTAGTAAAGAAATTTTTTTTTTTTTTTTTAGTATCCATACCGTTGTTCCATGCATATTCATTTCTGAACAGGGTCTTCCCATCACTGTTAACTCTGAAAGGACCCAGTTCTTCCATGGCTCCATATCCAAGAGATGAGCAACCTGGCCCTGTACATCACAGAAACTATCAATTTTACAGTGTTCCTCTTTTTGTTATTTTTAAGAGTAAACGATTTTTGCCCACCCAAGGTTTGGTCTAATGACACTTTCCCACCCCTCAAGTTTCATAATGACATTTTCCCACCCACCGTCACAATTTTTCCATTAGTTTTAACTGCAAAAGGATAGAATAGTAAATTCACTTTATTTTAATTTTTCTTTTCTTTTCTTTTAAATATTAAAATATTTTTATAAATAAATAAAATTTTGAAGAAAAAAAAAGAGCAGTCGGCCAATTAGTGCTGGCGGTTATCAAAACAGTTGACAGCCACCAGTCCATCTCATCATGGTTCTCAAATATGTTGGCTCGACTTAATCGAGGAAAACTTCATCGCCCTCTTCTACCTGTCCTCTTGTTTGGGAGTTTGCTCGCAAGAACTGGTGGCCTGGGGCACCAAGGGAGATCTTTCGATCACTCTGTTCGATCCAAGGTGCAAATAGCTCATTTTCTTCTCTCTCGGCAATAGGGATAATAGGCATCTTCTTTTCTTCTCGATGCTTTTCCCTTGTTTCTTGCTTTCGAGCCGTAGTTTCCTACTTCATTTCCGTTTTCTTTTTGATCATTTACTAGTATTAAACTTTTTTATTTTGTTGCTGCTCAGCGAGACGACACAGACACATAAGGTTTAAGCTTAGCCTCAGGGGTGATGAATCAATCACACAAATGTTCGCTTCACCGATATCATCAATGCCTTGAAATCTTACAAATCTGACTCCAACGGTGAGCTAGTGAGGAAGATTCTAAGATCTCTTCCTAGATCAGGGGAAGCTAAGGTCACGTCCATTCAAGAAGCCAAAGACCTCTCAAGACTACCTCTAGAAGAACTCTTGGGTTCTCTAATGACCCATGAGCTTACCATGAAGAATGGAGAAGAAGAGGATGATACAAGAACAGGGGCTCTCAAAGCTTCTACAAAAGATGAGAGTGATGATGAGGAAGAAGAGAGCGAAGATGATGAAGAATTTGCTATGATTACAAGAAAGTTCAAGAGGTTCGTTCCTAGCCAAGAAGAAAGATTTTTGCAAAAGGCCTCAAAGAGGGGTTCCACCAAGAACCCCGCAAGAAGAAAATAGAAACTTGTGAAAACCACAAAACAAAAGAAAAAGAAAAAAGAAGGAAGGAGGGGAGACAGGGAAGGGAAGAAAAAAAAGAAAAGAAAGAGGTAAGAGACAAGAAGAAGAGGGTAAATGACACGATTATCCTTTGACTATTTTTTTGAAATTATCATTATGTTCTTCTGTAGTTGAAATTAACGGACAAATTGTAGCGGTGGGTGGGAAAATGTCATTACAAAACTTGGCGGGTGGGAAAGTCTTATTAGGCGAAACCTTGGGTAGTAACAAGGCGTTTACCCTTATTTTTAATCGGGGATCTGTAATGGCAGCACGTGCTAGCTGTTGTCCATGTTCGAGGCAGGGAAGGAACAATAATGTTGTGGGAGAAAATTCTTGCTTTTGTTGCAATTGGGATTTATTTGTACAAAGGTGGTGGCATGATTGATATCCAACAGATAGCAGAATAAAGTTAATCCAAAGATTATAAAGTAATCACCGGAGATGAGAACAGTCTAAATGCTATTGGGTTTACCGAGAATTTGCTGGACTTGATGGTTTGTTCAGTGGCTGGTGGACCATCAATGATACTGATGCTGTGAATGTGGCCACATAGGTCAGCTCAAGAATAATAACGAGATCAGGGGAAGGTGCATCCATTAAATGAAGATGGTTTTTCTCTAAGGAAAGCATTAGTGCTAGATGATTTTTTGAATAGTGGGCCATCCGTAGTGGACAAGAGAATGTCAGATTGAATACTCAATCAGGTTGGCTAATGCCAAATGGAAGTTATATCGTGAATCAATGATTATTCTATTTAACTTTACAGTTGTAGACGGTTAACATGGACATTCATTTTCATTGCGCTTTTCTATGTGACACACACTCGTGAAATCACTAGCACAGTTTTCTTCCCTGGACAGAAGACACTCTCTAAAAACAAGATATTCTCCTAGAAGATCACATTAAATGAAGAGAGATAAGACTCGAGGGCCAGTGTTCGATATCCTTCTTGTTGTGTGTTTACTATAAGGAGTATGTAATATAACTAGGAAAGAAATGATTCAATAATTAAATAATGTTCGGATAGTTTACCTCCATTGAGCCACAATACCAGGGGATTGGTGGAAGAATTATGCGGTGACTCTACAAAATAATAGAACAGTGCTCTTCCAGCCTTGGGGTCTACTGTTACATAGCCTGCATATTGATCAAAATCCACTCCTTGAGGTTGTCCAGGCAAATTGTTGATCTTGTCTGATTCCTTCAGCCCCTTTTGGTGTCCTATCCACAAGGAAGACATTGTTTCATGTAATCACCCCGCATAAATCACCCCGAGGAGGATTGGGGATTGTCGAGATTTGATAACTTGTTTAGATTGTTATCTGGTTGCCATTGCAAAAAATGGGGAAACCCAATTGTAGCAACAGAGTAGCACCAGCCATAACGTGATTGTAACCTTCATCTCTGTGTATTGTGGTTTATCCGTAACTAACTTATCAAACTTATACTAGCTTTTCAAACAGTATCAGGTTTTTATATAACAATAAAGTGACAATTTTACACATGCTTTCTCCATTATCATTCAATAAGAGGCGATCCAGCTTTCTCTATCGAATTATCCGGGCCGTTATTCTATTATTGTTCCCATACGAAACGGTGATGCAACTATTTTTGGGAACTTGGGAAACATCCTCTTTTTAAGGTCTAGAGAGTATGTGACAACTAATCTACAACCACTCTGAGGGGTTGATTTTGAATTTTTCGATTGGAATGGCTTAAATACAAAGATACCTTCAGAAAGGTATCATAAAAGATAAAATACCATGTCATTTGAAACATTAAAAGAAAGTTTGTTAAGATGTCCAACCAGCCACTACGAACAAGTTACCCGTCCATATATTTAATTTTGACTTGGCTGTTGTTTTCTTGTGATATTTCGCTGTCTACAGGAACAAATAGGCTTTTTCAATCATCATCTTCTTCTCTCATTATTGTAGTTGGTGTTTTTCTAATACCATCTGTTAACTAGATCATTCAACAATGCATTGGAACCGGGGTTTAGAACCCTCATAACTCAGGTGTCTAAGGTCGTGATTACTTGAAAAGTTGTTTCATCATTACATATTAACAATTCCACTACAATTTGATTTTGAAATTCTGATTTGCACTGTTGTTTCATCTGTTCCCTCACTTTCTTTCATGAACTTGGTTTTGGAAAACCAGTTGAAATATGGTCAATCATTGCTCTAACAGTACCTTCCTGATAACTTGGAACAGAGTGTCCTGAACTTCTAGTTTTTAGTACATTAGTGACCAAGCTGCTGTAATTGACTATCAAAGTCTTCATTCCAAAATCATCCGGTAAATTCAGAGACTTAAAAAGATCATTCTTTTCCATTATGTAGAAGAATTGATTTGGATTTCCAAAACTTCATTTAACTCTTGTTGTTTGAGGCCTACTTAACTTATATTAACTCAGAAACAGCGCAAGACAAAAACTAATTAACAATGTACTTAAAAAGTTGTAATCTGTAATTATTTTCCCGCAAAATTTAATCAGACTACCAAAAAGCAGAAAAACTGTTGTTAGTTGTGTTTTTCTCTTAGTTTTTCAGACTACAGTTCAAAAATATCTAAGCTGAAGGTGGAAGAACCCCGTTTATGAATGAGGAGAAGAGCACCAGCGCCCGAGCCGGCTGGTAACTTGGAACAAAATGCCCAGCTCCTCTTACAGTTACAAATGTGAGATTTTGGAATCCAATAGCATATCCGCCAACCTTCATACACAAACACCCGAATCAGTTTTGACACCGTTTGTAATAACTATGTATAGCATTTAAGTAAGAGTTGATTTAATTGACCACTTTCAAAGTTTGCTAAAAATAGTAACATACAAACATAGTCATATTGGTTGTGAAATAAAGAAAATATATACCAAGTTCAATGAAAGATACTGTGTGAAATACTTGCCTCATCTTGGGTGTACCAGGGGTACCAGACTGTCTTGACTGGTGTTCCCAGTTTGTTAATGGCATACCTACTGCACGTTACAGGTAAAGTGCCATCTGTGTCGCCGCTGCATATATATATATATATATATATATATATATTTTATGTTTGATTGGTTATAAGCGGAAATCCTCAACATTTTTAATAGTTAAATGCATGAATTTATCAGAAGATGAGTTTTTGTTTAGTTGCCTTACCTGTACATCCATATACGAATTCCTCTTGCCATTAGCTCCTGAATGATTGGCAATACTGTTAGCGGCTTATCTTTCCAAACTCGATTTATATCTCTACTGTTTTTAACCATGACACAAAAGACCAAAAAGAACTAATGTTAGTGGATTATCAGAGTGCAAAATAAAATGACTTTAAGTTATTAATGTGTATAGAGCTGTGCCTGCAGGATTCCCATGGATGAGGAAGATCAGTAACATTTGCATGAAGAGCTCTTTGAACTTGAGGAATGTTCAAGTATCTTTTGATATAACTTTCTGAACAGGGGTCGAAAGCTGAAACCTGCAGTTTTGCATTTTATCTTAGCAGAGAGATTAATATAATAGAACAGTACAAGTACATATAGTACAGACAACAAAAATATACTTACAGAATGAAATTTCAAGGAAGAATTGCACAAGGGAGCATAGATATCATAGGAGTAGATGTTGCCAGCCGCATCAGTTGCTTCATTAATAAGTTTTACGCATACTTTGTCCGAAGTATTTAGTGAAGTAAAATCACAGCTTGACGTAAGTCCATGGTAAATTTCATCAGGCATGAGGGCATGCGTCCAATAAAAATCTACCGCCCCTTTTATAGTTGTTTCAAAGTCAATATAAGCGTTACCCATCTAAATCATCAAAACTCAGTTAAGGCTCACATAAAGGCATTGAGTTCTGAAACGGTTAATATTTTATGAAACTTACAGCAACTCCTTTTAGATTGATTATGGTTTGCTTGGTGTTCTTGTTGTTCTGAAGGATTGCATGAGCAAGCTGCGGTATGTAATGTCCTGCGTAGCTCTCTCCGGCTATGAAAAATTCCCTGGTTTTGTACTCGGGGAACCTTTCCAACCAGTTAACAAGGAATGCATAGGAATCTTGGGCAGTTCTGTAATCTCCACTTAATTTATAGTCTGAGGTTGAGTTTGAATAGGAAAATCCAACACCAGCAGGAGATTCCAAGAAGATTATGTTGGCATCTGGAATTAATTATTTAAAGAAACCGACCAAATTATATTAGTTATTGCTTTTTATGGGCAGTGTTGAGCATGAATAAGAATACTAGAGATAAGAAACTCACCCTTGTTCCATGCATATTCATTTCGGTATAGAGTTTTACCATCTTTGTTAACTCTAAATGGCCCAAGTTCCATCAATGCTCCAGCCCCAAATGAAGAACAACCAGGCCCTAGCCATCAGAACCTATATTAATTGTCAACTTCATATGATAGTAGTATATGTGGGCATATCTTCAAATGGAAATAAATTTCAGTTTCTTTGTTTTTGTTCTTTTCTTTTTGTTTATAAACAATAAATCTCAGGGGATGTAAAACTTATCCTATATATTTAGACAAAACAATCTTAATAACGACAGAGCAGTCCATTCAAATTGTACGGTATTTTAAAAACATATGATTATCATCTTGATAATTTTTATATAAATATGAGTGCTACATTCCCCAACAGATGAACAAGTGCAACATCACAGAGAATTGAAGTACAGGAGCAGGGGCTTACCTCCATTTAGCCACAAGACAAGTGGCTTGGAAGAACAATTCAATGGTGCCTCAACAAAATAGTAGAACAATGCTCTGCCTGCTTCATGATCCACCGTTACGTAGCCTGAATACTGATCAAACTCCACTCCAGGAGGTTGTCCAGGCAAGCTTTCGATCTTATCCTTCTCTTTCTGTCCGTCTTGGGGGCTGATATTGACAGCTGAATATGTATCAAATTCATAGCTTGTAAATGCATGGGATGGTCTCTCCCTTGACAGTTCCTCCTTAACGAATTTAATAGGATTGATATCAATCCATCCATAACATGGACTTAAGCTTGCCAAGGACAAGAGAAAAATCCAAATGAAAAAGGCAGAATTTGCCATTTTTAGTAGCCTGGAATGATTTATAGAATATATAGAACTTCCATATTTCAAGAACAATGAGTTTGGTGGCGGAAGAGGTTGATCAACCACAATTGACCTTACTTTGGAAAAGAAGAGAAAATGCAGTAAATTACATATTGGCCGACTAATGTATGCTTCATTTTTGACTTTAAGCACTAATTAATTGCTGAAAGTGGACCGAGATGTTGCCTTGGTCATGTGCAAGTATTACTCAAGTCTCAAAGTAAGACCAATCCAGCTGTTGAGCAGAATTACAGTCGATATAAAATTAACAAAATAATACGTGGCTGCTGAAAGATTAATGGTTCTTGAAATAAACTAGTTATCGATTGACTTTAGTTGGCGGCTGCCCCTTGCATTCTTTGGCCTGAGCTAAGTTTACAGTTTACACACGATAAATTCATATAAGCTAATCTACCCATTAAAGATGTGCTTGTTACTTGTTAGTGCTTACGAGATATAAATATGGTTTTTCCAGCTTTTACATGTGACATTACTGGATGTTAGTTATCAAAGCGATCAGCGGGGATAGCTCAGTTGGGAGAGCGTCAGACTGAAGATCTGAAGGTCGCGTGTTCGATCCACGCTCACCGCAATCAAATACTTTTTTATTTGCCAATGATCCGCCACAATATGGGCCTCAAATATCTGATAAGCTATCTCGTTTGTGAACTAAAAAGCAATTTCATTTGTGAAGATATATAAATGGGCCTTATTGTGGGTCACAGAATGGGTCTAAAAGATGAAGAAAGATGGGCCAATGGCATCAAATATCTGACATGCTATGTCGGGATCACAACATGGCCTACGTGTATCTCTTGTGTTTGTGAAATACGGGGAATAAGCTTTCTCGTTTTTGAAATATGGGATCACATTATCACAGTCTGGTTCTCTACTTTGTGCGCTGCAGCTTTAGCGAGAGTATACTGTATTCACAACTTAATCTCACAATCTATTTTTAGAATATCTTTAAATGACTTTTTATATAACTCAAACTCTTTATTATAAAGAGTTTATTTATAAAAACAATAGTTTAATAAACTCTTTATTTTTTAAATATAAATTAAAGAGTAAGTTTGATTCTCCATATTTAGAAAGTCAAATTTCACTCTGTATCTTAATTTTAAATAATAAGTTGTAAGTTTCTATACATTTTATTTATGATTTATCTTTCCTATTAAGTTTTTTTTTTGAAAAAACATATTATCTCTTCTAAAATTTAAAAAATCTATTGGATTTGAATAAAAATTTTGTTTTTTATATTTAAAAATCAATAAAGATGTTTTTTATATATATGAAAAATGCTCTTTAAAATAAAAAATAACATTGGAAATGCTCTTACAACTCTAATGTAGTAGTTGAATTGATAACTGTTACGTTAATTCTCACTGTACTTAAAACACTAAATAACTTTGACTAGACATAGAACAATGAATGAATGGCCGTTCCCTCGTAAGCAATTCATTCTATAATATGGATTTGGGGCATTTAATAGGGCATTTGTAATTAGAAAAGATACTCAAGAGTAGTAATTCAGAATTTTCGTCTTTCTTTGTTTAATGCAATGAATGGGTAGTCAGTTATATTAACAGACTTTGTGGTGCTGACGAGCGGCTTCTTGTACAGCCATCGAAATTGAGTTTAATGAGTGTATTCCAATAACCCCTAACTTAGGGGTTGGTACTGGTTCCAAGAGATGTTAGAGAGGTCGTTTTTTTTAGCTGGTGCCCATACTCGAGTCTTTGTCCGTATCCAAAAATTAAAGCGGCACACACATTTCAACATCTTCTGCTACCGAAAGATATGCTGCAACGCACTGTAAGATGAAGCTTATTTTCAGAGCACTGTCGCAAAAATTTTCGTATATTCATCGCACTTAACTTCTAACAAGTGTTGTTTTCACTAAGGAAAATATGGTGAATTGTATGATAAAATATGTTTTAAGTGTTATTTATTTTTTTCCTTCATTGACAGAAGAAAGACTCATAATGAACATTTTAACCGCTTTTTGACAATGGTGGTACCATCAATGCCGGATTGAAAGGGAAATGACCTTCTTTTTGGTGAACTTTAGTGGCTAGAATGGACTTATATTGGAAATTTTAGAACGGAAAAGGAAGCAATAGTTAAAGAAGGGAAGTATATATCAACTAGATACGGGGACCAATTCATACGGAAGAGCTGGCAAAACCAATACCAATTGACAATGACTATTCAATTACGATTTATCCAGCTTTCTAGTTGTTTTTATCTGTTGGCTTGGTCTCATTACCTGTCTTTGCTCACTGATGCCATGATGCATGGACTCTAATTTCTTTAACCCTCTGTTAAGTGTATATGGTAATGGTAGATCCACAGAAGCAGTTAGGTGAACCAATTTTCTTGGTGGATCTTGTCAAATGCAGCTTCTACTGTTTCTTTTTACTTCTTTTCTTTCCTTAAGCTGTAAACAATATAAAGGTGATGCGTGGCAACCAAAGGCTCTATAATTGTATAAAGGTCTATGTAACATGCATATTAATATAGTCATTGATGTATAGTAGAAGACAAATCCTACAAGGAAAGGGTGGCATGGCATGGTATTCCAGTTGGCAACCTAGTTGGCAAGTCTGCGTGGTGAGCTAGGGAATAGGACACTCACACATCAACACTGCTGACTTTGATTTGTGTTGATTGAACCATCTGTTAGTTTGACATCAAAGCACTATGATCATTCATTCACCTTTTTTAATTCAATAATGGAGATTTGTGAGAGCGTCTCTCCAAAATTATCCTATCCTATCGGAAGGGGAGGCAAAGATAAGACAGTAAAGTAGTGATTTAACTTTACAAACTTGATGGACCCCAACCCAAAGTTGTATTGATGTTTGTGACGAACCTTTTAGCATGAGAGCTGCTTTTGCCCTTTTATCAGAAGAGAACTGCACAAATATTTCAAAGTTGTTTCTCTTTTCTATTTTCTATTTAGGCCTAACGCCTACATAAAGTGCAGACTCAGAAACCCATGGAAACAGTCACTGCAGGCTTCCATAGATAGTAGGACCAGGTAAAGCCTGTGCCAGCTTTTGACCTTGCATTGATATTCTTCATGGTCTTGGATTTCTCCAAAAACCATGCCCTGGAGACAGTAACATATATGCAGCTGCTTTTAACCTTAATTCAGATTTAGCAATTCGTAATTAATTTGGTTATAATTTTTTGGTTGATGACTAGCGGCATAAGGAAAATTTTACATTGCATCGTGGAAACAAAAAAAGGGGAGGAAAAAAACAAAGGAAAGGTGAAAAGTAGAAAAGGAAAGATGAGGGTAATAGTCGATACGCTTTAGTGAAAGAGAAGAGATGGTACAATCATTTTAGTGGCATGAGGAACTGAGTCATCTTTATCATCAAAAGTCCCCACACTGAAAAGCATTAAAAGCCATGTAAAAGCATGCACTTTATAGAGAAGACATGAAATCTTTGATCAAGAAACGAAGAAAAGAAAAATGGGGTATAGTCATTATGGAATCGTCCCACCGCATCATGGAAAAGCTTCTGCCGCTGAATAATTTTGATCAAGGAATAAGCCAGGTAAAACTAGGTTCTTTTTCATCTCTAACAACTGGCTTTCATTGTCTGGTGAAGGGTCATATTCTCTTTACCTTCAAATCAACTATTAGTGATTCCTTCGGTCTCTGCATAAACATAGACATTCACATTTCACAAAATTATACAAGCAATTACCTCAACCTCCTTGCTTCTAACGTACTATTTGTTAACTTAAATGGTATGTATAATGATTACCTGAATAATCAGATTGTTAACAGGGGCTCTAAGTGCTTGTCCTGTCTGTCAGACAACTGTAGAGAGATTGATATCTCATATCTGTAGACTGTTAGTGGGATGAAAATATTGAAAGAAAGGAGATGTTGGTTCTTACTGGTAGGACCAAATGTCTTGTTTTCTTATGGAAATAATGGCCGTCCCCTGGTGACAGATTTGTACCAAAGACCCTAAAATCTCCTTCAAGTTTCGACTATAGGGTAAAAGTGGATTCTGTCTTCATCACTCTTGGCTAATACATATCTCGGAGGTCACCTCAAAAAATTTTTTACTCATAAAAAGGTGGTTCAATTATGCCTTCTCTTCAAGAAATCTACACATTTCTGGAGTTAATTGATTCAAATAATTGATATAATATTGAACTTAATTTGTTTCCTTGAGATAGACATTTCATCAACCAAGGGAAGTAAACTTGTCATTATGTGACCTGATGCAGCCAAGAAATTATTTTCTTTTGAAATGAAATCTTAAATTATTGGTTATTTTAATCTTGGTCAAACTCAAACTTATGAAAAGACAAAGAGGGAGCGAGAGAATCTTACATCTAGATTACCCTCAATTAATTCGGATACATGTATAGAAAACTTCCAGCCTGAGTTGTTAATTTGTTTATTGTAATATATCGGTACTGGTCCAGTACATGGAGTAACCTCCACGTTCTGAAATCAACATTTGGTTTTGGGGTATTGTAACATACTTGCTACGTTGTTGCCATCCGAAAAAAATTAGACTAAAAAATAAAAAACTTTTCCTACTAGTATTTTGTCCGAATCGAATCAAGCTTACATTTCTAGTAATGCTCAAGCTCTGGATTACCAGAAGAAGGGCAACCAAAAAAAAATAAAAAAAAATAGTGAATTAACCCCAATGGGTTGGCCTCGCAGTTAAAGAGATTTGTTTCATTCATTCACTTCTTAGGTTCAAACCTTGATGTTACTTGCCACAATAACATTATAACTTATTTGGTCTTTTATGCTTGTAAGGTGTTCAATAAATCAATAGACTGTGAGTATTAGTTAATAAAAAATAGTGAATGGAGCAATGAGGACGATAGTTGGGGGTTAACCCTAAGAGTTAGTCTAACGGTCAAAGAGGTTTACTTATTTCCTTAAGTTCTTGAGTTCAAATCTTGGAATCTCTAGTACAATAACATTATAGCTTAACCCAAAAAAAAAAAATAAATAAATAAATAAAGATAGTTGGGGTTTAGTGAATGGTGGAACCTGGACCCGTAGACATTACGTAAATTTGTTTTAGGTTATCTTCAATAATTTTATATGGTAGTTTAATTGACTGATTTAACATAGAATATTTTAGTTATCTCTCAATGTTTACGCAAAAGATGATGTTTTTGGTGTGTGGTGAGACTAAACCGTCAACTGAATTAAAAAGATTTACTAAGTAAATAATGATCTAAATGAGGAGTATTTGATCTTTAAATGAAATCTAATTATTATGATTTGGCACAAAATTATAGTCTTCCAACATGTAGATGAGGTTGGTACCAAACTCAATGACATAACCTTGTTGCATGAATTCCTAAATAGAAAATGATTAACATAATTTACATTAAAATATTAATATAGGATTAGTCACCATCTAACAATCTGTAAATCCATCTTGTCCTTATTATTAAAACATATAAAAGAAAACATTGCATATTTGTATAAAGCTAACGATTGGGTTGTTTCGCTTTCAATTTCAATTTCAATTTCAATTTCAGTTTTCACAATCAAACACCATATAATTAACAGATATGACATTAGCAAACCCGAATATTCGTTTAAACATTAATGTGTAATTAATATGAAATTACAAGTCATTGTCACGTGGGTGTGGGTACTGTGTCCATTACAATTAATCAGTCATAGTTAAAAAATCACTTCCCGTTATCTTATTAACGCCAACTCAACTATCATGATAGCCTTATGGCTCAACGCCCATTCCATTTGTGTATATCTTCTCATTTTCCATAATTAATTAATAATAATTAAAATCGAGGTAGATATCTACACTACAGGAGGAAAGCTTAAGAAGAACGCCAGACATGGCGCGCCAAGTGGGGTTTACAGTTATTTTATTTTTTATTATTATTAATTTTTTATAACTAAGGTTTTCAAATCAGTTTGTACACACATCAATTGATTTTTGAGGTTTATTGAATACTCTTCGAGTTGAAAAAACTCAAGTTTAAACCCTTGGGATTGGATTTAGCGTTATTATTGGTATCCATATTCCTTTGCTTTTAACTTCTGGCTATAAAAAATTAGCTACATTTATTAAGACTTAAAGAGACGTTACATGAAGCATCTCAACCTTCAATTTGCATTAATTGCTATTTTGAAATCTGGATTGATTAAAAATTTGGTGCAGATGAAAGTTGTTGTTTGGGGGCCAAGAAGAGGTGATCCAGTCGTTGACTGTTTAGTATTCATGAAGCTGAGTGGCACCAATTGAAATCTGGGTTCACATTGGACTCTCACATAATAAAACCTTGAATCTATTTTGGTTTTGCATCTGAATTAGATAAGAGATGACAGAAGACGACAGATTTGAGATCTCAACAGGAAAACATTATCATCAAACCTTTTCTTTTATTTCCACCAATCATTCATGTCTTTCAATTGTACAATAATACCAGAAAATCTCAAAACTACTGTAAATGAAACAGTGTTAACTATTACCAAATTAATTTTAGAATGATATGGAATTACATTCACGATCTAGAGAGTAGAGACAAGGATGAACCAAAATATTAAATGTCGAATCTGTTCCAGTCTCAATAAATTAAATATTTCCACAAAGTTGGCAAACATGTGATTTGTGCAGCTTTTGCCTTCAAATACCGCCCACTAAACTTATTTAGTTTCCCCATTTCACCAAGACCCCAACGCTTCAAGCAGCTATAATGAAATCATTCTGCTTGTTAATAGGCACACAAGTCAACCTGTAACTGTAAGAAATTTCTGTAAATGGAGGAAGAACAGAGGGTATCTCCGGAAAATAATAATTGAAAAGAGAAGAAATGGATGTAGTTAAATTACAAGTAGTAGAAGTAGAATGTAAAAGAGAAGTCGCACGTTTACTCATGATGACGAAGAGGCAAAGTTTAGAATAGATCTCATTTTTGATAGTGGGGTGCATGGAGTTGCGTACGGTGTTATCTTGTACCTGAATTTTTTTTTTATTTTTTTTTTTACAGAGACAACCGCTTTAATCTTTCACCACTCACCTTTAAATAATCTTCCAACCAAACTTAACAAATACGTCTCTCTCTCTCTCTCTCTCTCTAATGATCACTCATATTACTAAATAGAATTTTCTTGCTCATGCTTCTTTCAATGACGTTTGCTTGGACATACTTCTATTTCTCTGGGTGTTATTTGCTTTGTGCTTCACAATGATCCCAGAATGCAGATGTCGGAGTTCAAGACTTCACTGAAGTTTGTTGGTCTTGGAATGAACTTCATAAATTATAAAAGGTTTGATATACATGGCTTTCTTGTTATGAATGCAATTCAGAATTATGTGTTTGATTAAGTTTTTATGTATTTTTTTTTTTCAATGTATTTTTTTTTTTCAAGTTATAATGGGATTCGTGAAGTTTGTTTGATGGTGTGTGGGGATTATCATTTACTTGCAGGTTTTGCAGACATTGATAGAAGATGAATACCAGAGTGAGGAGTACACTGCAATCTATGAAGGCTACACAGAAGCAAGATAAAGTAATCACAATTAAATCATCTTTAATCAATATCTAGAATGGGTCCCTGCTTTCTAATACATATTTTATTACTCTGTTTGGAAGAAACGGTTTGTATTATAAGGGGTCAGAATCGTGAAATGGGTAGTAATTATTCTCAAATGGGTAAATATAGTTTTCACTTGAAAGGAAATGGCTTCAATTTCGATGAGGAGGCTCCAGAAAGTGAAACGCTCCTGGAGATTTTGAAAAAGTAGGCATTATTTGATGAGATTACGACAAGAGTTTTCAAATTAAATCTTTGAAACCATAATGATTTATTTTCTTAAACTTTGAAGATGATCAGTTTATAAATTTCAATCTCTACTGCTTTGAAGGAGAAGGCGAATATGCGGGGGAGCAAAGTAGCTGCTGCCAAGAAAGCAATCACAAGTCGACGAACCTCTAGCAGAGAGAGAAAAATGGCTTTGCAACAAGATGTGAGTACAATTTTTTTTCTTCTTTTAAGTTCTTTTACAATTTGATATATTGGATTTTTTTATATTTTAGTTTCTGCTGTTGATTTTAGAGTTCAAAATTGGAAATTTTCAGGTTGATAAGTTGAAGAAGAAGCTTAGACATGAAGAGAATGTTCACAGAGCTTTAGAGAGAGCTTTCAATAGACCTTTGGGAGCTCTGCCTCGTCTACCTCCTTATCTTCCTCCTTCTGTTAGTAATTCACCATCCCTTTTAATTCCATACATTCAAAATTTTGTCGTTCCTTGTCAATCTTGTAAATTAGTATTTCAATTACAAGATTAAAATCTTCACATATAAGTCTTACTTATAGGGACTGTATCGTGGTTAGAAAAATCGACAAAATGAATGAAGCTTATGCAAATATATGATATCCTGATGCTCTGTTTAATCATTTATCATCAATTTTCATGACAGTTTTTTATTTTTGTAGACGAAGGAGCTTCTTGCAGAGGTGGCCGTATTGGAAGAGGAGGTTGTTCGGCTTGAAGAACAGGTAGTGCATTTCAGACAAGATTTATATCAAGAAGCTATCTACATTTCATCCTCCAGGAAGAACATGGAGAATTCAGCCGAATCATGTGAACCGTGCGTGAACAAGAATTCAAAACAAGCGCAATTCAAGCGTTCAGCTGGAAATGTGGGTGAATCCACAACATCCACTATAAGCCAATTGACTTCTGTTTCCAGTAAGCACCCTATCAGTTTCTGATCCCATTTTCATTCTAAATATCAATCTAGTTAACTATTTGTGAATTGTAATCAAGTCTTAAAATATTATTCTTCCTTCTTGATGTATTAGATGATGGGAGAGGCAAAGAAAACCAATCTTGTACTAATTCTGTGAAGAAGAACAAGGGATCCTCTGTCCATAAAGTCCAACCAATCAGAACTCCTGTGAAGAGAACTCTCATTGTCAGTAAACTGGAAGACAAGCATTTAGCTCCTCAGAAATTACAGGTTCGTACTATTATTACTTTCATTAACTTATACTGCATTTATTTGCCGTGAAATGAATACTAGTTCTCTACAATGTTCAGCTAGAATGTCGAGTAAGAGACCCAGACAATGCAGAAGCAAGAACTATTAGTATCTCAAATAAGAGATTATCTGGAGATGATGGTCCAAACAAAATTTCTGAGGATATTTTGAAATGCCTGTCAAGCATTTTGTTTAGAATGAGCACAGTAAAGAGAAAGGGCACTGCAGATACTTTGCCTTCTTTATCGGCAATAGTATCTCAAGAAAGCAGAGAGGAAACAGAATTTCGGGATCCTTATGGTATCTGTTCACAATTTGGAAAAAGAGATATTGGTCCATATAAGCATCTATTTGCTATTGAAGCACACTCGATCAATCCAAACCGAACATCAAGCTCTATGTTTCTTCTCCATCGATTAAAGTAATATTTCAGATATATAAAAGTAGCTTGGCTTCTGACTTTGTTCATGATATTTAATAAAATACTTGGACTTATGATCATTTTGTTTTGTGAATTCTCAGAATCCTCCTTGGGAAACTTGCGTCTGTCAATTTACAGAACCTCACCCATCAGGAGAAGCTTGCATTCTGGATAAACATTTACAATTCCTGCATGATGAATGTACGTGAGCCCTTCTTTGAACTTAAGTAAAACCTCCTAACTGTTATATTGAATTCAATAGTTTCTTAGCTATGAATTTTCAAATATGTTTTACTACATTACTTTGTCTGACCCATGTTTGTGACTATTTAGTTTCAGTTAAGTGGTAATTTTGTTCTGTGCCTTGGCATTTTCTTTAACCTTGTTAATTTAAGAAAGAAAACCAAGTACTTATACTGCATTTCTCCAGGCATTCCTAGAGCATGGATTACCAGAGAGTCCCGAAATGGTCGTTGCATTGATGCGAAAGGTACGACAGGCTATCTAAGAATCAATTATGTTCTTGTTAGAGTGGTGCTGTATTTCCCGAGATGTTACTTGGACCCAACAATTTATTAGCTGCTTAACCTTAAAAATTTATAATTTCTGCCCGGCCAACTTGTGGCTTATAGCATTGTAATCAATAATTTATACATTCCAATTCTTTTTACTCAGGGAACAATAAATGTTGGGGGCCACTTGTTAAATGCAATTACCATTGAACATTTTATCCTCAGATTGCCTTATCACTCAAAATATGTAAGTACTTAATTCCTTTGCAAGCTCTTAGCTTGTTCCTTAATAATTGTCCTGCAACTAAGTACTCAACTTCTCTGCAAGCTTTTACAGCTTTTATTTAATTCTTCTTCCTGCAACTTACCTCTAAGCACTCAACAGACCTTTTCAAAGGGAGAGAAAAACGACGAAATGACAGCAAGATGCGTATTTGGATTGGAGCTATCTGAACCGTTGGTAACATTTGCTCTCTCTTGTGGAAGCTGGTCCTCCCCTGCTGTAAGTCCACGCATAGAAATTGATAGGTTTGATTTAATTATACTGCTTTATTTCACGTGCATTCTGAGATAAATTACATTGATATCTTCAGTGGTCCCAAGTTTAGCAAAACTTTATGATCAACTATCCAGTTACAGTGAAATTTATTAATTGTTTGGCTTTCTTAATGGTTCTTATTTTTCTTTGAAGATCCTTCGAAACTTTTAAGTGCAATATATCTCATAGTTGGTTTTATCCCATTAATTTCTGGATATTTTTATGCAAGAATCTTTTATGGTTGGATATACCTTATAATTTCTATTTCATGAGTCTCTCCAGGCCTTTATTTGTGATATTTAATAGTTACATTAGTGATGCTATTACTGATTAAAGACTCTGCTTCACATATGAAGGTGAGAGTATATACTGCTTCTCAAGTTGAAAACGAACTAGAAGTTGCCAAAAGAGAATACCTGCAAGCTGCAGTTGGTATTTCTGCAGAGAAGTTTGCAGTTCCAAAGCTATTGGATTGGTACTTACTTGACTTTGCAAAAGACTTTGAGTCATTGTTGGATTGGATCTGCCTTCAGTTACCATGTGAATTAGGAAAAAAAGCAATTCAATGTCTTGAAAGGGGAAAGCGTGAGCCTTCTTGTCAATTTATCCAAGTTATGCCGTATGAATTCAGTTTTAGGTATCTTCTATACACATGAATGATTTTTATTAGTTTAAATTTATTTTGACATGGGTGTAAGAGTGTTGGAGTTACACTTTTGTACACAGCTAGAGAATAGATGTTATAACTAAATGTATAATCTAGTCTTTCTTGTAAGTAATTGCGAGAGAAATGTTCTCTTATCGGGATTCTGCATGTAACTATGTATTGGGAAGATTTCTATACAAAAAGATGATTTCTTGATTGATGTTCTATACACTTTCTATCTTCCTATAACTCCAAATATAATAAGTAGAATTGATTGTGATTTCCTTTGACTCAATTAAAGATGGCCAACTAGATTGACAATAAAAACAAAAGAGACGGAAGAAGTTTCATTAAAGAAAATTAGGTGTAAACAGTGTCTGACCATTACTGTGTCTGCCATGATAATGAATAGCGCATTTGTACTAGTTCTAAGAAGGAATAAAATTTAAATAACTTCTTAAAGAACCAAGCTTAGCATTCAGAGAAAGTTACTGATGCCCAACACCCAACTAATGGTTCACATTATGGCTTGTGGTCCAATAGAAAGGTGGTCATTTTCCCTACGACACGAGCCATTTAATTGGTGCTCAGCAGGGTTTGATGCCATTTCCAGGCTGCTCTTATACCGCCTTTCATCATTGCAAATTGACAAGGCCATAGCAATCAATAACTGCATGTTAATTTGTACTTTTGCATCATAAACGTTAAGTTTGGTGGGTAGTTTCATTAATAGACTTATCTTGTAGAAGAGCCTTGAATTATTAGACCATGTTCTTTTGTTTCCTTAAATCATTCAGGCAAATGCAGCAAAGTTCTTTCCAAAGTTTTGCTTTGCCCGATACTGTAAATTTCCTTCATCAGATGTAAACCTTACGTTATGGTAGAGGCATATCACATCTTGCATTGAAAAAACATGCCTGGTGTAAATTTTCTTTAAACATTTTGTTTATCGGGTCTGGTCCTGTTAAGTAAAACAGTGGCATGATCCATTGGCATCGGTGGCATCAAAACTTTGTCTTAGGCTGAAGAAAAAATGGATCCATAAAGGTAAAGTGGTCCTAGGTTTTGCCCCATAATGCAAGGGGCATATGGCCTTATATCCACCGTCTATAATGAGGTAAAAGAGCAAAAGTGCTTTTTCAGAAGTGCGGGGATCACAAATTACAAAAAGTGAAAGCCTGTAACTAGTGGTTATTGTACTTACTACTGTTGTTTTACTCATTTATTTTGTAAGTTGTGTGGTTTAAAACCTAAGCCATACCTGCTCATATTTTTGAATTTTGAAGTACCTGTCGGCTGCCCCTGCACAAATTCTAGATTTGAGTAAGAGTACCCGAGGCCTGGACTTCTTGTTGGTTCCAGCCCATTTACCAAAAGAGTTGAAATCCAATCCAGAACTATGAGAATCCACATAGCCCATGAGTATATGCGATCCATTTAATGTTTGTACTTAGTCCTGGCCTAATATGCAGCCGTCTTTTCTATACCCACTAAGTCAGCATTCAGCAACGTCCAAGTTGTGAAGTGGTTTTGTGTTGCTGTAAGTGTTGTTTCTAAGAAACTATGCCATTTAAGATTATAAGTGAAAACAAATAAAGTAGAGCAATGCCCAAGGCCAAGAGGTATCGATTTGCAAAATCCCAATTAGGAACATGGCTCCACGTCATGAAATTTGAGATAGCACAAAAAAGTTGATCTTTCTGGTTATCGGATCCTGAGACAAGGCCGGCTGTAATGTGTGGCCACATACATTTATTATTTTTGTGGATTGGCGTGGACGTGTAATCTTTTCTTCTTCACATCGGTGTTCGTATATTTATCAACATATTTATATATTAGAGAGCCAATGTGAACAAAACTATAGGATTGAGATAATATATTATAAAATTGTTAGATAGAGAATGAACAAAATTACGTAAGTTGAAGGTGACTCAGTGAAAATGAAGGTAATGGAAATAGACATATATATATATATATATATATATGTTTGTTATAGTTGAGACGAAACAATAGAATAGAATAGAATAATAAAACAAGAAGCGTAGGTTGTGATGCAAGTAATAGATAATGTATTTGACAGATAATTTGGGAGGCTAAAAAGTCTGAAGATCTAGAACTTATGAATCAGTCATATTATGATTTTAAGCACATGTATCTTACTGCTACTTGTAACAATAATTAAATTATCCCGTTAACACTGAAATTTGTCAGTCACCTACTAATCACAATTATTCTTCACATAATTGTGACCACTTTTGGACCAACCCCACAAAGTTGGTGAAACTTGGAAATTACAAGTACCAAACTAAACACTTTTCTAGCTAAAATACGCTATCTTTCCCAGACTAATTAATTTTATCTTAAGAAAAAGCTTTTCATTACAGTTCTTATCATTCATCTCCAAACTCCTTTTTACTACACGTTTACTTTTTTTTTTTCTTTCTTGAAACCCCCTTTAAGCTTTGTTCACCATTCTGATTCTAGATAATGTAACTGTAAATGAGATAAGCCACCATCTAGATTCAGTTGACTGATAGCTATTTCCTTATTCTAGTCAAGGGTGAAGACACAAGTGATGATGATTGAAATTTATTATATAATTTATATGTTTTTTTATTTGTCACATCTACTCTATGCTTCAAAGAAGATTCATAGATAACTAAATTTACCATAACACTCTAAACTAAACCCCTCACCTAAACCAAACCAGAAACTACCAAAACAATTCCATGTGAGAAAATTAAATAAAACAAAGCCATGTTCCGTGAATGAGAGTTGAAAAGAGACACAATCTGTAAAGTATTAAAAGGCGGCTGCAATTTGTGACTAGATGGTCAACAATCTCCACCTCTCTATTTCTTTGTTCCTTCCTTTGATATAACATTATTAGTTAGTACTACTTTCTCTTATATATCAACCCAAAATCACTCTTCAACTTTGTCTCTCTGCTCCTCAACTATCATACTCTTTATTAGAGAAATGGAGGTAGTGATACCTGCGGTTCCAATCATGGATTTCGAGTTCAACAGTGTAAGATCATCTCCATATTTGAGTGCTCCAACGTCACCAAAGCGATTTGGTGATGATGTCTTCTTTACAAGTGCACCGACAAGTCCCTCGCGCATCTCTCAGTTCTATAGTGAATTTGACAACTTGTATACGAGGAATGATGATGAGTATTCATCAACGATTCCTTTCGATTGGGAAGAAAAGCCTGGTACACCAAAATCACAATCTCCCACCAGGGCAACAACCACTACAGATAATGAAGATGATTTTGCTTTTAATTTCAGCGAGGAAAAGGAGAAAGAATCCCTCACTGCTGAAGAACTCTTTGATGGTGGCAAAATCCGTCCATTGAAGCCTCCACCAAGATTACAACTTGACGACTACTCTACTCTGAAGAGCCCACTTTTGTCTCCAAGGTCACCGAGATCGCCCATATCTCAAGGTAAAAAGATTATCCGTCAAGTTTTTTCACCTAGAAGCAGAAAAGATGTCGACCCATTTGCGGCTGCAGTTGAAAATACTCGGAATCAAACTCAAAATGATAGAGGAAGAGAGAGTAGAGTTCCAGATTTATCGAAAAGTTCGAGCCGTAGAGCAACAAGATCACTCTCTCCATTTAGAGTATCTGCGTATCCATGGGAAGAAGAAGAAAAGCAACAGCAACAGCAACAAGCTACGAAACAGTCATCATTTAATTCAAAGTCATCATCATCTTCTTCGAAGAGTTCTTCAAGAAAATGGAGATTGAGGGATTTTCTTCTGTTTCGAAGCGCGTCTGAGGGACGGTCAACAGATAAAGAACCCAAGTATAGAGCTTTGTTCAAGAAAAATGAAGATATGAAGAACTCTAGTTTCCGGTCAACTGACAGCTCTGCCGAGTCAGTGTCTGGGTCAAGAAGGAGAGGACAGGTTTCGGCACATGAGTTGCATTATACAAAAAATAAAGCTGCATCAGAGGATTTGAAGAAGAGAACTTTCTTGCCATACAAACATGGAATATTGGGGAGACTGGCCATTAATCCTCTTGCAAATGGATTTCGATCATGAAACTTAGAGACCTAATTAATATTATATTATATGTTGCTGTAATTAAATTGTAGTTCTTTGCTTTGTTCCTATTGTTAAGTGTAGAGTTTACATAACGGAACAAAATGTATAAGTGTTACGAGCCATGGAAATTTGCTTTCAATTTTTGATTGAATTTTCTATGCATATATGTAAGTTTTGAACACTAAAAGAATATGTGAATGGTGATATTAAGAAAATAAAATTCCTACCAAAAGGAAAAGAAATCTCCGATTATATATGTAAACATTTCAATTCGTAGGTTAGTTTCTTGATTAATTCTAAATTATGCGCACGTGTATGTCCTGAGTTCCCTTTTGGAGGGAAGAAGAAAAGCAGGCATCACCTACCCTCCATCTCAAAAATATCAATTTGCTAAATAAAAGATGAATATAATAAGCCAAATCAAAGATAGCGCAATCCATAACATATCATCATCAACTAAATAAATCATAACATCCGGAGTTTGGTAAGTGATCACCAAATCATAGAGTTTACGCCATAACATCTGCCACTGACTTTTTTTAAAATTATTGACCGCTTCTTCCCTCCTTAGACGCTTACGGAAGATTCTACTGTATGAATAGTCTTTATTTACTATTAAAAATTTAATGCTCTGCCATTACTTTGCAATAAGGAATTAAGAAATTAAAACGACTTGAATGTCAACTTCTAGAAGTGGGAGGGATTTCATCATCATTGACATTGTCAAATACCAATGTTGGATGTTTGAATGCCACTCCACGAACTCCAAACTGGATAGGCTTCACCCCAAAAATACGAAAGGCTTAAACAATAAGGGAAGATACTAGCTAGGCCGCGGTCCGGAGTAACATCAAAGAGTTATGAGTGGGAAGGAAAAAGAATACTACGGCAACTTCACAAGCATGCATTGCAGTTAGCCATTAGTCCCATACATGATAATTTCTCTAAGATAAATTCATTACATGATGCCAAAGTAAAACAAAGTGAATGATTTATTTATTCATTACATGATGTAAGAGGCTCTTTTAACTCATTATATGATGCATTGCCTCGACTCAACTTTGTTACAAGCAGTTACCCCATTTTTCAGAACCGCATACCATTATACTAGCTGTCAAAGTTATCGATTTTGATTGGAGTAATTTCATCTGCAACATTGAAGTGTCCAACCAATCGTGCGAAAAACACCATTTGTTGTTCCAATGTGAATTTAATGTTCTCAGCCTGTGTAATATATTAGGTCAGCTGTAATGTTTCCTAGACAAGCAAAGCTTGTAATTGGAAATTCTGAAAAATAGCATATACCTTGCGGAAACCATGCTGTTCTCCTTCATACTCCACAAGAGCAACAGGCAAACCCTTTTCCTTCAGTGCCCGGTAGATTGTACGAGCTTGATCAGGGGGTACAACCTACAACATGATGAAAGAAATTTCAAACTCAGACTTTGAGAATGAAAAGCAGAATGCCAAATCCTCATATATCTAAAGATACAAAAATAAGTACCAGATTACATGTATTAATAAATTACAGAAAGAAAAATATAATGCATAGATATTAATATATATCAAAACATATGATGGTTATTACTTAAGGTAAGAAATTTCAAACATTATACATTTAACTCAGAGCCTCCAAGCAAGTAAATGATTTTCTGAATTTCCCTGGTCCTAATTACATGATTTGATTTTCAACCGTAAAAGCTTCTAGAGTTACCAGCAAGAGATCTAAGATTGACTTCCATAGAAAACTAATTTGTTCCAAAAGATAACTCCACCGTGTAGGATAATAACTGACAAGAAGAATCACTTTCTCAAATTCAAATTGAATTTGGAAGTAGCAAAATTTTCTTGTCAACCAAATAAGCTTACAAAAGATGGACTATTGTCGGATAGAAATTAATAAGTTAATGCATAGAATTGCTGAATAAAAAAACCATGGTCCACATACTTTGTATACAATTACAGCTTGACCTATGAAAAAATATGGTCTAAAGGTTACGGTGCTATTCAGGGCATTCCCTTTCTACCATAATGTGAGGGCATGAAGTCCAAAAGCCAATTGCTAGTTCTGAATTAGATTCAAGTCAGCCAATAAAAACCGTCTATCAAAATAGACAAGAAATGCTAACTTTCTAAGATAAAAGACTATGAAATTTGATTACATCAGCTATTCATAATGATCCAAAGGAAATGAGAGAAGTTTTTTTTTTTTTTTTTTTTTGGGGGGGGGGGGGGGGGGGGGGGTGCCCAGGGAGTGCAAAGAAACTGATTAAACTTTACCTTGTCTTCCAATCCCTGGAACAAAATTATGGGGCAAGAAAATTTATCAACAAAATTGATTGGTGACCTTTCGAAGAAATCCTTCTCACTCCCTGCAACCAGATAGTTAAGTTACCAACAAATGGAGCAAACAGAACAAAAAAGTGATAAATTAAGTTTTTTTTTTCTATTTCAATTTACCAACAAGATTGTCCATATAATGAGATTCAAATTTGTGAGTTTCTGCTTTCAACATGCCTAAGTCAGCAACCTGTCATATTTGCAATATACATAAAAACATGTTAATTTTCTATTTAGTGGAGAACATTGCCCTTCATGAAACTATAAATTATGTGAACAATATTAGAGGTATATAAACCTTAAGGGTAAAAGGTGATCATCAAAAATAAAAGAATTTGCACATATCACCAAAAAAACAACCCAGGAATCCCAATCAGATTCTGAAATGCCACCTCAAGAATTTTTAGCCTTATTGATATGTGCCACCATTCATCTGAACATCAGACTTCAGCTACTCAGAAGATGAACAGACAAGAGGACATGAGTGATGCCCAAGCTACCGTTCAACTAAAATTTCCTAACAGAACATAAATTATACTTAACCCCTCAATACACCTATATAAAATGATAACAATAGTACTATTCAGATATGAACAATATATGAAAATTCAAAAAATGCTGCTGGTTTGACAGGTCCACCAAAGCAGTAATAAAAGAACCCAAACCCTAAACCCTAAACCAGAAAAAAAAAAAAAAAATCAAGTCCAATCACTGGGGTCAATAGTACAACAGATTTTAACTGAAAATTTACTCAGAGAAATGAGAATAGAAGCAGAAGACATCAAGGGAAGAAACATAACATGGACACCCTTACACACAATAAATTCACATAATGCTTCCAAAAGTATGAATGCCAGTACTCACACCATACAAGGAAGCTCCAGCCTTAAATGTGTCTCTAAAAGCTAGAGCAGCTAAGGTTGTATAGCCACCAGCAGAACCACCAGTTATACAAAGTCGTTGCTCATCTGCCTTACCGCTGTCCACCTAGATGAAGAAATGAACAATACCATGATTTAAAAGGTCATAGCAAGTCCATCCTCTTAAAAACTTGGAAAGAAATGAAAGAATGAATGTGATTACCAAAAATCTAGCACAACTGCAACAGTCATCAACATCAACAATTCCCCAGCGCCCCAAAAGCCTTTCCCGAAATTCTCGACCATAACCTTCAAAATTAAGTTCATTCATGTCTGTCAACTTTAAGATATGACGTAATCATATATAAATAGAAATGAACTTGTTCAAAATATCAAATATGTGCAGAAAAGAACACCCTGAACAACTCCAAAGGATCTTGCACATACTTGACTTGGAGACTAAAATTCATATGTAGAACATGCATTTTCAAAATCAATTACTTCCTTAGACGCTTACGGAAGATTCTACTGTATGAATAGTCTTTATTTACTATTAAAAATTTAATGCTCTGCCATTACTTTGCAATAAGGAATTAAGAAATTAAAACGACTTGAATGTCAACTTCTAGAAGTGGGAGGGATTTCATCATCATTGACATTGTCAAATATCAATGTTGGATGTTTGAATGCCACTCCACGAACTCCAAACTGGATAGGCTTCACCCCAAAAATACGAAAGGCTTAAACAATAAGGGAAGATACTAGCTAGGCCGCCGTCCGGAGTAACATCAAAGAGTTATGAGTGGGAAGGAAAAAGAATACTACGGCAACTTCACAAGCATGCATTGCAGTTAGCCATTAGTCCCATACATGATAATTTCTCTAAGATAAATTCATTACATGATGCCAAAGTAAAACAAAGTGAATGATTTATTTATTCATTACATGATGTAAGAGGCTCTTTTAACTCATTATATGATGCATTGCCTCGACTCAACTTTGTTACAAGCAGTTACCCCATTTTTCAGAACCGGATACCATTATACTAGCTGTCAAAGTTATCGATTTTGATTGGAGTAATTTCATCTGCAACATTGAAGTGTCCAACCAATCGTGCAAAAAACACCATTTGTTGTTCCAATGTGAACTTAATGTTCTCAGCCTGTGTAATATATTAGGTCAGCTGTAATGTTTCCTAGACAAGCAAAGCTTGTAATTGGAAATTCTGAAAAATAGCATATACCTTGCGGAAACCATGCTGTTCTCCTTCATACTCCACAAGAGCAACAGGCAAACCCTTTTCCTTCAGTGCCCGGTAGATTGTACGAGCTTGATCAGGGGGTACAACCTACAACATGATGAAAGAAATTTCAAACTCAGACTTTGAGAATGAAAAGCAGAATGCCAAATCCTCATATATCTAAAGATACAAAAATAAGTACCAGATTACATGTATTAATAAATTACAGAAAGTATAACTGCATATATATATAAAACATATCAAAACATATGATGGTTATTACTTAAAAGTAAGAAACTTCAAACATTATACAATTTAACTCAGAGCCTCCAAGCAAGTAAATGACTTTTCTGAATTTCCCTGGTCCTAATTACATGATTTGATTTTCAACCGTAAAAGCTTCTAGAGTTACCAGCAAGAGATCTAAGATTGACTTCTATAGAAAACCAATTTGTTCCAAAAGATAACTCCACCGTGTAGGATAATAACTGACAAGAAGGAATCACTTTCTCAAATTCAAATTGAATTTGGAAAGTAGCAAAATTTTCTTTGTCAACCAAATTAAGCTTACACCAAGATGGATACCTTGTCTGGATAAGAATTTAACAAGTTAATTGCATAGAATTGCTGAATCAAAAAACCATGGTCCACATACTTCGTATACAATTACAGCTCGACCCATGAAAAAATATGGTCTAAAGGTTACAGTGCTATTCAGGGAGTTCCCTTTCTATCATAATGTGAGGGCATGAAGTCGAAAAGGCAATAATGCTAGTTCTGAATTAGATTCAACTCAGCCAATAACAAGCTGTCTATCAATAATAAGACAAAGAAATGCTAACTTTCTAAGATAAAAGACTATAAAATTTGATTACATCAGCTATTCATAATGATCCAAAGGAAAATGAGAGCAAGGTTTTTTTTTTGGGGGGGAGGGGGGTGGCGGGGCGCCCAGGGAGTGTAAAGAAACTGATTAAACTTTACCTTGTCTTCCAATCCCTGGAACAAAATTATGGGGCAAGAAAATTTATCAACAAAATTGATTGGTGACCTTTCGAAGAAATCCTTCTCACTCCCTGCAACCAGATAGTTAAGTTACCAACAAATGGAGCAAACAGAATAAAAAAGTGATAAATTAAGTTTTTTTTCTATTTCAATTTACCAACAAGATTGTCCATATAATGAGATTCAAATTTGTGAGTTTCTGCTTTCAACATGCCTAAGTCAGCAACCTGTCATATTTGCAATATACATAAAAACATGTTAATTTTCTATTTAGTGGAGAACATTGCCCTTCATGAAACTATAAATTATGTGAACAATGTTATAGGTATATAAACCTTAAGGGTAAAAGGTAATTATAAAAAATCAAAGAATTTGCACATATCACCAAAAAACAACGCAGGAATCCCAATCAGATTCTGAAATGCCACTTCAAGAATTTTTAGCCTTATTGATATGTGCCACCATTCATCTGAACATCAGACTTCAGCTACTCAGAAGATGAACAGACAAGAGGACATGAGTGACGCCCAAGCTACCGTTCAACTAAAATTTCCTAACAGAACATAAATTATACTTAACCCCTCAATACACCTATATAAAATGATAACAATAGTACTATTCAGATATGGACAATATATGAAAATTCAAAAAATGCTGCTGGTTTGACAGGTCCACCAAAGCAGTAATAAAAGAACCCAAACCCTAAACCAGAAAAAAAATCAAGTCCAATCACTGGGGTCAATAGTACAACAGATTTTAGCTGAAAATTTACTCAGAGAAATGAGAATAGAAGCAGAAGACATCAAGGGAAGAAACATAACATGGACACCCTTACACACAATAAATTCACATAATGCTTCCAAAAGTATGAATGCCGGTACTCACACCATACAAAGAAGCTCCAGCCTTAAATGTGTCTCTAAAAGCTAGAGCAGCTAAGGTTGTATAGCCACCAGCAGAACCACCAGTTATACAAAGTCGTTGCTCATCTGCCTTTCCACTGTCCACCTAGATGAAGAAATGAACAATACCATGATTTAAAAGGTCGTAGCAAGTCCATCCTCTTAAAAACTTGGAAAGAAATGAAAGAATGAATGTGATTACCAAAAATCTAGCACAACTGCAACAGTCATCAACATCAACAATTCCCCAGCGCCCCAAAAGCCTTTCCCGAAATTCTCGACCATAACCTTCAAAATTAAGTTCATTCATGTCTGTCAATGAGCTTGTTCAAAATATCAAATATGTGCAGAAAAGAACACCCTGAACAACTCCAAAGGATCTTGCACATACTTGACTTGGAGACTAAAATTCATATGTAGAACATGCATTTTCAAAATCAATTACTCAAGTATGAGTACCCATGATATGATTTCAAAGGAGAGAAAAAGATAATATATAACAGATGAGGGTGCAGAGGACAAACCAGTGCTTCCACCATAATTTACATCCACAAATGCCCAACCTCTACTAGTCCAATATTGGATACTCAAATTTAACATCCCACGTGTTTCACCTGTTGGGCCCCCTGCCATAATTTACACACCATATAATTCATTACAAATTCAAGATATAAACGGAATTTCTTAATTCATTGAAAAATAATGCAAATTGTGCCAGCCAAGAAAAAGGGGGAGGGGGGGGAGGAGGAGGAGGGACTCCCCAAGCAAAATACAACCCCTGACTCTGAAAGTTCAATAATTGTTCCAGTCCACTGAAAGCAGGAAACTAGGTATTTCAATTTTCTCAATAATTCACAGGTGAATAAAATTTCAAAGTTCATACTCTTCAAATATTTCTTGCAATCCACATGGCAAAGTAATTTCCTATACCCAGGGCTTTGATTGCTATTTCACTTAATGCAGCAAATTTACAACACTCCCAATATATGCTTCCTTTTTTTGTACTAGCTTCAAAAGAAAGCAACTTTTGACAGATACATGCATAAAAAGCAGTAACACAAGAAAAATAATCATAATATACTATTACCCTTTTTTCTTTTCTTTTTTAAGAAAAAAGAAGAAAAATATTTATTGATTGAAAGGTTTTAGGTTTTTGAAGAACAAACCATGACTCTTCAATAGCAATGGAGGCTTTTCTTCTTGAGCAGCTTGGTAGCTGGGATTAGATGGCGGATAATAGTATGCATATGCCTTTTGACCAGGAATTTCTGTCGGGAATTCAATTGACTCTGGCAAGCTGAAGTGGGACTTGTACTTCAAGCTATCAGGTGATGAAGACCAGACAATATTGAAATCAATAGCTTTCAATTTATGGCCATCTAAAGTCACCTGCAAAGACCAACAATAAAAGCACAGAAAAATGTTGCTAGCATCACTTGTTAAAATTTTATTAACATTATTATTAGCAACTATTGTAGTAAAAGATGTTATTCAGAAAACATGAAGAAAAAAGAAACAACTGAACCTTAGCCACTGATGATGGCTGAACAGCAGATGCTCCCTCAATGTACAGGCAATGATTCCCTGGAGTCTGCATAAGTAATGATGCAACATTTTATTAAATCATCATTATGGTTTGTACTGGAAAATTTTCTAATGCCACAATAATGGAAACTAAGGTCTTTGAAGATACAATGTTGTCTATATCAGTGAAAGGAATATCAAGCAGAGATAATGAGCCCTCAGCATCATCCAGAACTCCAAGATATGACCTTCCGTGCTGCCTGAATCAAAACATACAAATTTTGATGGCATTAAAATAGATGTATAGGTTCACCACAACTTAAAAGTGATATATGTCTCTGTGCATGCATAAGCGTCGGCACATGTTTACAAAAAAATAATAATAATAATAATAAATAATAAGAACCTAAGAGCCATAGCTCCAGAAGGTTACCTGTAGCTGCAAGCAATTAAGTTCTTTTCTCCATTACTTTCAATAATTTCATAAGAATTCGTACCAAAAACCCATAACGGTCTTGAAAACTCAGCATCCAATGAATAAATTGAGAGAACCTCATTGTTTGATTCAATCTGTTGCAGTGGGAGAAAATGAATCAATTCTGATACAGATTGAATAAAAGATGTCTGACCCAATAACCACGTAAAAGCAATGATAATGCTCCACAGAAAATTTATAACTTTAACAATATTTATGGATGAATCACAATGTCTAACAAATGAACTATTTTGTTATGTACATACAACCAACTGATATGTTAATGCGCCTTATGTATTGAAAAGGATACAACAATCAGAACATGTCAAAAAAATAAAAAAATAAAATGGAGCTCACCCATTTATAAAGATTCCAGTATCCATTTTTTCTATCCGTAACAAAAAAGAGTTCCCCTGCATAAATCCAAACATAAACGTTGATACACACAACAATGTAAAACCACAGAAGTCCTGATACTTCTATATAGATGATGTAGTAATATGCCTTAACTAGATGCTCATAGCAATTGTTTACACATCCAAAACATTAACCATTAGTACCCAACAAGACCAAAACAAATCTCANCAATGTTGTCTATATCAGTGAAAGGAATATCAAGCAGAGATAATGAGCCCTCAGCATCATCCAGAACTCCAAGATATGACCTTCCGTGCTGCCTGAATCAAAACATACAAATTTTGATGGCATTAAAATAGATGTATAGGTTCACCACAACTTAAAAGTGATATATGTCTCTGTGCATGCATAAGCGTCGGCACATGTTTACAAAAAAATAATAATAATAATAATAAATAATAAGAACCTAAGAGCCATAGCTCCAGAAGGTTACCTGTAGCTGCAAGCAATTAAGTTCTTTTCTCCATTACTTTCAATAATTTCATAAGAATTCGTACCAAAAACCCATAACGGTCTTGAAAACTCAGCATCCAATGAATAAATTGAGAGAACCTCATTGTTTGATTCAATCTGTTGCAGTGGGAGAAAATGAATCAATTCTGATACAGATTGAATAAAAGATGTCTGACCCAATAACCACGTAAAAGCAATGATAATGCTCCACAGAAAATTTATAACTTTAACAATATTTATGGATGAATCACAATGTCTAACAAATGAACTATTTTGTTATGTACATACAACCAACTGATATGTTAATGCGCCTTATGTATTGAAAAGGATACAACAATCAGAACATGTCAAAAAAATAAAAAAATAAAATGGAGCTCACCCATTTATAAAGATTCCAGTATCCATTTTTTCTATCCGTAACAAAAAGGAGTTCCCCTGCATAAATCCAAACATAAACGTTGATACACACAACAATGTAAAACCACAGAAGTCCTGATACTTCTATATAGATGATGTAGTAATATGCCTTAACTAGATGCTCATAGCAATTGTTTACACATCCAAAACATTAACCATTAGTACCCAACAAGACCAAAACAAATCTCAGAAAAAAGAAAAGAAAAGAAAGAAACAAGAAAAGAAAAGGAAAAATTGGTGTTTGACCAAAACCCTAGTAACTAGGTCTAAGGATTTCTCTCTCTCTCTCTCTCTCTCTCTCTCTCTCTCTCACACAACACACGTGTTCAACAAGTTCAAAAGTGGAACAAGGTTACTCTTCCAGACCCTAAAACCTTTAGTCAGGGAGCTCGTGAGATATAATATCTCAAGTAGGTTGTAAAACTTGTCCCGGAACAAGGGTTTAGGGCATGCCCAACTGGATTAGAACTGGGATTAGTTGACTCGAATTAACAAAGACTTGGGCATCAATATCAAGGTCATTTATTAAAATACTATTTTTCAAAGTACATAACAATCTTGTTCACATAAGTTAATCTTCATAACACTAACAACACAATTTACTTTTTAAGTACCATACTACAACGTTGATTTAGCATCATAAATATAGCTATAGCCCAGAAAAAAAGTACCCTTAGAAGACCACTTGGGTTCAGTTGGAGACTCCACAATAGTTGGATCACAACCAGCAACACATACGCGCTTGTAGACATCTCTGCATGAAAGCATCAAAGGAATTAGTCCAATCCAATTTATCATCAATAATGAAGATAATTATGAAGCCTTAGAAAAGAATAAGTGGGAGCTTGGACAAGATCTACTAACTCAGATGTCAAAGATATCATAAAATTCTAGAGTGTCTAATGAGCATTGACACAAATAAACATATGAGATTTATGTAATACAATCTTCCATTCTAAGGGAAGGTCCATATATTCAGCAAATAATGCTCAACAGTTCCACGTTTCAGCTGAGTTCTACAAATCCCTTTTCCTATCCCAAACAATAGTATGAATATGCCAGCGGTTTTTCTCACACTCATTTATACAATAGAAAAAAAATGGCTCAGTATCTAACACAAGGTTAGTTCTTGGATAAAGTAGAGCTATGAAATCATAAAAAGAATTTAGCTTACCCTTTTTCAGAAATATAACCAACCCAGAGTTCAGCTTTATCCCATGGCATGTTAGGATGATGCCACTCGATCCATGCCATTCGTTCACCTCTTGGGTCCATACGTGGGAAGGCATAGAAGTCACTGCCACTAACTAATATTTTTGGTTCTGAATGCCACGTGATAAAAAAAAGAAAGAAGCAGGTGTGAGGGGCAGAGGCAAGAGAGAGAGAGGAAGCAAAAAACATCATTCTCCATCAAATGATAAAACACAAGAAAAATAGCATAAATACATACGAGCCTATTTAATCATAGCAAATTCCTAGAGTAACCTAATCACAATGAATTGGAAGCAACCCATTTGTTTTGACATGCCCTTTTTACTTCTCAAGCAATAGTTCCATGATCCTGCTAGCAAATTGCTGGAAGTAGAGCATACCACGGGTGCAACTTTGATGTTGCTCTTGATTCACAGTGAAAATGCAATAATTCTAAGTACATAACCCTATCTTTATACTGATGTTTAAGAATTTTCACCTTGGATATTCTGATCATTGAGGCCTATGCTTGCAATTGCTGTGGTTGGGTTCAAACCATCTTCACGATGATCTATAAAGATGGAAAATATAATTTAATGAATGGTTTTGGTATAAACCATACAAAATGTTACGTAAACTAGGTTTGGGGATGAAACAAATCTGATAGTCTACCTTCTATTATGGTAACATAACGGTTAAAGTGTGAATCAAAAACTCCATCAGCATAACGTACGAGTGGTCCACCATAGTCTGGAGTAATTGGCACAGGAGAGGAATCTGCTTGAATATGGCACATATATCAGCAAAAAGGGAAGATTTCCCAGTAACATTCCAAATTCTTATAAGCTTGTGATGCTAGGGCAGCAGTTACAACATTCCAAGTTCTGTTATATTTCCAAAGATTTCCCAGCAATCAAAAATGCAGATACAGGGAAATTAAAAAAAAAAACTAGACTGCCTATCAGTGTTTGTTCGTCCATCAATTCTATATGAAGTGCAATTACTACTTTAAACAGAAAGTAGATTAAAATTTTTGATAGTAACTCACTTTGCTTAGACAATTTTACCTTTAGAAGCTATGGACTGCTTGTACAACCTTTGATCCTTGTAATTAGAGAAAATGACAGTGTCACCAAAAATTCTGAAAGCACCACCTCCATATTCCTGAGCCGTTGTGCGCACCGCAAACTCTTTTGGAGTAATATCAATTGGTTCGCCTCCTTCTTTCTCTGGTTCCTTAACAAGAACCGCTCGCCTGAACTCATTAAAATAAACTTAAAACTAATTAACAAGAGTATTTTAAAAACAAAATAAAAAGAAAACCGAATTAATTATAGAGAGAAGGNTCCCAAACAATAGTATGAATATGCCAGCGGTTTTTCTCACACTCATTTATACAATAGAAAAAAATGGCTCAGTATCTAACACAAGGTTAGTTCTTGGATAAAGTAGAGCTCTGAAATCATAAAAATAATTTAGCTTACCCTTTTTCAGAAATATAACCAACCCAGAGTTCAGCTTTATCCCATGGCATGTTAGGATGATGCCACTCGATCCATGCCATTCGTTCACCTCTTGGGTCCATACGTGGGAAGGCATAGAAGTCACTGCCACTAACTAATATTTTTGGTTCTGAATGCCACGTGATAAAAAAAAGAAAGAAGCAGGTGTGAGGGGCAGAGGCAAGAGAGAGAGAGAGAGAGAGAGAGAGAGGAAGCAAAAAACATCATTCTCCATCAAATGATAAAACACAAGAAAAATAGCATAAATACATACGAGCCTATTTAATCATAGCAAATTCCTAGAGAAACCTAATCACAATGAATTGAAAGCAACCCATTTGTTTTGACATGCCCTTTTTACTTCTCAAGCAATAGTTCCATGATCCTGCTAGCAAATTGCTGGAAGTAGAGCATACCACGGGTGCAACTTTTATGTTGGTCTTGATTCACAGTGAAAATGCAATAATTCTAAGTACATAACCCTATCTTTATACTGATGTTTAAGAATTTTCACCTTGGATATTCTGATCATTGAGGCCTATGCTTGCAATTGCTGTGGTTGGGTTCAAACCATCTTCACGATGATCTATAAAGATGGAAAATATAATTTAATGAATGGTTTTGGTATAAACCATACAAAATGTTACTTAAACTAGGTTTGGGGATGAAACAAATCTGATAGTCTACCTTCTATTATGGTAACATAACGGTTAAAGTGTGAATCAAAAACTCCATCAGCATAACGTACGAGTGGTCCACCATAGTCTGGAGTAATTGGCACAGGAGAGGAATCTGCTTGAATATGGCACATATATCAGCAAAAAGGGAAGATTTCCCAGTAACATTCCAAATTCTTATAAGCTTGTGATGCTAGGGCAGCAGTTACAACATTCCAAGTTCTATTATATTTCCAAAGATTTCCCAGCAATCAAAAATGCAGATACAGGGAAATTAAAAAAAAACTAGACTGCCTATCAGTGTTTGTTCCTCCATCAATTCTATATGAAGTGCAATTACTACTTTAAACAGAAAGTAGATTAAATTTTTTGATAGTAACTCACTTTGCTTAGACAATTTTACCTTTAGAAGCTATGGACTGCTTGTACAACCTTTGATCCTTGTAATTAGAGAAAATGACAGTGTCACCAAAAATTCTGAAAGCACCACCTCCATATTCCTGAGCCGTTGTGCGCACCGCAAACTCTTTTGGAGTAATATCAATTGGTTCGCCTCCTTCTTTCTCTGGTTCCTTAACAAGAACCGCTCGCCTGAACTCATTAAAATAAACTTAAAACTAATTAACAAGAGTATTTTAAAAACAAAATAAAAAGAAAACCGAATTAATTATAGAGAGAAGGTAAACAATATAAAAAAAAATGAATTGATAGTAATAAAAAGGAAATTTGATACAAAGGTAATTAATGTGTTTTATGTACCCTGATTCAGTGGGACGAGATTCGAGCCAGATGAGGTGGCCGTGACCGTCAACAGCGGTTCCACCAAGTCGCTTAGAGGAGCCTGAAACGACCTCGGCGGTGATTGGTGACTTCCAAGAGCCGTATGGAGCTGTGATTTTGTCTTGCAAAGGTGATGGTACTTCTGGAACCGAAGTTGTGGAAGAAGCCATTATTTTGCAGCTTTGATGTCTCTGCGTTTTAGCCGAGATTGTATATGTGATTCTTCTGCTAAATATATACTTCAACTTAAGACTAGGAGAGTAAGATGAACAAGCAGACAAACGAGTGAGAGTAGCTATGGTTGAGAGAGCCATTTCATCATGAATTACTTTAAATTTTTTTTTTTTTTTTATCATGGATTTGACTACACTACAAGAGGGTGCACGCTAATTTGGACCTATTATTACCGTCTGATTTGAGGAAATCAAGAATCGTCAAGTTATTTACGCAACAATCCGTCATAGTGTTAGTACCATCCGATATTTTATTCGTTTTTCATTATCATCTTGCAACTGGCTCTCGTTCACTGGTCGCCGTTCAATAAATAATAAGTCGCTTCCTCCAATGGATCTTACGGGGGCTACTTTTTTATTTTTTTGTTTAATTTTTTCCGACTATCGAGTTTTAAAAACTATGTGATGTTATAACAGCAGGAGGATGACAATTATATCAATGGTTCTAATCATCTAATAATTCTCAACGCTCATTACTCTTCGTCTTTGCAACACGTCCCGAGATTTA
Organism: Pistacia vera; assembly: GCF_008641045.1. Lineage (NCBI taxonomy): Eukaryota > Viridiplantae > Streptophyta > Magnoliopsida > Sapindales > Anacardiaceae > Pistacia > Pistacia vera. Next base: position 1,475,110 of record NW_022196053.1, read on the forward strand.
ATCATCCTGCTATTACTAATTTCAATCGACTTGTGACTTTGACAATAGTATATGTGCAAGCAGATAGCCATTCAAAGTGAACAAATGCCCAATCTAGACCACAGATTTTCTGGCCATTCAAATGGAATGAAATTTGAATAAATGCAGAAAGCCAGAGCCAGTGGCCGTCTCTTATAAACTAACCAGAAGTCTTGTCACCACCAAAGGCAGTCTCCAGATAGCCAGTTTCACTAAGATGGCTAATGTCACCCCATGTATTTATCATCCACTCCTCTTCAGCTAGGCGAAATATATTCACTGATGCATTCATTATCTTCCCTGGCAATTTTTCCGTTGGAGCAGAAAGCCTGTGAAATGCTCTTACGACTCCGCCGTGAGTGACCAACACCACTCTCTCTCCTGTAAAACAAGTTGCTAGCATACTGAAATATATGTCGGAACCATAAAGAGATAATGATGTACGATTAGCACTTTTGGTAAACCTTGTTGAAACGAACAAAATTCTTGCCTAGTATTGGTGTCAATTAAGATGGTTTTGAACAATCAAATAAATTGAATTTATGGGAGATAATAATAGAGCCTACCTCTATGCTTCTTCCCAATTTTCTGCAATGAAGATGTGCAGCGGTTATAGAGTTGATCAAAACTTTCTCCACCTCCCTACAAGCCACCATCAGATAACTGAGATCAGTAATATATACATAGAGCAAACTGTGATTAATATATAAAGTTCTAAGTTCAAACTGAAGTAGCATAAGTTTACGAAGAGGATTTTTCTGGATTGCCAATAAATTTTAATGCCCGCATATTTATTCATTAAAAAAGGTTTATCATCACAGTGCCAGCTTCAGCTAACAAACAAACTATGTGACGACATACTGGGATTTCTTGATCGGTCCTTGGTGACAAAGATGCTAAATAAGCATCTGGCTTTAACACTGCTGCTTCTTGTAATGTAAACCCTTGAAGATCTCCAAGATGTCTTTCCCTCAACTCCGGATCTGTTGTGACCTGAAACAGATTGAAACAGTTCTAAAGCAAATATAAAGCAGGAGACAATAAATGATCCACATTAGTACTCCCATGAGGAATACAAATTATCCAAGATCATCAGTCTTTCGGAAGCACGTCCAGTCAATTCGTTTTAACATTATGCACACATGTATCATAAACTTCTCTCAAAATTTCCATAAAACGCCTAGATGGCAATTCATCTTTAATCACATTCCACACCCTTTCATTCATATATCCTGTTTTGACCACCACTATTACAAAATCTTATCTTCTGTTAACAATGACCAATGTCACTGTGATTTTTGTGTGAGACTCAATGTCAGCAATATTTTTGGTTCAACTTCTTTTCTGCATTTAATAGATTGATTTGTATGCTGAATTTTCACCCATTAATTAAGACTACCAAGTTGACAAAGTACAGGAATCAGTTAAACTAATACTCTGCAGTAATAGGATTATCAAGACTGTCAAATAAAAAATTGATTCAAGTTAAGATGAAGAAGGAAAAAAAAACATTTTCCAATTCAACCACAAAACAAACTCGAAAGCCATAAACATGATCCAAAGATTTGATGGAATTGATTGTTCTTTTTCAAAAAAGGATATTGTTGATAAACAAGCCACCACATAATGTTGTTAGTAAACAAACAAGTACTATTTTCATATAAGTCATTCAGCTTACTTACTTCCAGCAATGTAACTGATATCAGCATCCAGTACACTAGGTTAGCACATCACTCATCCATTCCATAACCATAAACTGGTAACAAACAAAAGCTATGAAAACTGTAATAGAAGTTCTTTGAAAAATTAACCTCGGGGATACCACATGTGCTTGCAATAATATGAGCAGTCTCCATAGCTCGTTTCAGATCGGAAGAGTATACAGCTGAGATTTTCATCTCCTTTGAGATTCGATTAGCAACCTTAAAATAAAAAAATAAAATACAAGCAAGCACTTTAGCAAGCATAGCGCAAAAAACCAAATAGAAGCAAATTTAACTTACAGCAGCTGCTTGCTGTCTCCCAACATGATTCAGTTCCACATCCAGATGTCCCTGTAAAATAATTATAATTGAAAACATGAAATGAATAGATGCTAGAAAACGAACCTAACATACAGCATAATCTATTCAAGGTATCTTGAAGTGATCAAACAAGCTAAAGCATCTCCTGGCAATTGAAATAAAAGCAGTGATTATGAGTTACTAATTGAACTAAAGTGACAATCGACCGAAACCCTAAAGAAGCCCATTTGGTACCTAAAAAGATTTCTATAATTCAGTAATTATTAATAAAGCTTAAAAATACATAAAAATTCACATGTTTCTCATATATACGAAACAAGTTTGCTCTTTTCCTTGATTTCTTGGATTTTTAACTATCATCGAGTTACGAAGTGATGATAAAGTAACATACCTGAATTCTCCCATCAGCATTCCACGCTGTTTCTCCATGACGCACCACTATAATCTCCGCATAATCAACAATTGCACCGGCACTTTCGCAATCACATTCAAAACAAACCACATTAATGATCAAATCATATTAACACCCAAAATCAAAGTGAAAGGAAGAGGGAAAAACAAACCTTGAATCAGGGTTGACAGGAGTTGATTCGGTCATGGAGATACAGACTCTAGAGATCTTGATTCTTGATGCCGTTATGGAAGTTAACAAAGAGGCGGGAACAATTTATGTTGAGTGTGACACGTGCAGGTTCAGCATTATAGCCAAGATTTGTGCTGCGGGCTCTTTACGCAACTTTATTTGGGCTGAAAATGGGCCGAATATCTGGGCCTGGTTAGCAATTGTGACTGTAACTTCCCACCAATATGACAATAACTTCACTATGATTGCTGGTCTCTCAATATCTTCTAATAAACAAAATAGTACCTTTTTTTTTTTTTTTTTTTTTTAAGGTATCGGAGTTATCCATGCCTACATTTGAAGTTTGTCTAATCTTTAAGACCATAGGACACCCTTCAAGCCCAATAAACTAAGGTCCAAAGTAGTTTTTAAAAATATTGAATTTTTGTTATTATCAAATATAATATCTTAGAGAAGAAGTTAGAAAATAGAAAATAGGTTTGAAATATAGTGATGAACAGCTAATTAAGTTGCAAGATTTTTCATGTACTTGAGCAAGCAAGAGCATCTTAGTATTACTTTTCAAATATATTTATTGTTCAGTACCCAAATTAAACAAAGGCTTCCTTAATGAGATACATATGGGACGCCATGGGTTGCTTTGTGAGAAGCTCAATTTTATTCAGTACTCAAATAAAAACATCCATATGGGATTGTCTGCCTGAAGGGTCCCGTCCCTGTTAGCTCACAGTTTTTTTAGGGTAAACAAACCTCTTTTAAGTGTATATTAATTTATTAATGGAAACAGTTATCCACCTACCAGTGGCCAAATTATGAAGATGGATAAGGCTCACTGATAAAGTATTATACTCGAGGTTCAAACATTTCAATATATTTCTTCCAAATACAAAAAATATCACCCTTTCCCACTACTTCTTTCACAGATATCTGCTTAAAATATCTTTGGAAAGGTACCAAATTCAGGTCGAATAATACTTTGGGTACTAATGGATGAGTACTAATATGTGTACTAACTAAAGTATAGTACCCGTACTATGCGCATAGTACGGGTACTATACTTTAGTTAGTACACATATTAGTACTCATCCATTAGTACCCATAGCATCACTCATTCAGGTCATCTGGTTCCGAAACAGTAGGTTAGCCAGAAGCAGAAGCATAACCACATTTCATATCTACAAAATAAGCATATTCAAAAGCAGCAACCATTACTGAAAGCACTGCCCTTTGGGTATATAGACTATGTCAAATAAATGTGCGGCTGCCCATCTGTCTGTCCATTGTATTCTAATCATAGAAGTTTAGGAACGCGGTTGCACATGTATATGTATAAAAATAAATGCTCTTAGTTTGTTGTTTCTTGATGGATGCTCGGAAGGTAATTTGTAATCGGGCCTTCTCCTAAGTTATATAATATTAATGTAAGATGTTAACATTATTAAGATTTTTCTAATAATAAATATAAACCATAATCGCAGAACCAATTCTGGTTAAGTGTCAAATAGAACTGCAAAACAAAGTGATGCAGAATGAGGCAATCCCATCACCGCCACAATAATTGGAGGCAACGACAAAGCAGCTTAGATTGTAGAATCATTTTAGATCACTTTTGTATAATGTCAAAAACAAAAAGACTTTAAAAACCAGGTAAAAAATAAATGATAACTAGTAAAGTTAAATCATATGATCAAACGAGTTCCCAAGCCAAAAATGTCAAATCTATCCTTTCAATCAACTTTATAACAAATCAATTATGGGTAAAGTGTCCATTATTCGTCGGCCTTATCACTTTTTTTTTCAGTCTATCAGTTCATTTAGCTTTATGTTGCATCAGATTCAGATCAAATTCAACTCTTCTTGGTAAGAATAGCTAACACGCCACCAACTAATGCGCTTAAATGAACATAACTTTAGTCTAATCAATGCACGTTCTTGATGATTCGGCATGTCCAGCTTGGAGGGCCTCACATGCTTCAAAGTAGAAATGGTTAGGACGATTCAAACCACGACCAGTCACTCAAATTTTTCTGCTCATTTGCTTTTGTTATTGTCAACCATTTATTGTTGTTGTGTTGCTTTACAAACTACAGTTATTATTGAAATGGTCCATGTTTTGCCCCATGGAACACTCTCGTAGGATTAGAATTGAAACTGTGCGTCTGAGTTTGCAGAAAAAGCAAACGTTGGTGATTGAGTTTCATCAGTATCAAACATACCACGTTATTAACAAGACGGTTCTTGGTAAAATGGGATCACTTTGTCAAGCCTAGTGATTAAATCATGACTTTGTATATGTAGATGTATATCATCAAGATGCCTTACGCGGCAAATTCGATTTAGCATGTTTTCGCCGACATTGGTGGCCTTCTTTCTAATTAGTCATGTCGAAGGACCCCATCTACGACACTGACCTGTTTTGGACATTCTGCTTAATTGCTTCATATTGCTTTAAGCAACAAATAATTAGTTAAATTGTGTTTATCTATGTAACGTTAATTGAAATCAAACAAGAAGAACATTACAAAAGAACTGTGAAGTGTGGATATTATAACAAGTAACCCTTTGTCATTTGTGTAGCCTGAATTGCTTTTAGAGTGACGAATAAGAGTATGAAGGTCTGACAAGGATAAAGTGAAGGCAGAAAAAAAAGTCTGAATGACAAGCAATAAAGGCAAATTTCCATGGATAAACAGGAGAAATGTTAGAGGAAAGATGAGCTGCACCTCAATAATTAGGGAGAGTTTGGAAAAAAAGTATAAAGCAAGTGACGTTGATGCCTTATGTAATGATCAGAGAGGCACATGCTAAACAAACATTACCAGAGTCCTTTTTTCATCATTTAGAGTTTTTTCTTTTCTTCCCTTCCCATTCCCTACAACTGGTGGTCCGACCCTCTTATCTTATCGCATTCAACCCCTTCTCTTTTTCATCACTAAACTTGGTCACATCAACCTTTGGTCCCATTCTCATTTTCCTTTTCTCTCTAAAATTAAACCCAACTTGTATATTAATTTTCTCTTTCCTCTTCCCCCCTTAAAAAAAAAAAAGATTCCAAGGACACTCTAACCGAGTGACCAACCACCTTCTTCCTAACTCACTCCCTACTTCATTTCCTTTTCCTTCTATATGTATCTTGTACCACTCAACTAAACCTTATTCTTCTACCTCTCTAGTTTCTTGATTTTTCTTTTAGTAAGTTTTATCTAAGATGCCTCCAGTGCATTCTAGTCCATACTATCAAATGGACAATCCAGCAATCCTATCTTTGCTCCGCCATACTACTACAGTTCATCATCATGAGAAGCGTTCCAAGTCCACCGGAGGAGGTCTCTTAAAAATGTTCAAGCTCTTTCCTATGCTAACCTCAGGCTGCAAGATGGTTGCACTATTGGGTCGACCACGCAAACCTTTACTCAAGGACAATGCTACAACCGGTACTATTTTTGGTTTTCGTAAAGGCAGAGTTAGTTTAGCCATACAAGAGGATCCTCATTGCTTGCCAATGTTTGTGATAGAGCTTCCTATGCTTACAAGCGCACTTCAAAAAGAAATGGCTTCTGATATTGTCAGAATCGCGCTGGAGAGTGAAACCAAGACTCATAAGAAGAAACTATTGGAAGAGTACGTTTGGGCTGTGTATTGTAATGGAAGAAAAGTTGGATACTCTATTAGGAGGAAGACGATGTCCGACGACGAGCTTCATGTGATGCAACTTCTTCGAGGTGTATCAATGGGTGCCGGTGTTCTTCCAAGCCCAAACGAGAAGGAAACAGCAGATGGAGAATTGACGTACATGAGAGGAAGATTTGAGAGGGTGGTTGGATCCAAGGATTCCGAAGCTTTGTATATGATAAATCCAGATGGTGCACCAGGGCCAGAATTGAGTATTTTCTTTGTAAGAACTCATTAGACTTCATGTGTACCATCCTAGGTTATATTGTGAATTAAAATTAATTTGTCAAGAGTGGCATTGAAAAAAAACAAAAACAAAAAAAAAAAAAAAATTGCTCCAGCTTTTGAGTCCCATTTTCTTTTTCATAGCTAATGGATTGGATATATAATTTTATATATTTCCTTAATAAACATGTGAAAAGCAAATATCTCATGATCCCTTTGTCTAATCTTAAAATACTTAGACGATTGTTCATTGAAAATTAAGCTTCATAAATGTTGATTCAGTTGAGATTTGTGCATACAAAGTCTTGTGCGGTCAATCCGGAGAGAAGATATTTAGATTTGCTCAATTGGAAGGAAGATATTCAGATTGACTTAGATTCTAACTAAGGTAGCCGAAGATCATGCAACTTCCTAATCCTACGTATTTGAATCTTATCTCAACTCTATCATACAAATGGGTGCTATATAAACCCATCATAACTTATTTTCAAGGGGGTTGAGCAATTGTTCTAAGCAAATTTTCCTAGGAATTATACTATTCTTTGTAAGCTCTCAAAAACAATAAGATAATAGTGGACGTAGGCTGAAGTTCTAACTTGCCAAACCACTTTAAAAATCTCTCTATCATTTACTTTATTGCATTTATTATTCATCCACTGCTGGTTATCCATAATTACGCGCACATCGATTTCAATTCCAGCAGGGTCGATCGGATCTCGATGGTTGATGCAAAATTCTGTACCAACATTTTGACACTAAAAGGAGGGTCTGATTCACAGCAGCTCTCCATGTTTTTCCCTCAATCTCAACTTCTTCAACAAATCCCAGCTTCTTAATCTCGAATCATGTCATCAAATGTAAAAATCTAAGCAGGATAAAGTTTGAATCTGGCTAAGTGTAAACATAAGAATTGTAGCCCTTTAAGTTCGCTTTCCGATGGTTCAAGAATCATCCAAATATGAGGTCTACAGCTCAAGTTATCGTCAAAATACTGAAGCTTGTTCCAAATCAGAGTTCTCAGATCGCGTGGCCAGATCACTCAAATCGCATGCTCAAATCTCTCATATTAGAAAGAGCTCGCTAGCTCTCTAGCTCTTAAGCTCCCAAGCTCTCCAAGCTTTCTGATCAAGCAATGCTCTCAAATCAAGCTTTCCATGCTTTCTAATCAAGCTATGCTCTCAGATCAAGCTCTCCATGTTTTCTGATCAAGCAATGCTCTCAGATCAAGCTCTCCAAGCTTTCTGATCGAGCAATACTCTCAGATTAAGCTCTCCAAGCTTTCTGATCAAGCAATGCTCTTAGATCAAGGTCTTCATGCTTTTTGATCTAACAATGCTCTCAAATCAAGCTCTTCATGCTTTCTGATTGAGTAATTCTCTCAGATCAAGCTCCCCATGCTTTCTGATCGAGCAATGCTCTCAGATCAAGCTCCTCATGCTTTCAGATCAAGCAATGCTCTCAGATCAAGCTTCTCATGCTTTCTGATTGAACAATGCTCTCAAATCAAGCTCTCCATGCTTGTTGATCGAACAATGCTCTCAGATTAAGCTCTCCATGTTGCCTGATCGAGTCATGCTCTCGATCAAGCTCTCCAAGCTCTTGGATCGAGCAATGCTCTCATATCAAGCTCTCCATGCTTTCTGATCGAGCTATGCTCTCGGATCAAACCCTCCATTCTTTCTGATTGAGCAATGCTCTCAGATCAAGCGCTTCATGCTTTCTGATCGAGCAATGCTCTCAGATCAAGCGCTCCATGCTTTTTGATCTAGCTATGCTTTCAGATCAAACTCTCTATGCTTTCTGATCAAGCTATGCTCTCAGATCAAGCTCTCCATACTTTTTGATCGAGCTATGCTCTCAGATCAAGCTCTCCACGCTTTTTAATCGAACTCCTCGCACTCTCAAATCAAGCTCTTTATGCTCTCAGATCGAGCTTCATATGCTCTTAAATCAAGCTCTTTATGCTCTTTGATTAATCTCATAAGCTCGCTCATTCGCTTGAGATCACATGTTCAAGATCTCTCAAATTGCGGCAAGCATAATTCAAGTTCTTCAGTTCGAGACTGCAGCCTATAGTGCGACAACCATCCAAATCAAAGACACGAGTTTTTGAAGAGTGATTACGCACTCCAAAAACTGGGGGGCTATTGTTGTGCGGTCAATCAGGAGAAAATAATTCCATATTATGAGAGAAAATATTTAGATTGGCTCAATTTGGAAGGAAAATATTCAGATTGACTTAGATTCCAACTAAGGTAGTCAAAGATCATGCAACTTCCTAATCCTACGTATTTGAATTTTATTTCAACTTTATCATGTAAATGGGTGCTATATAAACCCATCATAACTTGTTTTCAAGGGGGTTGGGCAATTGTTCTAAGCAAATTTTCCTAGGAATTATACTGTTCTTTGTAAGCTCTCAAAAACAATAAAATAACAGTAGACATAAGCTCAAGTTCTAACTTGCCAAACCACTTTAAAAATCTCTCTGCCATTTATTTTATTGCATTTATTATTTATCCACTGTTGATTATCCGTAATCACGCACATATCATTTCAATCAATAAATTGGTCACATCAACCTTTGGTCTCCATTCTCATTTTCCCTTTCTCTCTAAAATTAAACCCAACTTGTATATTAATTTCTCTTCCCTCCCCACTTAAAAAAAGATTCCAAGGACAATCTAACCGAGTGACCAACCCCTTCTCCTAACTCACTCCCTACTTCATTTCCTTTTCCTTCTATATGTATCTTGTACCACTCAACTAAGCTTATTCTTCTACCTCTCCAGTTTCTTGATTTTTCTTTTAGTAAGTTTTATCTAAGATGCCTCCAGTGCATTCTAGTCCATACTATCAAATGGACAATCCAGCAATCCTATCTTTGCTCGCCATACTACTACAGTTCATCATCATGAGAAGCGTTTCAAGTCCACCGGAGGAGGTCTCTTAAAAATGTTCAAGCTCTTTCCTATGCTAACCTCAGGCTGCAAGATGGTTGCACTATTGGGTCGACCACGCAAACCTTTAATCAAGGACAATGTACAAACCGGTACTATTTTTGGTTTCGTAAAGGCAGAGTTAGTTTAGCCATACAAGAGGATCTCATTGCTTGCCAATGTTGTGATAGAGCTTCCTATGCTTACAAGCGCACTTCAAAAGAAAGGTTCTGATATTGTCAGAATCGCGCTGGAGAGTGAAACCAAGACTCAGAAGAGAAACTATTGGAAGAGTACGTTTGGGCTGTGTATTGTAATGGAAGAAAAGTGATACTCTATTAGGAGGAAGACGATGTCCACGACGAGCTTCATGTGATGCAACTTCTTCGAGGTGTATCAATGGGTGCCGGTTCTTCCAAGCCCAAACGAGAAGGAAACAGCAGATGGAGAATTGACGTACATGAGGAAGATTTGAGAGGGTGGGTGGATCCAAGGATTCCGAAGCTTTGTATATGATAAATCCAGATGGTGCACCAGGGCCAGAATTGAGTATTTTCTGTAAGAACTCATTAGACTTCATGTGTACCATCCTAGGGTATATTGTGAATTAAAATTAATTGTCAAGAGTGGCATTGAAATATCAAATATAATATCTTAGAGAAGAAGTTAGAAAATAGAAAATAGGTTTGAAATATAGTGATGAACAGCTAATTAAGTTGCAAGATTTTTCATGTACTTGAGCAAGCAAGAGCATCTTAGTATTACTTTTCAAATATATTTATTGTTCAGTACCCAAATTAAACAAAGGCTTCCTTAATGAGATACATATGGGACGCCATGGGTTGCTTTGTGAGAAGCTCAATTTTATTCAGTACTCAAATAAAAACATCCATATGGGATTGTCTGCCTGAAGGGTCCCGTCCCTGTTAGCTCACAGTTTTTTTAGGGTAAACAAACCTCTTTTAAGTGTATATTAATTTATTAATGGAAACAGTTATCCACCTACCAGTGGCCAAATTATGAAGATGGATAAGGCTCACTGACAAAGTATTATACTCGAGGTTCAAACATTTCAATATATTTCTTCCAAATACAAAAAATATCACCCTTTCCCACTACTTCTTTCACAGATATCTGCTTAAAATATCTTTGGAAAGGTACCAAATTCAGGTCGAATAATACTTTGGGTACTAATGGATGAGTACTAATATGTGTACTAACTAAAGTATAGTACCCGTACTATGCGCATAGTACGGGTACTATACTTTAGTTAGTACACATATTAGTACTCATCCATTAGTACCCATAGCATCACTCATTCAGGTCATCTGGTTCCGAAACAGTAGGCTAGCCAGAAGCAGAAGCATAACCAGATTTCATATCTACAAAATAAGCATATTCAAAAGCAGCAACCATTACTGAAAGCACTGCCCTTTGGGTATATAGACTATGTCAAATAAATGTGCGGCTGCCCATCTGTCTGTCCATTCTATTCTAATCATAGAAGTTTAGGAACGCAGTTGCACATGTATATGTATAAAAATAAATGCTCTTAGTTTGTTGTTTCTTGATGGATGCTCGTAAGGTAATTTGTAATCGGGCCTTCTCCTAAGTTATATAATATTAATGTAAGATGTTAACATTATTAAGATTTTTCTAATAATAAATATAAAGCATAATTGCAGAACCAATTCTGGTTAAGTGTCACATAGAACTGCAAAACAAAGTGATGCAGAATGAGGCAATCCCATCACCGCCACAATAATTGGAGGCAACGACAAAGCAGCTTAGATTGTAGAATCATTTTAGATCACTTTTGTATAATGTCAAAAACAAAAAGACTTTAAAAACCAGGTAAAAAATAAATGATAACTAGTAAAGTTAAATCATATGATCAAACGAGTTCCCAAGCCAAAAATGTCAAATCTATCCTTTCAATCAACTTTATAACAAATCAATTATGGGTAAAGTGTCCATTATTCGTCGGCCTTATCACTTTTTTTTTTTCAGTCTATCAGTTCATTTAGCTTTATGTTGCATCAGATTCAGATCAAATTCAACTCTTCTTGGTAAGAATAGCTAACACGCCACCAACTAATGCGCTTAAATGAACATAACTTTAGTCTAATCAATGCACGTTCTTGATGATTCGGCATGTCCAGCTTGGAGGGCCTCACATAGTTAGGACGATTCAAACCACGACCAGTCACTCAAATTTTTCTGCTCATTTGCTTTTGTTATTGTCAACCATTTATTGTTGTTGTGTTGCTTTACAAACTACAGTTATTATTGAAATGGTCCATGTTTTGCCCCATGGAACACTCTCGTAGGATTAGAATTGAAACTGTGCATCTGAGTTTGCAGAAAAAGCAAACGTTGGTGATTGAGTTTCATCAGTATCAAACATACCACGTTATTAACAAGACGGTTCTTGGTAAAATGGGATCACTTTGTCAAGCCTAGTGATTAAATCATGACTTTGTATATGTAGATGTATATCATCAAGATGCCTTACGCGGCAAATTCGATTTAGCATGTTTTCGCCGACATTGGTGGCCTTCTTTCTAATTAGTCATGTCGAAGGACCCCATCTACGACACTGACCTGTTTTGGACATTCTGCTTAATTGCTTCATATTGCTTTAAGCAACAAATAATTAGTTAAATTGTGTTTATCTATGTAACGTTAATTGAAATCAAACAAGAAGAACATTACAAAAGAACTGTGAAGTGTGGATATTATAACAAGTAACCCTTTGTCATTTGTGTAGCCTGAATTGCTTTTAGAGTGACGAATAAGAGTATGAAGGTCTGACAAGGATAAAGTGAAGGCAGAAAAAAAAGTCTGAATGACAAGCAATAAAGGCAAATTTCCATGGATAAACAGGAGAAATGTTAGAGGAAAGATGAGCTGCACCTCAATAATTAGGGAGAGTTTGGAAAAAAAGTATAAAGCAAGTGACGTTGATGCCTTATGTAATGATCAGAGAGGCACATGCTAAACAAACATTACCAGAGTCCTTTTTTCATCATTTAGAGTTTTTTCTTTTCTTCCCTTCCCATTCCCTACAACTGGTGGTCCGACCCTCTTATCTTATCGCATTCAACCCCTTCTCTTTTTCATCACTAAACTTGGTCACATCAACCTTTGGTCCCATTCTCATTTTCCTTTTCTCTCTAAAATTAAACCCAACTTGTATATTAATTTTCTCTTTCCTCTTCCCCCCTTAAAAAAAAAAAAGATTCCAAGGACACTCTAACCGAGTGACCAACCACCTTCTTCCTAACTCACTCCCTACTTCATTTCCTTTTCCTTCTATATGTATCTTGTACCACTCAACTAAACCTTATTCTTCTACCTCTCTAGTTTCTTGATTTTTCTTTTAGTAAGTTTTATCTAAGATGCCTCCAGTGCATTCTAGTCCATACTATCAAATGGACAATCCAGCAATCCTATCTTTGCTCCGCCATACTACTACAGTTCATCATCATGAGAAGCGTTCCAAGTCCACCGGAGGAGGTCTCTTAAAAATGTTCAAGCTCTTTCCTATGCTAACCTCAGGCTGCAAGATGGTTGCACTATTGGGTCGACCACGCAAACCTTTACTCAAGGACAATGCTACAACCGGTACTATTTTTGGTTTTCGTAAAGGCAGAGTTAGTTTAGCCATACAAGAGGATCCTCATTGCTTGCCAATGTTTGTGATAGAGCTTCCTATGCTTACAAGCGCACTTCAAAAAGAAATGGCTTCTGATATTGTCAGAATCGCTCTGGAGAGTGAAACCAAGACTCATAAGAAGAAACTATTGGAAGAGTACGTTTGGGCTGTGTATTGTAATGGAAGAAAAGTTGGATACTCTATTAGGAGGAAGACGATGTCCGACGACGAGCTTCATGTGATGCAACTTCTTCGAGGTGTATCAATGGGTGCCGGTGTTCTTCCAAGCCCAAACGAGAAGGAAACAGCAGATGGAGAATTGACGTACATGAGAGGAAGATTTGAGAGGGTGGTTGGATCCAAGGATTCCGAAGCTTTGTATATGATAAATCCAGATGGTGCACCAGGGCCAGAATTGAGTATTTTCTTTGTAAGAACTCATTAGACTTCATGTGTACCATCCTAGGTTATATTGTGAATTAAAATTAATTTGTCAAGAGTGGCATTGAAAAAAAACAAAAACAAAAAAAAAAAAAAAATTGCTCCAGCTTTTCAGTCCCATTTTCTTTTTCATAGCTAATGGATTGGATATATAATTTTATATATTTCCTTACTAAACATGTGAAAAGCAAATATCTCAAGATCCCTTTGTCTAATCTTAAAATACTTAGACGATTGTTCATTGAAAATTAAGCTTCATAAATGTTGATTCAGTTGAGATTTGTGCATACAAAGTGTTTTGCGGTCAATCCGGAGAGAAAATATTTAGATTGGCTCAATTTGGAAGGAAGATATTCAGATTAACTTAGATTCCAACTAAGATAGCCGAAGATCATGCAACTTCCTAATCCTAGCCGAAGATCATGCAACTTCCTAATCCTACGTATTTGAATCTTATCTCAACTCTATCATGTAAATTGGTGTTATATAAACCCATAACTTATTTTCAACGGGGCTGGGCAATTGTTCTAAGCAAATTTTCTTAGGAATTATATTGTTCTTTGTAAGCTCTCAAAAACAATAAGATAACAATGGACGTAGGCTCAAGTTTTAACTTGTCGAACCACTTTAAAAATATCTCTGCCATTTACTTTATTGCATTTATTATGCATCCAGTGCTGGTTATCAGTAATCACGCGTACATCAGTTCTGATCCCAGCAAGGTCGATCGAATCTCGCTGATTGGTGCAAAATTGTGTACCAACATTTTGGCACTAGAAGGGGGGCCTGATTCACAGCAGCTCTCCATGTTTTTTCCCTCAAGTCTCGACTTCTTCAACAAATCCCAGCTTCTTAATCTAGAATCACGTCATCAAATGTGAAAATCTAAGTAGGATAAAGTCTAAATCTGGCTAAGAAACAAGAATTGTAACCCTTCGAGTTAGCTTTCTGACGATCCAAGAATCATCCAACTATGAGGTCTACAGCTCAAGTTATCATCAAAATACTGAAGCCTGTTCCAAATCAGAGTTCTCAAATCGCGTGGTTAGATCGCTCAGATCGCATGCTCAAATCTCTAATATTATAAAGAGCTCGCTAGCTCTCTAGCTCTCTAGCTCCCAAGCTCTCCAAGCTTTCTGATCGAGCAATGATCTCAGATCAAGCTCTCCATGCTTTCTGATCGAGCAATGCTCTTAGATCAAGCTCTCCAACCTTTCTGATCGAGCAATGCTCTCAGATCAAGCTTTCTGATCGAGCAATGCTCTCAGATCAAGCTTTCCATGTTTTTTGATCGAACAATGCTCTCAGATCAAGCTCTCCATGCTTTCTGATTGAGCAATGCTCTCAGATCAAGCTCTCCATGCTTTCTAATCGAGCAATGCTCTCAGATCAAGCTCTCCATGCTTTATGATCGAGCAATGCTCTTAGATCAAGTTTCTCATGCTTTCTGATCGAGCAATACTTTCAGATCAAGCTCTCCATGTTTTCTGATCGAACAATGCTCTCAGATCAAGCTCTCCATGATCTCTTATCGAGTCATACTCTCAGATCAAGCTTTGGATTGAGCAATACTCTCAAATCAAGCTCTCCATGCTTTCTAATCGAGCTATGCTCTCAAATCAAACCCTTCATGCTTTTTAATCGAGCAATGCTCTCAAATCAAGCGCTTCATGCTTTTTGATCGAGCAATGCTCTCAGATCAAGCGCTCCGTGCTTTTTGATTGAGCTATGCTCTCAGATCAAGTTCTCCATGCTATCTTATCAAGCTATGCTTTCAGACCAAGCTCTCCATGCTTTCTGATCGAGCTATGCTCTCAGATCAAGCTCTCCATACTTTTTGATTGAGCTATGCTCTCAAATCAAGCTCTCTGCGCTTTCTAATCGAACTCCTCGCACTCTCAAATCAAGCTCTTTATGCTCTCAAATTAAGCTTTATATGCTCTCAGATCAAGCTCTTTATGCTCTCTGATTAATCTCATAAGCTCGCTCATTCGCTTGAGATCATGTGTTTAGGATCTCTCAGATCTCTTAGATCGCGGTAAGCATAATTCAAGCTCTTCAGTTCGAGACTGTAGCCTATAGTGTGACAACCATCCAGATCAAAGACATGAGTTTTTTAAGCGTGATTACGCACTCCAAAAACTTGGGGACTATTGTTGTGCGGTCAATCCAGAGAGGATAATTTCATATTATGAGAGAAGATATTTAGATTGGCTCAATTTGGAAGGAAGATATTCAGATTGACTTAGATTTGCCGAAGATCATGTAACTTCCTAATCCTACGTATTTGAATCTTATCTCAACTCTGTCATATAAATGAGTGCTCTATAAACTCATCATAACTTGTTTTCAAGGGGGTTGGGCAATTTTTCTAAGCAAATTTTCCTAGGAATTATACTGTTCTTTATAAGCTCTCAAAAACAATAAAATAACAATGGACGTAGGCTCAAGTTCTAATTTGCCGAGCCACTTTAAAAATCTTTCTGCCATTTACTTTATTACATTTATTATTCATCTACTGTTGGTTATCTGTAATCACGTACACATTGTTTCCGATCCCGACAAGGTCGATCGGATCTTGTTGGTTGCTGCAAAATTTTATACCAACACAAAGCTTGGGGGAAAAAAAGAAAAACTTCAATATGTTGTCAGTCATGTCTAATATTTTAATTTAATGTTTATCTGCAGAATTGATATGTTTCTTTCAATGAGATAATGCTTCTAGACCTGAAGTATTTTGTGATATTGAAATAAACAAAATCAAGTTTAATTTTTATCATTTAGCTCTCGGAGGCACCTTATCAATGAATCTTTGCGCCAAATTCAATCAAGGAAAAACCTTTCAATTTACCTCAAAGTCGTGGTGATTAAAGTAGTGGATGTGGACTCCATTTTGAAAGTCTGCCAAAAAATATACTGTTAAGGAATCATATATGATACGGATATGTCGAAATATATATCAATTATACATATCACAGAAACCATGTCTCTCCAAATCATAATCTCTGTCAGTTGTCGACACCTTAACTTTGGTTAATGAAAAGTCGCATCTAAAACAGGTAGATGGACAGTGCAACATGGGGAAAATATCAGTTAGAAAATATATGCAAGAAAAAGGCCAAAAGGAGGATGCACCTGAACCAAGCATTTTCTTCCCTCAACCGACGAAACAATACCTCGTCTTTATCTTTCCCTTTCAGGCAGCCCGCCACCAGGCACCAGCCATATCTTATTCCCACCACTTTATAATCTCTGTACTACCTTAACGTAAGGTCAGGTTATCCTTTATATATTGTTTTACTTTCCACTAAGTAGTGAGTACAAATACTGGTTTTGTCTTATAAATTCTTTATGGTCTTTGCCGGTAGATGGATCGCCTAGTTAGACTGTCTCTTCACGCGATTGCGATCATTCAATTATTTAAAAACCTGGTAACCAAAGTCAAACCTGATTTGTCGGCATTAAAAGGATAACATAAGTAACACCAAGAAAACTACCCATTCCTTCATCCCGAAAAAACAAACTAGCTTAGGCAAATATAATATGTGAGATTATTAATCTCCTTTAAATATGAGCTGCAATGCCGAAAAACTGAATTAAAGCCACAAAACACAAACACTACGGCATGGAATATCCTGATGACAAATGATAAATCTGTGCTCAATGGGCTACATAATAACAAATGAGCCACATTTGCTACTGATCTCATCAATAATTAGTCTTGCACATTGATAAAATGGGTTTGAGTATAACTCACTCTTAAAAGCTAACTCAAGGGAGGAAGGAGTCTAATCACATATATATACCATAACAGTCTACCAACTTAACGACATTAAACAAATTCAACTTTAATACATATGTATCATTCAAAGGACCTATAAGAGCAAAGGCTACCCTTAAACCAATTTATTAACCAGTAATGCCAAATATTACTATCTATTTGATTACTCTCCATTCTAGATACATAAAACTTTTGACCTTCATTATACTGAAGATGAACTATACAATAGGAAAAGCTTCGGCCGAGAAAAGGCCCAAACAGAGTAATTGATTGTAAAGAGCTGTGTCGGATATGATCAAAATGAAAAAGCCCAATATCAGTTTAATTTGGGTTGGGTCATTGATAGCTTCGTTCAACAAGAGTGTTCCTAATCCTAAACCGCTGGCGGTCAATTTCTACTGGCTATCATCACCTTTGTTATAACTCTTGTATTTGGAAAAGGTCAGGATATTCCAGTTGAAAATATTTCTAAATCCTACTACTTAAGCCTACTATTGATTTGAATTTGTTATTATTTTAATAAATTCTATTTTATTACAAAAATACCATTTTCCTGATTCTCTTCTAAAAATTTATTTTATCTCTTTGCTGTATGTATGTTTCTCCCTCTTCTATAGTATAATTTTATTTAAAATCATAAATTTTGTATATAATAAAGAAAACATTATTATTTTTAAAACAAATAGTGCAAACACTTGTTGTCTGTTTCATAAGTAATAATTCTCTTACAAAAGTTCATCCAAATTGTCTTATGCAAATAGAAGGATTCAATCTTGTTTAGTGAGCGGAAAACACATTCAACGTTTGGAGATACGGTTATTGTACGTAGACTTTTTATTAAAGCATGACACACAATTTATATAAGAAGAAAAGGAAATTAAAATTGGTTATAATGTCGTTTATGTTATGCAAAGGAAACGCCAACAATAAGATCAACCACTATAACAAATTGTTTGACTTTCTACAGAAGAGGACAAACTACTTGTTCCCACGCGGTATTTGTATTTGTATTTGTATTCGACCAAACCAGACCGACCGGCAAATGGGTTGGAAGGGAACAGTTTTGGCGTTGGTCCCACATGATCAAGTGGCTGAAATTCTATTAAATATATCAATCAGAGAGGGTCATATATATGGTCCCACTTTTCAACAACCAAGGGCTGATTATTGGATTTGGGGTCCTGGTAGAAACTAAAAAAAAAAAAAAACTGCTTCAGCTTCATGCTTTTACTTTTGATTTGGCTGCTTGAAAATTCTTGAATCCAGCCAGTTCAAGTCGGTGCGTTAGAGTTCCCTCGCTCTGCCAGCCAGCTGTAATTTCAACTGCCCAACTGCTTCTCGCTAAAGTTACATCACAGGTCCACAATAACACTCCAAATTCCATAAACATCGCCACGTGGGCGGCTACGATGCAATGATGATATCGATCCGTTCAGATTATGGCTGTTTAATCCCCAAGTTTTGTAAAGCACGTGTTCCTCAATTAACTGAACCAAACTGCGCTTTATTTCAAGAAAATATCAACTTTCACTATTTTTTTTTTTTTTTGGAATTACAATTAACTTCAGTAATGGTAAAAAAAAAAAATTGACACGTGAAATGATTTTAATGGATGGTGCATTGTTTTGTTTTGTCGATTATGAAAAAATAAGCTTCAATCTCAAGAAAACAAAATGATTTTAGATGCGCAATAATTTAAGTTAGTGAGAGTCACGCTCCTAAAAGAAGAGTGAGGGGGGTTGGTTTTGTTGGATTATAGTAAAAAGTCAAAGGGATTCAACTGGAATCACGTGAGATTCTTACAGGCTGGGAGTGGGGCCATCCTACGTGGAAGACGTTGAAGTCATCTTGAAACTGGTTATTTTAAGTGGGTTTCTTTTAACAGGGTTCTTTTGAGATGGTTGATTGGAGCCGTTGATTCAAGTGAGTGAGGCTATGGATTTGGACTACTTACAGCTGTAAATCTGCGAAAAAAGTAGTCAAAAGTAGAAGGTCCCACTTTCCGTTTTAAAACGTTTGTTTTGTGTTAAACAGCTCTACCTTTCCTGTCATGTTTTAAACGATCTTGATAAGCTTAAGCATTGTGTTAGTACGAGAATGATTTTATTAATTTTCTTTTCTCCACCAAAATCCATTGTTCCCCACAATTCCATTCTTACCCCTCTCTTTCCCTTAATTTGTTTCACTATTTCAGGAAATCATAATTTACAACTCTTTCGCTATATATATCTAACGACAATTAAATTTTAACTATAAATTTTTGTTAGAATTTAACATTTATGATAAACCAAATATTTAATGATGATTTTATACTGGTAATTTCACCAATAATTAATCAATAACTTGATTATAAAATCTGGTCAACGAAATAATTGTCTGGTTTCTCATCCATACATGGTACTTACAAACAAAATAAATTTGTCTTAATTTATTACTCCAATATTCCTCGATTCATTGAAAAACAGCCTTGGTATTCTTTGTCTATCCTAATCAAAGCAAATAATCTAAATGTAAGACAGACCCAAAATGGTAAATAGACAAGTGGAGACAAAGTGGAATAAGTCTGCGACAAAATTTGCTCGCAGAAAGAAAATCCCCGTAATAATAACAATGGGGTGCACATCTAAACAACCCGTTCTAGTTAGAACCCCTACCAACTTTACAAAAGCTAACTTCCTGGAAGTATCCCCCTCCTCCTTATTAATTCCACTGTGCGCCGATTTAATTTCATGCGTCTCCTTTCTCTTCCATATATAAACACAAACACTTCCTTTACTCATACTTGCTTGTTGCTTCATATTCAAACGCCTTCAATTCTGTCTGATTCTACATCACTCTTAATTTCTCTCTTTTACAAATCCCTCTACTCTTGTTTTAATGGAAGCAATCAATAGGTGTTGTTCTTCTACTTCATCCTCAGATTCTTCTTCTTCAGAATCATCTTTCTCTGGTAATAATAAAACACCAAGAACAACCCACAGAGCTGAGCGAATTAAAGGTCCATGGAGT
The DNA here is from genome assembly GCF_008641045.1 of Pistacia vera. NCBI lineage: Eukaryota > Viridiplantae > Streptophyta > Magnoliopsida > Sapindales > Anacardiaceae > Pistacia > Pistacia vera. Next base: position 1,495,460 of record NW_022196053.1, read on the forward strand.
GCAGAAGAAGACCGTATATTAACACGTCTTGTTGAAAGATATGGACCGAGAAACTGGTCTCTTATAAGCCGATATATTAAGGGAAGGTCAGGGAAATCATGCAGGCTTAGATGGTGTAACCAGCTAAGCCCAAATGTTGAGCACAGGCCGTTCTCACCCGCAGAGGACGAGACCATCTTGGCCGCCCATGCCCGCTTTGGTAACCGTTGGGCCACCATTGCACGATTGCTCCCTGGTCGAACAGATAATGCAGTCAAAAATCACTGGAACTCCACGTTGAAGAGAAGAGCACAAGAACAACAATTTCCACAACAACAGCCGCTAGAACAACAACAAATGGACTTTTTTGATAATGGAAGTAATAACGGGGGGTCTGTAGCTTCAGGATCTGATCAGCAGTGCATGGGATTGGAAGATGATGCGTTGACTGCGTTGACTTTGGGGCCACCAGGGACAGGGAGTGGTAGTGCGATGGTGACGGAGAGGAGAACGGAGAGTTTGCCGGCGGGGTTTTGGGATGTGATGAGAGATGTGATAGCAAGAGAAGTAAGAGATTATATGAGTTCAACGTTGTCTGAGACTCCAGGGTTTCATTAGGAAGAGGATGCAAAGTGCGTATGTATGATGTGTTAATTTGGTGGTTTATTTCTGATGTTAATATGTTGATGTAATGTAATTTTCAAGATCATGAAAATATAAGTTTCTAAGATCATGAATGCCTGAGCTCCAGGCATTCAACGAAATTAAGCTGAATCAAACTGTGTGGTGTGGGATTACAGCCTGTCACCGAAAGAAAAGAGAAGGCAAATTAAGTATGATTTGTTAAGATCGTTCTTTTGGATTTTTTCTTGTTTATGAAGAATTTATAATTTATTTTTCCGTGCCATGGCTCTATGCAATGCATGCTTGGTTAATATCACATTAATTAACTAAAATAACTTTCCATAACAGGAAAGTGGTCGCCCTGGCATCTGAGCTGGATATATAACCCAAAAACTAATACTGTTTTATTATTATAATTGATTTGATAGTGGATTTAGGGTTTGTTTAATACTCGGAAAGTTCGTATGCATATCGTGCGGTCAACAGTCCACCACCATATATATTGTTCTATGAGGACGATAACGATTGGTCCTATTAATAATGATGTGGTTGGGTTTTAAATTGTCGCCACAATAAGGTTAACAGCCTGATTGATCACTATCTATTTATTTAATTAGAAAAGGATGTGTTATAATTGCAAATTAAATTTTTCTAAAGCCAAAGAAAAATGAGATAAGGAACCTTTTTCCAAAATGAAATGTGGATCGTGGATTGAAGGCATTATACAATGGGTTGAAGGTGGCCACTCAGTGGTTCAAGCTAATAGAACAGTGAGTCTAAGTCTGAAAGTGATGTGATGTGGCATCAAATATACTATTCCATATCACCATCCACCATGCAGGAGCATAAATAGCATGTGCGAAAATTATATATTAAGTAGAAGATTTTATATAAACTAAAATGAAGGGATCCGATGTACTCTATATGTAAATATAAATGAAAATGAATGAGTAAAGAAATAGTAGGATAATTACTCTTAAATAGTTTGACAGTTCACTTGAGACTTTTAGGTAAACCTCTAATGGCTAACTTCTAGTAGATAGTCATTAGAGGCTTACCTAACCGTTAACGTAAGGATCTTGAAGGACTAGTTGAGGTGTATGTAAATTGAAGCAAACACTCAGAATAAAAAAACAAAATAAAAAAGAAATAGTAGGATTTGATGATAATGATGATGATGATGGTTAATTTAGCAACACTAATATTTAGTGGAGGAGATTATAGAATTTAACGTCAAGAGAAGTGTATAAAGTCCAACAGGGGTGGACCTCCATAATGAAAACGGAGAGCTCTTTGTTTAACTTTTCTTGAAATTGAAAGGGAGGTGGGAAAGCTAAGCACGCCACACAGCTGCACCTTGTTTTCTTCTAATTGGATTTGGAACCAATTGTAAATATGCTCAGAGCTGTGTCCCACTTTATCGCAACACTTTTCCAATTTTACAGTGTATTTAATTTACGTTTTGCATGTTTTAAATATGGCACGGGCTCTTCTGTTCTGTCTTGTCTTGTCTTGTACAACTTCTTTTTTCCTACCAACGACGACTGCATTCCACTCAAATTTTCATTACACCAATCTTATAAAAATCCTGGAATATCTTGTACATGTCCAATGCACTCATTTCAAAGATTTTCATATTAATCTTCTATAATACGCATTAGAATTTTGAAACTAGCAACTAGTGGCTTGATTTTTGTGAATGAATGAACCTTTGTGATTATATAAAGTTATAATCAACTTTTTTTATCTTTTGACAAATTAAAATGTAGGTGGGTAGACCTTAAACTTTAAGTGGTATGTTAATTTAGAGAAAAAAAAAAAAAAAGAGGAATAAAATATCTACCTTTCCCTTTATGGTTGAAAGACAAACCCTTTAATTACTGAAATTAGTCATATCAAGAGTGTTTAGTCTTCGAACGAGTTGCCAGAGAGGCAATTGCGGGTTTACCTTGAAAAAAAAAAAAAAAAAAAAAAAACTCAAAGCTAAATTCTGATTTGATTGGACTATTTCCAAAAAGAAAGAAAGTAGCATGCACAAAACTATTGCTGGGACTATGATAATAATGGGGAGTTCTTTTTAGTCCTATCAGTTTTCACCATACAATGAATAAAGCACTGGTTTTATGGTTTAAGTGCTATATTTTGACTTCTTATCTCATGTTTATCGTTCAAGTCATTAGGTGGTGGCCCATTCCGTAACAAATATGCCACCAATTTCAAGCATATATACCTTTTTTTTTTTTTTTTTTTTTTTCCTAATATCGAGAGTGGACATGATGTTAAAGCTCATTGTAATTTTGAATAGTGAGTGTGACCAGTGGTTGTGAGTATATAATAAATACAGTACTGGTAGTGGTGGTAGGCCAAGCAAAATATGAGAATGGAGATTGAGCCAATGGGTACCCCGTACCCTACACTACAGCTGCAAGTGCAACTACAAGACAGGATTCCACAAATGTCTCGTACGTCAACTCTTCTTTTAGGGGACACAATCTAGAAACTCATATTACTTTTGTTATCCACAATGTTCAATCCACGACGTGCCGAAGGATTGGTGTGGCTACGCCCAAAATTTGAGTTTTGATATGGGTTTCACACTACAGGTACCGTCATCCGAAACTAGAAACTGCATACAAATCTCTACGTGTTTAAAGAGAGTAAATCTAGGGATTTGATATTGAATGACTTAGATAACAAAGAGATGTCAACTATCTCTAACTAGTTTGATAGTTCCCTTGAAACTTTTAAATGTATTTTTTAAGAAGTTTTGAGTTCGAATCCATATGACTATTAATAAAGGATAATACTGAAAGTTTATCTGGTCATTAACTTCAAGACCTCGAAAGACTAGTTGAGGTGTATGCAAATTGAGCCGAACACCCCTGGATATTAAAAAAAAAAAAAAAAAAAAAAAGTATGAGAGATGTCTAAATATAGCGAAAGAAGTGAATAACAACCTCCCTCATCACTAATCACCCCTAAGTGGTCAAGTGGTTAGACAATGACTCTTGGACGTATTTTTCAAGAAATTTTGAGTTTGAGTTACTTTGATTCCTAATAGGAATGACCACTAGAGGATATACCCAATCATTAACTGCAGAGGGTCTTGAGAGGATTAATCGAGATACGTGCAAATTGGTCCAAATACCTTGTTTAAAAAAAAATATATATAAATGTAGAGAAGGTTACTTTATAAAACCAACTCGGAAGAGTTATATACTTTTCAATATTTATAATTAATTATATATATTCCCATTCCAACCATTAATATTTCTATGTTTAAATTTCATTGTTCTACACGAGAATTTAATAAAAATATTATGTGATCCGGCCTTTATAGCAACTTGGACTCTAACCCGGCCCACTTGAACTTCATTGGTACATCAAGACGCCGCCGTTTCGTGTTGCGCGCCTTTATATTTTCCCAATTTCCCTTCACACTGTAGTGGCTGAGGAGAAAGTCTGTCTCTCGTGACCTCTGTAAGTCGTGGTTCGTTAAGCTGAGTGATTACAATTTTAAAGGTTGGTTAATTAATCCCTTTTTCGTTTTAAATAGTTGGGAGAAACATCTCGATACTTGTAATTTAGGGTAAGGGTTTCTGGCTTTCTGCTGCATATTAGAGTTACAAATTATGAAAACAAAATAAGGAGGAGCTAGTAATGAATTATTCAAAATTTCTTTTTATTAATTTCTGATATAGAAATTGCTAGTCTTTCCTCTCAACTAATGAGCTAAGCTATAGCAAATTTCATTCTATTAGCGATTTCTTTGTTTATTCATATCTTTTTATAATGGCAGGATTTGCAAATATTCATTCGAGAAGCGAATTGGCTAAGAGATGGGTTCTACTCGAAAAAAATCTTTGTTTTGTCTGAAATGGCCGTTGCAAGTTAACCAAGACAATAAAAATAATAGTGTTTGCATTTTTGAGGGTCCTTGGTTATTCAAATCATTGCAAAATCTTGGATCCATTGCTTTCAATTCATTTTTTAAGTCAAATTCATGGGCCAATTCCTTTGTTTCCACCCAATTGTCTAGCAGAGCCAACCAAAATAGCAATTTGATTTTCAAAAAAAAGACTTTGAATCCGGAAGAGCAAGGAGAGGCAGAGCAAAGAGCATTTGCTTCAGCACTGGCTAATGCAAAAGAGGCTACAGTTGTCGAGTTCTATTCACCTAAATGCAGTCTCTGCAATTCCTTACTTGGTTTCGTCACAGAGGTGGAGGGTAGGAATTCAAACTGGCTCAACATTATTATGGCAGATGCTGAGAATGAAAAATGGCTGCCTGAGGTAGTTTACTTCATCCCAGACTTTATATAAATAAATGATTGCATTTGGAAATGCATTAACATTATAATTTTTCGATGTGGTCTCATTAATTTACACGTTATAGTTCTCAGGCCAGATTTAAGATTGGTTGCTGCTGGAAATAATGTTATGTATGTGGTTGAAGAGAAACATGAACCTAAAGATTCTAGCTGTGCTAATATTATTCTTATTATTATTTTTTTTTTAATTTTGTAATGTAATTAGATCTATAAAATTGATGGAATGTTGTGCATGTTCATTGTAATTTCTCTAATTTTGTCTAGATTTTGTTGGTGGTTTTAGGCTACTTGATGAATCAACGTCTTCTAGAAAATATTTTTTGGAGGCATGCCAACGAATCTGAGTTAAGATGTTAAGGTAATACATTAAAATGTCTGNATATATATAAATGTAGAGAAGGTTACTTTATAAAACCAACTCGGAAGAGTTATATACTTTTCAATATTGATAATTAATTATATATATTCCCATTCCAACCATTAATATTTCTATGTTTAAATTTCATTGTTCTACACGAGAATTTAATAAAAATATTATGTGATCCGGCCTTTATAGCAACTTGGACTCTAACCCGGCCCACTTGAACTTCATTGGTACATCAAGACGCCGCCGTTTCGTGTTGCGCGCCTTTGTATTTTCCCAATTTCCCTTCACACTGTAGCGGCTGAGGAGAAAGTCTGTCTCTCGTGACCTCTGTAAGTCGTGGTTCGTTAAGCTGAGTGATTACAATTTTAAAGGTTGGTTAATTAATCCCTTTTTCGTTTTAAATAGTTGGGAGAAACATCTCGTTACTTGTAATTTAGGGCAAGGGGTTTCTGGCTTTCTGCTGCATATTAGAGTTACAAATTATGAAAACAAAATAAGGAGGAGCTAGTAATGAATCATTCAAAATTTCTTTTTATTAATTTCTGATATAGAAATTGCTAGTCTTTCCTCTCAACTAATGAGCTAAGCTTTAGCAAATTTCATTCTATTAGTGATTTCTTTGTTTATTCATATCTTTTTATAATGGCAGGATTTGCAAATATTCATTCGAGAAGCGAATTGGCTAAGAGATGGGTTCTACTCGAAAAAAATCTTTGTTTTGTCTGAAATGGCCGTTGCAAGTTAACCAAGACAATAAAAATAATAGTGTTTGCAATTTTGAGGGTCCTTGGTTATTCAAATCATTGCAAAATCTTGGATCCATTGCTTTCAATTCATTCTTTAAGTCAAATTCATGGGCCAATTCCTTTGTTTCCACCCAATTGTCTAGCAGAGCCAACCAAAATAGCAATTTGATTTTCAAAAAAAAGACTTTGAATCCGGAAGAGCAAGGAGAGGCAGAGCAAAGAGCATTTGCTTCAGCACTGGCTAATGCAAAAGAGGCTACAGTTGTCGAGTTCTATTCACCTAAATGCAGTCTCTGCAATTCCTTACTTGGTTTCGTCACAGAGGTGGAGGGTAGGAATTCAAACTGGCTCAACATTATTATGGCAGATGCTGAGAATGAAAAATGGCTGCCTGAGGTAGTTTACTTCATCCCAGACTTTATATAAATAAATGATTGCATTTGGAAATGCATTAACATTATAATTTTTCGATGTGGTCTCATTAATTTACACGTTATAGTTCTCAGGCCAGATTTAAGATTAGTTGCTGCTGGAAATAATGTTATGTATGTGGTTGAAGAGAAACATGAACCCAAAGATTCTAGCTGTGCTAATATTATTCTTATTATTATTTTTTTTTTAATTTTGTAATGTAATTAGATCTATAAAATTGATGGAATGTTGTGCATGTTCATTGTAATTTCTCTAATTTTGTCTAGATTTTGTTGGTGGTTTTAGGCTACTTGATGAATCAACGTCTTCTAGAAAATATTTTTTGGAGGCATGCCAACGAATCTGAGTTAAGATGTTAAGGTAATACATTAAAATGTCTGTTTTAATGTTATACTTGGACGGCTTCCTTAGATGAATTTAAGTTGAGTGCCATGAGTTATAGAAAGCTGCCATTTAGGTATTGCAGCTGTGGACTTTTGTGAAATACATCACAGCTTACCTGTGAGTTGTGAAGTTCTGCAGTAGAAGATGCATGACAAACTAGTTTAGCCAAAAGAGCTAGCGACTAGGGACGTCCACCCAGTGTACCTGCTGTTAAATTATTGTTTTTAGTTTCATTATTCTTTGTTGAATTTTTTTGTATACTATATGTCTGTGCGTGTTAGGGGGATCATAACCTAATCATTTATGTGGACATTTTGTGGATATAAATTTCTTTATCTTCATTAGTTTATATCTTTTCAGCTTCATGCTAAAGTAGCTCCCTCAATAAGTTGTATTTGTCCACTCTCAGGGTTAAATTCTCCATCTAAATGACATATAGTGATTAATTTGAAATGATACTGATTTGGGTATATTCATTGTCAATGCAGCTTCTCCATTATGACATTAATTATGTTCCTTGCTTTGTATTGTTGGACAAAAATGGGAAGGCACTGGCGAAGACGGGTATTCCTAGCAGTCGGCTACATGTAGTGGCAGGTCTCTCTCATCTTCTCAAGATTAAGCGCCCCTCGAAACATGGTAGCTAGATTAAATACAGTCTGATCAGCAACAACTGTCATCCTTCTCAGTTCATGAAAGACGTTTTTGGTGGGTGCCGGGCACATGCCTTCTAGGAAAATGGATTTTGAGGAGATGAAGTAAATTCATACGTCCATTAGAGTCTTTGGGTACAAATTTTTTTAGGAAAAAGGATTATACTTCGCATCTTTCAAGCATTTCCAACATCTGTATTATTCAAGTGGGTTATCAATCTGAAACCTGTCTCATATGTTGCTCCAATGAGCCTGAATTGGTAAGAGTGATATTTATTGCAACAGAGTTGAGTAATTGGATATTTGGATTCCTCTCTTTGCTGATTTGCGAACGGTATGTGGAATTCACTTAATCACGGTTGTTTAAAACTGCAGAAGGCATAATTCTAGTGATTGATAAACAGATCGTGACCTGCCTGTTTACAGACTGGCGTTTACAGTTGTGCTATCCAGGCATCCTTTTTGAGACTGCGTATGGTAGAAGTGTGATTTCTGTTTAAAATTTTATTTGCGCGGAGACCTGGGATTTTTTTTTCATACTGTTATTAGTGAGAAATGAGCAGTATGGTGGGTGAAATAATGTTGTTCCTGACATGTCTAAAGGGTCCACATCAATTACATGGGCAGCTAGTAATTGTTTCTGGCTATGGCGTGAGAGTTTGGATAGAAACTTAAAATTAGTTTTTGACTACAGAATTGAAGCACCAAACCTAACAAGTAATATTTTAATGTCTAGCAATCGTCAATGGCATTGCTCATAAATTTAACAATGTAAGGCACAGCTTCACAAAATTCAAATTCTAGGTGTCAAATTTTTGAGAGAGAAATCAAGTTTTGAAGATGAAGGTACAACCTATTAATAGATCATGTTCTTGACTTCTTGCAACATCCACAAGTGCAGTTTAGATGAAAATGAGAACCTCTCCGTTAATTCTTTAAACGTTGTATCCACAATGAGTAATTAATGCAGCATTTCACAGAGTTGAAGCCAGAAGAAAAAAAAAACAAAAAAAATTCTGGTTATAGCAGCCTCCAACAGTTACATGTCTTCTAAAATCATACTCAGGTAAACGATGCACCAGCCAACACAGTAATGGTCATACTCCAGGTTATGGTACCCAAGTAAAACGATGCTCCAATCAACACAGTGAAATTAAAAAAAAAAAAAAAAAAAAGGAAGAAGAGTGGTAAATGAAATCTTAAGAATCTACATTTGTAGGTGGGTTGGGGTGCATGGATGGTTGGATAGGGTCCGGCGTTGGAGGAGAGATATCAGATAGAGAAGGCGTTGGGAGTGGTGGGGGGCTGATTGTTCCATCAATGCATGTAGAGAACTTACTCTCTGCCCACCTCTCTATATCGTACTTACCATATCCCATGAGACTCCTACCTGAACATAGCCTTCCGATCATGCACGCAACTATCCCTAACATCATTATCACCACCATTACCCCAATCACTGGCCCCACTGACTCCTCCCTCGAGTGGTTGTTGTGTGTTATCATCAATGGCGGTGGTTGCTGTTCTACTGGCATTGACATTATGTGTGAGATAGCAAGGGGAGGAAACGGCTGTGTTTGGGAGGGAAGAAAGAGTTGAAAAGGGTCTGAGGTAAAGGGAAAAGAAGAAAAAAGAACTTCTGTTTTATTAACCTCTAACGTAGGGGTAGGGCTAATATATGTTTGAATACCCTGCAACAATGAGGAGTAGATTTATGCTATCGAATAAGAGAGATTCTCCAACTTACAGAAATGTTAGTAACAGGGAGCTTTAGAGCTTAAATATATATATAATTTTTTCTTTTTTCTTTTTCTGATTTGTTATACTCTCAACAAAAGAAGAGAGACAAGAAGACATGTAGGTGGGTGAAGAATTCAAATGAAAAGGGAGGAAGAAGAGGTGGAGGCAGATCTAATGACCAATGGTAAGAATGGGGTCTTATATTATATTTAATGTTTATAATTGGATGAAGAACCCTAGGGGACAGTAAAAAGGACGAGAAAAAAGTAACCCGAAAAGACGTGGGAATCTAAGGGTGAGTAAAAGTAAAAAAGTCCAAAACCTTTCCTAGAGAAGCTCTCCTCAAAAACGTAGACGAGCTTTTGCAGAACTTTTCTGCTACTGTAAGAAGCAATAGAAAACAACCTTAACTATATACTATTCAAAAACCTACACTCAATCCTAGCGCCTCACACCACCTTCGATTACGACTAAACACTCTTTAAGCATTCCACCACATTACCTCATTTGAAAACTTGAATTTGGTCTGTCAAAATTCATCCCAAGTTAAGTCACTGTCAAATTTATATATTTGGAGAATGCAACGAATCAAGACAGAAAGAAGAGGAAATCATATAATCTCCATATAATAATAACAGTAATAAATGGATATACAAGTAACAATTCACATCAATAAGAAGTACCAACATTGAAAAAGCTCAGATCCAGTCAAATTATGCAGTTTCAGACTCACCTGTTTTAACTTGCTAACTACTGGGATTTCATTGTGACCCGAAGAGTGGTCGCTGCTTCCATTTTGTACATCCAAAAATAAAGCATTTCTTTAAGTACATAACTGATAACCCTCTCCCTCCAATGAGTTCAAGTCCGGGGGCCGGGGGGGGACCTCACGTAATATGATTTACACTCACCTTGCCAGCTAATTGTTAAAATTTACCCGTTTCTTTCCTATTTCTGACATGCTGGGGTCTCATCATTATTCAATCTGTACTTGGCGGAACTATAGTGCTCATTAATACTGTCAGTTTTTATTTTCAGCAATGTTACATTTATACCCCCTTTTTATCTCATTTTCATTTTATCATAACGTGATATATACATTATCATATAAATTTTATTATAATATTAAAAATTTAAAATAATTAAAAATTTGTGTGATTGTAATATATACTACATCATGATATAATAAAAATGGTGTAAAAATATAATATAAATATAGCATTACTCTTTTATCACAGATTTTTATTTTATTCATTTTAGCAATGTCGAGTAGGGGTGGGTGGGTCGGGTACCCACCCAAAACCAAAACCAAAACTGGACGGTTCTTGTGATTTGAAACTAGAACTGGAACCCCAGTTCCGGACTTCCGGTTCCAGATGCCCTAAAAATTATCAATTATCCCCCTATTTTTTTTAAAATGACAAATAAACCCATATAAAATTACAATTACACCCCTAAATATTAAGTGCAAAACATTAAATAATATATTTGTTTATATTTACTTTATGATTGATGCTTGATTATAAGTACTTGATTGTTTATTTTCACCGATAATAAATATTTAAAAACTATTATTTAATGTAAATGTCTTAATGTATATTAATTTTTTAATCAAGTAATAAGTAAAATTTAAATATTAATAAAAATATTTTGAAAAACTGATCTTTTAATGAAAATTAATAAAACTATTGATACTAAGATAAAAAAACCAAAATTTTCTTATAAATTTATATGATATACAAAATATCAAAAAATACACCTATTATTTAATATTATATTAATTTAGTCTTGATCGGTTCTAATTTTTTGGAATCGGAACCTATCCTGTTACGACCAACCGACTCTCGGATACCCGTCGGTTCCGGTTCTACCCTCAAATTTTGCCCACCCCTAATGTCAAGGACCAATTTTCCTGTCCCAGTTTTATCAATGACCAAGCACTTCAGTAGCTAAGGATTACTGTTTATCTTAGGGCTTTACATGTTGATTTTTTATTATTATGCAACTTACACATTTATATGTGTATATGCTAAAATGAATGAGGAATCTGGAAACCAGTTCAAAAAGTTGAAGAATTCAACACACCATACATTTTAGAGTCCTTAATTCAGATAAATACAGCTGCTGGTGGTGCAAGTACATATTTTGTTGGGGAAGACATGTCAGAAATTATCTCTCATATTCTCATATTACGGGGGCATGGAAAGAGAAGTTCTGATGTCACATCCAACAAATTTAACAGCATGAGCAACTACCTGTTTAGCAGTTCCTGAAACATATTCCTGGCTTCAGTGATAGGGTTGGTGTAACAAACTTCTCTAGCCCATATAGTTTGCATGGAATGCATTGGTGTCTCCATCTCCAAAAGGTGTTGTTTTTCCAAACACCTGATAGCACTCGGACCCATTGAGCTAGCAACAAGTATCTGCCAAAGCAAGCATTGAACATTATCATGCCAGCAGTGAAATTATTATGCATCTAGGCTGGAGGATATAAATCCCTCTTCTAATTGCATATATACTCACCCAAAATGTGCCAAAGCAAGCATTGAAGATTATGAATTTCAGGAAGTTTTCGTCTGAGCTGCTTAGAGCATTTTCTGAACTGATGGAAACACTAAGATCTTGACAAGAAGAATCGACCATTGAACCATAGTTTTTCACCGTAATTCTGTTATGCTTCTTTAAGATTCTTTCAAGATGATACATGGTGGTTCTCCAGGCATTGTTATCAATTGCCACCCACTTTAATGTCGACCCACTGCTTTCAAGAGCACTCTGTGGGAGTTCTTCATGCAGTCTTAGCAAGGTTGCTGCTCTTTCAGCATCAGCCCAACAACAACAAGAGGATGATCCATCATCTAGGTATGCAAATTACATAAAAATTTAAAAGTTATATAAGAAACTAAATTTTTCTAAAGTTTTAGAAAGCAGATGTGTAGCAAGTCTCTCATGAAACTGAGGATGCAAAGTTCAGAAGGGGACTTCTCACCTACTAATAAATTAATTCGTATCCTAATAAACAATCACCAAAATTTGAAGATTGTCCGGAGAGTACTCTCTATTTTGCATTTTTATCACCAGAGACATGAATTGAACACTTGTGTATCATTAAGAACAATAAAGTGAGACCTCTGACAAAGTTAACTAATATCATGTGACTGGAGCACAATTTTTAACCAAGTGCTATTGTATCTCAATGACTTAAAAGTTTCTGTGGGTACAGATCATGGAGCCCTTGCTTACATGTTCTGAGATGGGTGTAAAAAAAAGTTTCATTTAGCATGAAGCACCTATGCTTGCTGGCATATGCCTTAGGCTACATACATGATAACTTCTGTTGCACATATAACTTTTGAGATCAATTCCATCATTTTCATAGGTTAAATCCACTAGATACAAGAAGACAATATGATAAAGTTTTCGAGAGATGACTTGTATTCATGCTTTTGGAAAGTTTAGACAGGACAATTAATCTCATACACTACATCAATAGTCTCTGAAGTATGCAACTCACCCAACACAAAACCAGCAAGAGGAATGTTAACAAGATGGGCCCTGGTGTGAGTTTTCAATCGTAAATCATCACATAGTCTATTCTTCTGCTCCAGAACCAGAACATGGACAGCAACAACCTACCATCACAAATAACAGGTAATCATTTGCCAGCATCCACATAATAAGGATATACTTCATCCATCCACTGGGAAGAACTCAGAAAGTAAGGAGCTCTATTAAATGACAAATTTAGCCTGCTTGAAACACAAAAAACATATATAGCTCTGACACAACTTACTCTGCAACGGATGCGCATTGTTTCAGTATTCAAGCAAGGAGTCAATTCAGAAATCAGACCAGAAGAAACAGTGTCTATACAGTCTTTCTTGCATGAATCTGAATTCCCCAATAACTCAGAACACTTTTCGGCATATGGTTCTTTGACTACCCTTATTAAGTTTATTACAATAAATGATACAGATGTCAACATCAAGCTCTTTGACCCCCTGGAAAACCAAGAAATGGCAATCATATCAGTATAAATACTTATGATTCTGTAAAACCTAGAGGAAGCAATTTGGCAACAGGCTTTAAAAATTACAAATGTGAAGGGTAACAATAGGTGTAAGAATAATGAACAAAGAAAGATCCAATTTCCACAGCTCATATTTATATGCAGATATATTTAGAAACAACAGAAAGCCTTGCACACTTAAATTCTAACGGTAGCATACACAATCCATGATACAGAGCAGTTGGAGTTTGTATCATGAATCATGCCAAAAAGTAATGGTATCATATTGAGAATCTAAAAACTATCAGAAGTTAAACTTCTATCAAGTGAAAGACAAATTTAATCCAAATGTTAAAGCACAGGCAGTAATTAAGGACTCTTACCCCACTTCCAGAATCCGATGAAATGTCGCATTTACACCAACCCCAAATCCAGTAAGATACACATGTTCATTAAGTGTACCGAAAACCCTTACCTAACCAATTAAAATGATGCAAAAAGATGACACACACTGTCTTCAAGTAATGAAATAGAAAAAGAACTGAAAAGGTATAATAGGAAATTACAAGTTGATCATCCACCAAAATATGAATGCAATTTGCAAGTTCTTGAAAGAATCTCAACCGAAAAGCATCACAAAGTCTTTCACAGTATACATCCACATCAGCATAGTTGCCATCAAAACCATGAACAGCAACCACATCTCCACGCAAAGATACTAAATTCCCTTCTGGAAACAGGCAATTAGAATCAGTAGGTACAGAAGGCAGTCCAGACAGAGTCATTGCGTTCCACAAGCATGGAGAAGTATTGGAAGTCTCTTCTGGTCTTACAGTTGGCTTAATAATATCTTCCTCCAACTCCTTAAGGTTTAGCTTCAACATATCCATTTCATTGGCTGAGAGATGAAGATGCACATCTGAACAGCATCCTAGAGAACATGCAAAAACCCTCTCGAGAAGTAATTCAGTTTGATCCATGGCCAGAGCTTTACTACTGCTGAAGGAGGAATCTTTCTGTGAAGGATCATGCAATGATTTATTATTCATGAGAACTTCATGAGAAGAGTATGTAAGGCTCCAAATGTGTGTTTTAGATGTGATTAGAGCTTTAACACAGCTAAGGTTATCAGAGTCCTTAATAGAACAAAAAGAATCTTCTATGTGGTGCTTGATGATGTAATAACCACCAATCTGCAACAACTGGAAATTCAGATGAAAGTAAAATATGTCATCTTGCTTACTGAATTGAAATCACGTAGAAAACATTCCATGGTTCCCATAAGCATAATTAACGGAATGAAAAAAAAAAAAAAATTACCTGATACTTCAAAGAATTTTCATTATTGAATTCCAGCAAGACCTTCTCAGCTGTTAAATTGGGGACATCAACATAACTCTTCACACTGGTCTTTGTGCTATACAAGATTCCAGAACTGACAAAGTTGGGAATATTAACACTTCTAACAGTAGCAAAGCATGGAATTTCAAGAGAAAAATTCAAGTTTTTACATTTCCATTCCTTCCTAGAATCCCTATGACTATGAGTGTTTAATACATCATCAACATCACCTAAATCAACCACTGAACCTGAACTCAGTGCCCCACTTGATGCATAATCAGTTTTATGCCTCTTTCCAGGAACATGTCGCTGGTAATATTCACTAGTGCTCTGATCCATGGTTTGATTCCATTGATCCCTCAACACCTTTGTTGACTGCTTACTTCCATCTTTTTCATCAAGAACCAGATTCCATGGTAAGACGATGGCCTCAACAAACATACTAGACCTGTTTGCTATGACAGGATCACCTTGAAACTGTGAAACAAGTAATGTAAAAAGGTTAATAATCTGTAAAGTATGAGTCAACAGAGCAACTTGAGGAAAAAAATTACCGCATCTAAGCTTCTCTTCCGTTTAGAATTACAGGTTCTCAAGTAATAGCAGAAGAAGAAAAGATAAGGGCACTATATAAACAATTCCAACAATTACATATGAAGATACAAACATACCTTTTGTAGCAATGGAAATTTATGAGTTACCCGAATCAGATGAAATGTCCCACTTTCAAATTCCTTGAAATCATTTGTCCAGTCCACACTAGGATAAAACGGAAGATTTCTGCTGGTTGCTTTACTCATGTGAAAGTGGAGAATAATTGATAAGTTTTCCTTTCTTGTCGGTGGGGCACAATTAAAGATGCTTCTGCACGAGAATAACTCCTTCCCAGGCAATCCCAATCGATCCACCACTTCAGGTATGCCTTCGACCATAAGACCATAGTCAATGACCTGAAAAATCAACACAAACTAGATTGACTTCAGAGACCAATAGAAGGTGGGAAAAAGATGAGTAGCACCCTCTATTCCAGAAACTAAAGGCAGCTCACGACAGAATGATGGAGAATAGGATGTAAAACTGTCATTAATTATGACCTCATAAATGCTGTTGGCACTCCAATTTAATGAAAGGTCTGGTACAATTACATCAATGCTGCCAGTCATGTCAACCAACTGCAACCTTCCAGAATATGGAGAAACCTGAAAAGTCAATACAAATCCATGATTAGAACTAAAACGAAAATAAAAACTTTACAGCCAGGAAAAAGTATTCTGAAAAGTACAACAGAGGGCATCAACTGCTGATACCCAAAACAAGAAATCAAATGTCTTATGGTTGAAAAATCTACAGTCACCCTCATTCCATCAACAACCAAACCTTTGGATTACAGATGTCATCTACACTCCCTACCCCATGAACAAATGTAAGATGAAACTGGAATGGACTAGCACAGGGAGATGAAAGATTCTATAATGAAGCTCAATGGCTAACCTTTAAACTTCCAAGCAAAACAATATCCATGTCTTCACTTGGAAAAATCCTCCTCTTTGATTGACCATAAGATTTACCTGATGAAGATAGAGAACTGATCTGATTGTTCTCACACAATAGATGTCGATCACTGTCTGATTGTAACAGCATTTTTATCCCCTTAGCTTCACAGTGATAGGTGAAACAAGAGATGGGCAACACCTGATGATAAACAAAAAATACATATTTATTGAAACTTAGTCTTCTAGTACACATTACGTAAAAGCAACCAGCCACAAGATCTATTAATAAATTATTGTAATAAAATAACTTGTAGGCCGGGACTCACCAATTTCAGGTTACCACAATATGGTTCATTACCACAGCCACATGATTCATGCTTACACAATTCTGTAAATACTCCATGCTGCCAAAAGAAACTTCCTATAGAAGATGGCAAACAAATTCCAAAATAGCACTGTCATATATAGTATATCTAACAGTTGAATTACCAAATTACCCGAGCTCGAATTACAGATGAAGGCAAACGTGAGCTAGTGTACATCTGAGCAACTCCTTTCTTCTGATAACACCTTGCAACCATCACATAAGCTCATCAGAAACTGAAACAAGACTACAAAGACTTCAGTGAAACAAGAAGCACCACTTCAAAGAAACATACTACCAAGACCAAAAGCAAGCTGCTTACATGCTTTGATCCCAAAATCTCCTTCTCAGATAAAATCCCAGAAAACTTTTTCCGAATACATGAAACAACAAGAAGTGTCCTGAACAATATCAATCAAGAATATCATAAATGTTAATTGATTTTGTGCAGCTACAAACATTCCTAGAAACGCATTATCAAAATCCTACCATAGTCTGGCAGAAAATGATAAAGTTTCAATAAACTTCCCCAATAAACTTTGCGATTCTGAATTTGTATAGCACCTGTAACATACAATTGGATTAGTTTTCATAAATGCACATGATCTTATGCTCCAAAAGATTGAATTGATTGATGGTATTTCGCATACCATCCAAGGAGATTAGTTAAGGTAAACCCATAAAGACTACGGGGATCAATTAACCACAACCAGTGGATTAAAATCAGTTTGATGCCTCCACTGGTATGGGATGCAATAAAGAATTCAATTTCCACAGTAAATCCAAAGATGCCTGTGATGTTAGTCACTAGAATACTAGGAGATAAAATGATAATAAATTGAGCATTAAGTACCCTGCTTCTAAAGGAGAAAATGACTCTACAATAATGCTAGTCTTGAAGCAAGCGCCTAGTATGAGAAGTTTTGCCCATGGAAATCTTGGATTGACGAAATGAACATTTCTCAGAGAAATCTACCAAAATAAAAAAACAACAATTAAGAATGTATAACCATAGTCCATAAACATTGTATAGGTAACGGCACAAAAGCGAACATTATTTTACTTACAACAGCGCCTACTCTAAGACTATGTGGCACACTAAGTAATTTATCACTTAGTAGAAGCCACACTTCGTTGTCCAGCTCAACAATCATCCCATGCATGTAAACGCCCTTCACTACACCAGTATACACTCCACACTCACCCTTCCCCTTGATAACAGTCCTTGAAACAGGAAACCTTTTCTCCAATAACCAAGGCACATGCAAAACAGAATTCTCCACAGTTACAAACATCAATTGGGACTCCTCTTTAGCTATAAAAACCAACTTTTTCTTCAGCCCTGTGGCTGTAATAACATTCCCAACAAGCTTTGTCATTACAGGATGCCAACGTGAAGCAGCACCACAAAAATATACGAACACAGGTTTATTTAACACCTTGCAAGCCTGTGTTATCTTATTTTCTTTAGAACTACATAATTTACACTCACAAGCCATAACTCGCACTAGAAACCCTTGAATACTAGTTGAAGCGGTCAAAGAACCTGGATTTAAACACGGAACGATAGAAACAGGACTAACTGATTCTACAGCGCCATGAATGCGATGACGTAATTTGGAAGTACTTGTTTCATTAACAAAAGGAGAACCTGAATTTAACGGAAATGAATCGAATGAATTGGTGCTTGAACATCCACTAAGCACAGAGCTTGACTCTGGAAGCTTCCATTTGATAATCTCCAGAAAACCATTACCGCGTTTCAAGGGAATGAAATTCCAAGCAGTGACGTAGATTTTCTTTCCGATAGCGCGACCATTGAAGTCGAGAATGTCGCAGCAAATTTCGGAGGAAACGTCGGTGAATTGGATGCAATTGTCGTGCGATGATTTTAGGGTTAGGGTTCCGATGAGAACGGCGGGGTGTTTCAGCGGGGTCAGAAATTTAGGGTTAGGATTTGAATTAGCGGAAGCAAGAGATGGTCGGTGGTTTGATGAGAAAGTTGGAGGGTTCCGACGGTTGGGATGAGAGTGGAGAGAAGATGTACCCGTGAGGGGGCAACCACGGTGGATTAGCTCAGCGATGGTGATGACGGTCACGTTTTCTTCCATTTCACGATTGGATCAACAAAAGAAGAGAGGATTTTGTGAAGATAGGAGAGCGGGAAATGGGTTTTTAAATGATTTTATATCCGTAGAAACCCAGATATAGACCCGAACCCGTCACGCCAGGCTTCCTTTACAAGCTTCGAGTGAATCGAGTCAATAATATAGGGTGCGTTTGGCTTATTGTTTTTATCCATATTCCCAATCCTATTCTTCAAATGTTGTTTGGCACGTTATTTTTAAAATATTAGTCTATTTTTTAATTACTTTTAAATCCCATAAGTTTATTAATTTCATTAAATACCCTCAAAAAAAAGTTTAAAAACTAATAAAAACACTCCTACCCACCAATACTTGCCAAATTCTGGCAACCACTGCTGGTGGTAGCCGGAATCTGTCACAACAGTCACACGACCACTGGAAGTGGCCAGTAATGGCCAAATCTGGCCTTTTTCGACCAAATCCACCATGGATCTGGCCGTTAGTGAAGGCCAAAGATATGGTCATCATTGACAGACAACGACGGCCATATCTTTGGCCTTCGTTGACAGCCAAAGATGACCTTTTCGAACCATCGAAGGCCACATCCAGCCTTAGATCTGGCCTTTTCCGACCATATCCGTGGTGGATATGGCCGGAAAAGGCCATATCGATTGAATACCCACCAGATCCAACAGGTATGAGTGGTTATCTAATTTTTTGGCCAGATTCTGGCGGTGGTGGCTGAAATCTGGCACTGTGGGTGGTAGGGGTGTTTTTGTCATTTTACTATATTTTAATATATTGGGGTGTTTATTAAATTAGCAAACCTTGGGGGCTTTTTATAAATTTTTAAATTTTATCTCGTAATACTCCCCTACCCAACTATCTAATACTATCCCTAAATTCCTACCCAAAATAATAGACCAAATGCACCCATAAATATACCTAAAAATAGATTGAGTAAACGACATATTCCCACCCAAGGTTTGACGAAATCCTAAGTTAGTACCATTGGTTCTATTTATTCCAAATTCCCACCCTTAAAGTGACGGAAAAATGTTTGATGTAACGGTAAAGGGGTAAATTGGTCATTTTATATGGGTGACGCACGTTAGCAGACCACCGCCTTTAACAGTCCTCTGGCGCACATTAGCAGTGTGCGACGTCGTTCCCGACGTTTTTCACTATTTTTTCGGCGATTCTTCCACCCAAAATCACATTTGTCACCACCATTTGAACCTCCATCCTCCCTTCTACAAAACCTACCATTCACAACCCCTTATCACTCGCCGATCGCCGACCACGGCATCGAAAAATAGCTGATGAACACGAACTCTCGACCGACAAATGACGACGAAATGGTTGTTGGGGACATAGGGGTTTTATAGATTTGGAGATGGTGGTTGCATTGGTGGTGTCCAATTGGATTTTCGCCACCGGAATCGACTGGAATCCAGTGAAGAACACCAAAACCCTAAGCCTAACGGTGCCGACGATTGGAAGGGCAAATGAGTCGGGAACTAGAGAGGTTTTGGACGACGGACTACGGGGAAGGTGATGGAGGTGACCAAGGGGTTCGACGTCGTCAGAAACAGCCCAGATCGAGCTGTTTCTGATGAGGGTGTGTAGTGACCAAGGGTGTTTTTGATATAATTTGAAAATAAAATGGTAAGTTTTATAATTCTACTAATTTAAGGGTTAAAACATAATTTATTAATTTAGGGTTAAGGTCATTATGGTAATTACACCCTCTAAACCCTAAAAATTCATAACACTGTTATTTTAAGGATGAGATTCTAGAATAAATAGAACCTATGATACTAACTTCGGATTTCGTCAAACCTTGGGTGGGAATACGTCGTTTACTCAAAGAGATTTTGTACCATAATTTAAGAATAATCGAGTAGAACCCTTTTAAGGAAACCAACCACATCTGGTGACAATAATTATGGTTGACCTCTATTTGTCTATTGAACTCGTAATAGTATTTAGTAGTAAGTTGTATGAATCTGTCTTGAGTTAATCTTCAAGCATGCGGCAACAATACTCTTGCTTCAAAAGGCGTCATTTCCAAATAATCATTCCAACATAAAATTCATCAACACTCCAAATTTGGATGTGTCATTCTCACCAGATGATCAAACTAAATCATGAAACATCACTTCTGAATATCAAGAATCAAGGTACCATACACAGTGAGCTTTTGATGATGATGTTACTCATCAAACAAGTAAAATAAGGGCAAAAAGCCATGCATACAGAGACACAGGTTGAGTGTAGTGGCAACAGTTAGTTAAATAATTTCCAATAAATCATTCAGCTCCATGAGGGACTCAAGAATCTCAGGATCAACTGAAGGTGCAGAGTTGCCTTACCAAAGTGTAGATCAGTTCGAGCATCAGTACTTGAACGCTCAAACCTCCAAAAACCATTAAGTGGAGATTCTGAAATCATGCAGTGAAGCAAAGACAGTCATTAACCAATTGATTCTTTTCAGTACGATAGCAACTTTCTCTCAGATCTATCCCGTCTTTGGCAAACTCTGTGTTTGTAGGTAGTATGCTCGTTTAAAACCTATGCAGAGAATCACGTTTGCACCAGTATATACCATATTCACAGATCAGACACCATTAAAAACTTTGGGCAGTATTGATCAGTCTGTTCTACTTGCAAAAGTCTTGCCCAGTCTTGAACTAACAGTTTCAGAGCCAGGGACAGTCATCAAGTTTCCGCTAGCAGACATTTAGAAGTAGTTGTAATTAATTCTAGTAACCAAATCCGCCAAATGAGGAAAGTGCCCCACATTTAATTTGAAAGATAAGACCTGCATAATCAAAGACATGAAGCTTACATTACAGATAAATTTTTAAGCATTCATGAATATATGTGCGTCTCCTCATAACCACCATATGCCACTGGCAAATTCACATGAGCATATAAATATTATCTTGTAATTTCAGAATTCCATGAGTGAGACCCAAACTTAATGGTCAGCTGTGAACAAAAAAAATCATGAAAAAAGTAGGAGTAGCAGAGTACTCTGAGGAGGAAAGCAATGCAATCATCAAACTGTTTCTCAATTCGCTCAACTTCCATTTCACATCTGGCCTTGATGGCAGAAACTGCTCCCCCACTGCTCAAAGTCTGCTGTATGGAATAGAAGTCCAAAGCTAATCCAAGGATGCTGTTAATTCGGCTGGCAATCAAAGCCCACTGGATCCAAAAGAGACCATTGAACAAGATTCAGCTATACTTCACAAAAATCACTGATTAAAGACAAGATTTAAGCATCAGCCTTAATTGCTGAACAACCTAATAAAGGGGGATGAGTACCCACCAATTTATCAGGTACCACAAAGCATTGTCGTTGAATTGATAATAAGTAAGCCTCATGAACTTCTATAACTTCATCCAGAGATCCAGCTGCTGCCATACCTTCACAGAGTTCAAGCCATGCGCTGTGATATACCTGATTACCATATCTAAATCAGAGATCTAAGAAGCTCATATGCCTAAATTAGATCAAACAATGGTAGAAGTAGCTCAAAGAAACAACCAAATAAAAAATATAGGGTATGAAAGTCACACACATGCACAGACATACACCTAGACAAAAGTACATTCGAGTAATATCGGGAAATATCATACTCTGTCCATCACATATTGGTGAAAAGCATCCACAAAATGGAGCAGTTTCTGTTCCAACAACCAATGGTGCTTGCGATTGTCCGTTGCAGTGCCTCTACCCTGGAAGGGACAAACCAAAGAATTAGGCACAAATTCGAAGAAGAATGAAACTGTATAATGACTTTTTCATGATTCATAATCGGCTATTTGTTCTGTTCTGTCTCTCTCTTTTTCTATTTTCATATTTTTGGGTCGGAGTGGTTGGAGAAAAGACAAACCTTCCACATCCACCTCCGAGCTTTATCAAGTACAAATTTGGCACGCTTGACCTTCAATAAGAATCCCATCACCTACACCAAAACTTAAGACAATTAACAAAAAAATATTGAAAATTAAATAATGATGCCCTATAATATAATAGCCAAGTAAAAAGATTACCTGGTTATACTTTTTAATTGCTTCTGTATTAGCAATAAGTTCAAGAGGCCAGGAAACCTGTGACATTCAGTAAACATACATATCTGAAGTAATTCTTCGAGGGACAATGAATAAAATAAAATATTAAGTGTTCTTGATTGTAGAATAGACCTTGTATGTAAATTTTAATAAATCAAGACCATCTATTCCAAAGCTACGTGCATGACTTTTACGAGGAGTTGAAGTAAAGTTAACTGTATTAGGTTGCTCATCACCATCAAAACCATGATTTTTGGTGATAGAGACCACCAATGAATCTGGGGCAGTTAGTAGCATGCCATCAGCAGAATTTCTGATGGATTCCTGAAGTCATAAGCACAGACCATTACTATAATAAGGATAGAAAAAGGGCAAGAGAAACTGAAATCCACCGAAGCAGATGTTATCACATAAATTTCACACATTAAACAGTAGCAGTTGTTGACCAGAATGTAGTCCAAACCCCCTCATCCAACAAAATCCAAGGAAAGAACTTTCACAATCTATTTCATTATGATTTGAACTTCATATTCTTTCAGCAAGATTGGAGAGTTTGGATTGTTATACCACATATAACCCCAAACAAATGGCTTAGTGCTTGTTGAAGTAAGTGTTTGCACCTGTAATATAGTGTTCAATTCAAAATCATCATCCCAGGTATCTCCTTTATCCAGCTTATTGAAAATGACTGTTAAAAAGTGCTGCAGCAGATCACCTGAAGTAGCAAGGTACCACAACATGTAATTTATTTTGTTTGTTGAGATGACAAATAACTGAGACCAGAAATCGGAATTCAACATCCTAGCACCTACCTGAACCTAGTAAGTATATAGCACGCAAGACTGCAAGCTCATCCATCAATCTCCAGCCATTCATCAACTTTGACAATATAAGCCTGCCAATATGATCCACCTAGGACAGGTAAAAGCTGAAGTTTTCAACAGAATGCTTATATGAAAAGAAACTAAAACAACATGAATAGGCATGCCAATATACCTGCTTCTTAATGTAAACAGTGAGGCATTCCTGCATAACAACCACAGGAAGTGGAGTAGTTCTTGGTTCAACACTTTGAATCCAGCTAAGAACTCTTGATGGAAGGGTGCTATTCTTCTGGAAAGGTAACAGCTCAGACATATGAAGTTCATCCTGCTTCAAATTTGGGTAATGTTAAGAAAAACTCAAAAATGCCATTGAAGCTGCAGCTACAGAACTGCTCAGAGAACTATTGATATAGTTGTACCTGAAAAGATGGAAGAAGAGTGGGGAAGGGAAACAGGACCTCTAACAGCTTTGAATCATACTGAGAACGCAGATATTCAGATTCACCAAACTGGAAACCAAAAGAATAGCTTGTTCCTTCAACTCCAGAAAAGTTTTCTCCCTCTCCAACCAAAAGAGCTTTTCGTAAGATCTCATCATTTAAAGGGGGAAGATAGGAATTTCTAGACAAGTTCAGCGCTTTTCGGGCATCATTATTCTTGTTGAGTAATTTTTTACATACAGTAAGAACAGGATTTTCTGGACAGAATGATTTCTGGATGGGTAAGGGCAACTCGTTGTCAATATCTATAGCCATATCATCTTCTTTCATGTTGGGAAAATCACTTGCAAACCTCTCATTCACCCTTTTCTGTAACAATGTATCAACCAATAACTTATACCACATCTTCTCTGAGCATGTTAAAGCTGCAACAGTTTCATCATTCCCATTCTCCATCATCCGCCCATTCATGTCGGACACAGGTGAAGGGACAAACTTAGATTTGCATTGGTCATTTTGCCAAAAATATCTAGAAATGTGATCACCATGGCCTATAAGACCTGCTAATGACACGCAGAAAATTTCAGACAGTGTCAACCCAGCTATGCTCTGTCCACGATGAAGTTTGCTTAAATCAGCACCACCTTCATAATTTCCCAACCCATCAAAATCATTATCCTTATTCTTTCCTGGTACTGCTGCAAATGCTGAAGGAACATGCCGGATCAATTGCAATGATTTTCCAGCAGAAACAATTGACTTAGCTATGTCCTTAATAAATAAAGGGCAAACTTGAAGGTCTCCATCGCTCTGATCTTTCCCTTTCATGGAGCTAGAGAGGGAAATGGATTCCTTCTCACTCATTTCCTTCTTTTCAGTTGTCATACGTACATGACAACTTTCTGAAGCAAGAGCAGAGGGTCTGGCATCTAACTTCCGACTCTGTAATAGTCTCAGTAGATGGCTCTTTTCCCAGAAGTCAGCCTCATCAACTGAGATTGCTCTGTTAGCATAAAAGAACATCTGCAGGGAGAGGAAAAAGGCTACAATACTTAAAGAGCATATCACATGAAAGAAACAAGCAGAGAGGGAAGACAATTTCAGGTCCTATGAACTGGTATATAAATGTTCATTTCCATCGTTGCATTGAAATTAACTTTGGCAAAGAATGTGCATGTCAAACAATCTTATCACTCCATAAATCAGGAATTACTTAAACCATAAGATGGTACATAGATAGATTGTTTGGGATATCATAAAAAGTTTTGATCAACAATTACCTCTTCAAATGGATCATCAAGCGTTCCTTCAAAAAGCCAGGAATCAAGACCCTCGATATATGGCAATAAACTTCCAACAAATATATGAAGTAGCATCTGATACACTTCCTCCTGAACATTACCACAAGCTTCAAGTTTGTATTGTGTAAATCAGGAAAGCCACATGAAACTAAATACAAAAGAAATATATACTGCCAAGAAGTAGCTACGACCTCACCACCTTGAACAAGACACACTTCATCTACTTTCTTGTAAAGATAATCAAGGACATGAACAGCCATTTCAGCAGCAGACACATTAGAATCAAAATATATTTGGGGAATGGCTCCATTCACTATTTGTAACAGATATTCAGCACCTGAACAAAGACTACAATAAATAAAAATAATAATGATCAGCATATTGCAAAACCAAGGGGAGAAGGAATTAAGACGCTCAAGGGTATTAAATAATGAACTCCAATGAAAGTTGAAATAAAACCTGAGTCACAAGGACAGAAATATATCAAACCAAAAGTCTTCAAAATCAATGATAGCTATTCAACAACATTGCGCAAACTACATCCATCAAACGTATCCCCCAATTTGGAAAAATAAAGCTTTTAAAGCTATTATACACCAACCTTGACAAGGAATTTGCTAATCCCAGTAGGGTTGTCGAAATTCCAACATTTGGCTCACATACTTTCATTTCTTCCTTCAAAGCAATATTCCTCAATCTCTACGCCAAAGAAAAATCAATTGAGTGTTTACATGAAGAAAACAGAGAAATTTCATCCAACAAATTAATATTCAGAACTACATACCTTGAGCCATTCAGAAACGGAGCATGAAAATGCCCTCAAAGTAGGGGAAGTTACTCTCGTAAAGGTCTCCACCCTACCGACCGCAATTTCCACCAGTTTTAAACATGTTGCTCCATAAGTGAATTGATTGAGAAGGACATGTAAACTCTTAAGGGAAAGGTGAGTGACATAGATCCCAGTTTTGGCACGAAACTTGTGTCCACTTTGGTCCCAATAGAACAAGGAACTGGAAAAGCCTTGAAACATTTGTAAAACACCTCGTACCTAAAGAAACAAAATTTGAAAACCTTCAAATGGCATAAAATCTTAAAGCGAAATAAGCCAAAGGCATAAGCATACCAAGTCCACTTCACTCATCCTCAAGGATGATACTGGAGCGGCAAAGTGCATCCCGTCAGAAAACACATTGTAAATCTTATCAATTAAACTTTGAGAAACTTGTACTTTGGCTCCGTCTGCAGAGAATATTTAACATCTATAGGTTCAGAGATATTGGTTGAGAATGTAAATACCTAATCACCATCATTCCCGAACAGTAAAGTAGAAGCAAATGTTATCCAGAAACAGAATTGAAATTAAATTTTACTTACCTATCTCCATGAGGAGTGATAAATATATAAAATCAAGAACCCACCAAATTGAATACTAAAAAAAGCTCTACGTCTTCTTTGTTCATAAATTTCTCAAACAGGAGGGAAGAGGAGAGAAGCGAAGGCTGAGGTGCTTTGCCTTCCGCTCCGGTGCCTTTTGAGAAGTTGATGCAGTGTAGATCTGTACTTCTAATTAGGCAGGAGAATACATTTTAGATTTTGGGAGCGCCAAATGTCTAATATTTTGAGAAAATATTTATTTTATTTTTATATTAGTTTATCCAACCATAGCTGATTTTGTATTAATATAATTTATTATTAAAAGCTCCTTTATATTTATGCAACTGAATCAAAATAATCCGTTTATATCCCTATGCTATGTTATATCCGTTTGGTTGAGGGTAACCTATGTTATATTACGTGAATATCATATTTGGTTGTCAAGGTAATCTTTAAATATCAATAGTAGTTATTGTTAATAATATTGAAGGTTCATTTTCTTAAGTAATCTTCTTTTTTTGTTACCATTCTATCAATTATTAATAAAATTTTAGGATAATAATATCCTTATTTTTAAATTTATTTACATGAATATAGCTTTTACTATTTTACTCTAATTAAATAACTTTTTTGACAAAATTACCCTTAAATTCAAAACAAATTTCAGTCCACCAACCCCACCCGCCTATCGCCGGCAACCACCACTGCGACAGCCACCGGAACGATGCATGAAAGGCCAAAAGTGGCCGTCGTGCGTCGATATGGCCATTTCTGGCCATATCTAGTCTAACCATCAAAGGCTAGATTTGTCACATCTATCTCTAGCCGAAAATGGCCATACAGCACACGGAGGTCATTTCCTGCCTTCCGTGCCCCGTTAAGTTACCGTAGGCAACCGACAGTGGCTCGGTTGGTGGGGGTGTTTTGTTGATTTTCTAAACTTTTATTATGGGATTGTTTTTGCTAAGTTTTGAAATAAAGCGGGGTTATAATAATCCAAATAATAATTAAGATTAAAAAATAATATAATTATTATATTTAATTAGAGGACAATTCAGTAATTTAAATAACATACCACCAATTTATTCCTCATAACCAAACATAATAATATAACATGTCCACCAATTAACCAAACACATTTTCCTAAATATTCTCAGTAATCTTCAAGGTAATCTAACTTTCCAATAATATAATATTTCCTTAACCAAACGCCCCCCTAATTTCAAAATCTGCTCGCATAAACTCGATTTGAAAAGTTGTGACAAGACATTCCTTGTTATCACCTATATAAAGTTTAAGTTGTGGATTCAATTATTGCTATAATTTTAAGATTATCAAGATTATGGGTATTGGTTCTTGTATTGCTCAAAGCATAAACTTCATCAATCAGCCTGATAAAAAACTGTTTTAATGCTTATTTTATCTCCCATTTATCTATTTAATTATACAACAATGACATTATTTGATATAAATATGATGAAAAATCCAACAAATGAAGTTGTTGATGAGAGCTGGTTGTCAAGGATGAATTTCATTTGGACAAAAATATGAAAATAATGTCACTTAATTTTTATCAGCTTATTTTATCTCCTTTGTCACATAACCAAAACATGACACTAAATTTTTCTTCCTGGTTACATTATATAACAAACACTAACACAAAACCTACTAAACAAGAAGGTACCAGTTTTCTCATCCAGCCGTGTTGATTTCCCACATAATACACCCTGTATTTACATAGCAGGAATTAGAGGTTAAAAATGAAAAACTAAAATTTAACCTCTACTCAGTTTAAACCCAAAATCAAAACCGGCTTCTCGCCTCTTGCTAGCTTCTCTCCCGGGCTCACTACCAAATCAATTTCAACCAATAACATGTATCAGATGTGTGGAACTTCCCTTCCATGAGTCCTTGAGAGAGCACAAGGGTGGTTGTTCACTGCACCAAGGGCCATATTGCTAGAGTCGTTTGACGAGGGACTAAAATTATGTGAATTATGAATCAATTGACCTGTAGGTAAAGAACGATTTACTCCAAGCGTAGAACATGGAGAGTGATGAGAAGCTGTAGCCCAGTTAAATGTATAACATTGGCGAAAGGTTTCACTGGAAAAGAAAAACACAAAGAATAAAGAATTATATTGCATCGAGCCAAAACATTTAGTCATGCTGAGGTGAAATCATTCATTCCACACAACCCTGCAACTAGTTCAGGGGAACATGATGCATTTACCTATTACAAGGCTGCTTCCTATCTCTACGTGGTGGTGTGCCTGGCGAATTTGGTATAAAATCAACTTTCTGTGCAGCACGGTCTATTGGACTATGAGATCTATCCTACAAAAGCAGAAACATACCATCAGTATACAATAATATTTGCACGTCAAAGTTGTGGAAGGAAAAATAAAATCAAACCAATTGGACATTATAATCAGCTGAAACCGACAGGTGGTATGTAGTACATACCGTTAGGTTCATTTTCGAAATACCCTGCGCCAAGACTGATAAATTTTGATCATTTGAGTTACGGACAAAAGGATGCTCAAGTAGCATCATAGCTGATGGTCGCTCTGCAGGATTTCTTCGAAAGCAGCGTTGGAGAAAATCCTTTCCCTCTGAAGATAATGTTTCTGGTATAGGCGGGGTTTTATGCAAGACCTTGAACATAGCTTGAGGCTAACAAATAGAAGATGAGACTATTAAAGTGATTGGTAGAGAAAAGATCATGTGCAAACCCTTACAGAAAACATGAAGACAAGAAATGAGCGTTCTCTCTTTGATTTTGTAAGTAAATCACCATATCAGAAATCAAGCTATAAGCCCATTCAGTAACATGAAAAAGAAAATCATCAACAAGCAGCATATGCTATCAGGAAAGCAAGCTACGGAAGATGTTCTAAATTCTTAAAGCAGAATCTCCCATGTGATTTAAAAGTTTGTCACTAATTCACCTGGAAGCAGAGCAATTAACTATAGAACTCAGAATTTAAGAGTGAAAAATTGTAAAAGAGTTGATGACATGAAAAAGTGAGAAATTTTCCAAATTTTAAATATCTACATAATAAAAAAATGAGTCTGAAATTCTTCAATGAAAAGAGAATTCAGATTGCTAAAAGAAAGAAGAAGCAATTAACAGCAGTTGCACCTGCTTATTCACAGGTATTCAGAGGTCCAGTGACCTTATGCATGCTAGTGAATTTATGTTACAATGCATAATTCAATCTTTATAAAAAGAACTTGAACTAATAGCGTAGAGAATCAATTATACATAAATAAACATTAACTACAATTAATTTACTAATACAAACATTAACCCTTATCGGGTAAATAAAATTGGGTTCCAGTTCATATTAAACCGTCAAAGTATTGGGCATGCTGAAATACCAATGAATAGAAAAGACATTAGTTTTAATCAAGTACTAACCCCTTCAAGCTCACCCCATGGAGGTCTACCAGTAAGCATCTCAATTACAGTACAACCTAAGCTCCAAATGTCAACAGCCAAAGCAAGATTAGAGTGGGCATCTTTCTGCATTACAGACTGCATCACCTGCAAAAAAATAAAAACGAAAAAACAATAATGAAAAAGAAGGAGGTATAAACAGAAATGAATTTACTAACTACTGCAATGTGATATGGTGATGTACCTCAGGAGCCATCCAGTATGGGCTGCCCTTCAAAGATAGCTCATATGATAATCCTGTTAGCTGAATACAAACAAGACTCATATTAAGAAAAAAAATAAAATATATAAAACTACAGGCACACCGGTGATGGATAGCTGATGCCAAGTCAAAAAGCCACATGTTTAGACAGAATTGCATGTAAACATAATTGCAAAAGGGGGGTTACTCTTTCAAAATGACCTCCATAAAAATGATAGTAACCAATATAAATTCAATCAATACTCTATATAATTTCAGAATAAGATGTCTAAAACATCCTATCAATTATTAGTAGAATAGTTATCTGACCACTTGCTTCATGCTTACCAGCCTAATGTCAACACTATTATGGTTATGTACTTGACATACACAAAAAAGGAGGCTCCTATTATGTAATTTACTCATGTCCAATGGATGCTAAAATCATACAACCACAAGGATGCTCCTTTCATCCATCATTAATAATGAATGCTTATGTTAATAAACATTCAAGCAAAACACTCTTACAGATAAATCTTAGCTAGGAAAGATACCAATGAACACGATCTATTAAAAGATAATGTTTGAGAAGCATACTCTCAGATTACAATAGATCAAACAAAAATAATATTCATTACTACATAGAGCTAAAGAATCTCAAAACTCACATGTTTTGCCATCCCAAAGTCTGCAAGCTTTACAACACCAGATGCATCAACAAGCAGATTTGCACCTTTAATATCCCTATAAATTATAATCATTTAGATAAGTATATTCATAGACCAAAGCAAAAAGTTTATAACCAAAAAATCTGCCACTTCTCCAACAAAATCCAAATTCAACAAGCAAGTATGTCAAAACAGTAAAGACTATAAAGTAAGCAGTCATTCAATTCTTCCAAAACATCATTGATAATTTTACTGTCGCCTTTTTACAAGATTAAGAAAATATATGGACTTTAGCAATCTGCAAAGTGTAATCATAAACTATTAACAAATAAGTTAAACTATAATGCTCTGCTCCATGTCAAGCACAATTGTTACCTGTGGATTGTCTTTGTGCTATGCAGGTAAGCCAGCCCATAGAGAATATGTCGGGTGAAATTGCGAACTATAGATTCTGTTATAGCTCCAAAATGGTCACGGACATATTTATTAATAGATCCGGGATGAACATACTCCAGATATATGTAAAAGTGATCATCAACCTGCAGTGGAAAAAATGTTCCCTGAACGAATTATATCTGCACTAATACAAACACACTCAAATCTAGCATATTCTATCGGAAGAACAACACACCACTTCACTTCCATAATACTGTACTATATTTGGATGCTTTAAGTGTTGGAGAACTCTAATTTCCTGCAACAATTACCAAAAGTAGGAATAGTTAGTTTTCAAGGGGTAAAAAAAAAAAAAAAACCATATGTCCAACTAATCTGACTGAATTATAGTGCCTTATGTATCCTCAATGCACAGTTGCACACAGTTGAAGTGGTGATGAACAAGAATTAGAACTTCTAAACAGCATTTCAGATTGGTACGATTACCCCTGGGAATTTAGCAAACAGAGTGATAGATTGGTACTGGTCTTAGGTGCTGAGCCAAAATGAGGAAAAGGGTGACTGAATTTATGTATGCCGCTTATTTTACTGTGAACACCATGTTCAGGCTTGATTTCATTTGACAATCAACTATTGTGGCCAGAATTCATGCAAGACAAATACAAATTCCAATCCCATATTCTTGAAACAGAATACTATTGGCAACAAATATTCTAGGACATGACAAATAATTCAAATTTGCATATTCCTCAGTACGTGATTTAAACAGCAACTATTTTGTAACCAACTAAATTGTTTGAGAAAGGACCCCAGATAGTGACCTGCTCCAACTGCTTTATACATTCAGCAGACTTAGAGTCATCAGGGATGATATCAACCTCCTTCATTGCACATAAAGCTCCAGTCTCTCTGGAAGACCCCATAAATAGAAAGAAAGATAAAGATTAATGTTCAATAAAAGAAAGTCAAGAACCAACTTGAAGAAAAAACTTCTGCTTACTACACCTGTTGGTTGCAATATAAACACTTCCAAAAGTACCACGTCCAATAAGTTTTCCTTTTTGCCATTGATTCTTCATTGGTAATGGATTTGGCATTTCAATAACTTGATGAATCACAGGGGATGGCATAGATGATTGTGGTGCTGCCAAAGCTCCAGGAGGAAGAGGCAATTTGTGGGCACTGGAAGGGCGATCAAGTTCAGGCTGTGGAAGTGATTGATGATGCAATGGGAAATAAAATTTAGGACTTCTGGGGCTCTTTTTTGGGCTTTGCATAGTGGGGCTGTGAAGGGGAGAATGATCAGCGCTGTATACACTTGTTCTAACTGGGGAGACCGGTGAAGTACAATTCCTACTCGAGTCTAAGACTTCTACAGTTGACCAAGCCTGAATTTCTTTAGGAGCCCAGAAAGAAGTGAAACGATCTGCAGGTTTTGATCTTTGAGGACTAACAGCAGGACTTGACAGAACACTTGTTGGAGCACTCTTGGGAGAAACATTCAACTTTAATGGGTGATCAACTTTTAAATCATGAGAGAATCCCCTACGACGAGTGCTTAAAGATTTGGAATCGGGGCCAGGCAAAGAAAAAAGTTCAGTACCTGCTGTATTTGGTCTTTGTGGGCTAACAGCAGGACTTAAGAAACCCCTTGTTGGGCTGCTCCTCCTATTATTAACATCTTTAGAGTCTCCCTTAAGAAAATGACTTGAAGATTTGTCTGAAATTTTGGTGACATGATTTGAGTTTTTCCTCCTGGTAGCATAAATTACAACAAATTAACACAGAAAAACATAGTTAAAAACTTAAAATTAAAAATTCTAAGTAAATTTTTATTTAATTGATGCAAAAGGAAATTTAGTTCCGGAAAATACTCTCCAAAAAATCTTAACAAATGAAGTCTAAATGAAAAGATTTACCTTCCTAACGAAGAGCTAAGCGCCTCCTCCGGCAATTGGAGACTATGACCGGGATTGGAACCCGAAGAGTCCGGTCTTCGAAGCACGGAAGATTCAGGGAGCGGCAGAGGTATTGGAACGGCGAAGGAGGACCAGTGGTCCGAGGACCGCGACTTCCGAGTCAAACCGGAAGAGGGAGAAGAACGATCGGTGGAGGACAAGCCGAGTTCATCGTCAGTAGCGTGTCTAAGCTTCCTCATGCGCCTGAGCTTCCGAATTGTATTAGGCGAGGATTGGCCTGGACTTTGGAGAAAATTACCAGCATTCCCACTCGCTTGCATTTGAGACAGCAAGATTGAACCAGCTAAGCTTCATGTGGAACTGAAACTATTTCAGCTCCTATCTCTATGTTGATGACCTAGGGGAAACACCTCGGTTCCTTCTCTGTTTACTTTGTCTACCATTTCATAAATTTTCTAAATCTAAATTTTTCAGTCAACAACTAAGATGGAAAGAGACCTGGAACATGACCCTACTCCTACTGTCAGATCAAACTTGAAAACCCACAAATCTAATTCAAATTTTCTTTTGGTATATTATATTTAATAAAAAATAATCCAGCAATTTTGTTGAAGAAATCGATCATTCACGAAGTCAATACGTGTCGCACGATACAAATTACTAAATTAGCATGGAGACGAACAAGAACATATAAAAGTCAAGGTTGACGAGATCCACGACATGCCGTGTGCGTACGGCAAACTGGCAAAACGTACTTTAGTTTGTCAACACAAAGGCGCGTGATCACACGACATACTAAACGGATGCCACGAGAGCAATAGTAAGTAGAGTTGTGTTCAACGTGATCAGTGTATTTGTTGAGTTTTGATGGAGTGAGAATGTAGGAACTCTTTTAACTGCAAGAAACAACATAGTATTCTCAAATGAAATATTCAATAAAAACTATGACGGGGTTACCTCCAAGTTTTAGCTTTTTGTCCGTGTTTTGCGTTTATACGTACTCTAGCCAGCCGCATGACCTGATTGCCTCCATAACAATATGATATCTCTCTCCCCCATGATCTTGCAATCCCTCCTTGGAATTGGATATCATTACACATTTCTTTGATAACTGAAAGTCAATTTTGTTCAACTGGTTTATAATAATATATTGACCTGGAATTTGAACTTTGTATTATTTTTTATATATATAAAATGACTTCCTCTCTCTCTCTCTCTCTCTGTGATGTAGTTACACATAATAATATTAGATAAAATGAAACCATATTAGATTAAAGCCTACAAAAGGTCATTTGTTTCTTGAAGCAATCCTGCGATGACCGTAATAAGTCATATGTTATGTTTTGTCGTCATCGACTTTTCACAAAGTTGAAAGATTGCTCGTCCAATCGTCGGAGGAACAGAGTAACTAACCCAATCCAAATGGTTTAGCCCAATTCAAAGTAAACCAAGCAAATCAATCAAGGCCCAAGCCCAGAGCTCTTAAGCCCTTACCCCACTTCCACATCGTGCCCAACTAAACCTCAGTTCACGAATCAATTTTCAGCAAAAACCCGCCACTTCACTTTCTCCATCAAAATCGAACCGGAATTATCCATCGCCCGCTGAATTTATGATCGCGTGCCGTGTCGGACTCCTAATCAGAACTTTGTCCCGGTTTTCTCTCCAAAGATCGGCGCCTTTATCATCATCTTTGGCTACGTACTCTAAACTTTCTGGCTTTTTCTCCGATGAGGCCGAAGGTGGGAGCGCCGTTTACCGACACGCGCTCAAATTTCAGCGTCCAACGACGATAAGGTGGCGACCCGAGTTGCGTAACTGCGTCAGCCTTATTGGATTAGTGTGTTTCCCCCTTAAAAAAAATCCGAACACTGGCTGTTTCGGTTACACTTGCCTTCAGGTCGTCCATTCTCCTTATTCGAATGGAGGGTTTAGGTCAGCGGCTTTTTTTTTTTTTTTTTTTTTTCCAAAGAACTTGTTAGTGATTTTTATTTAAAATCAACGAAATAATTTCACATTTGTAGATTGCCACTACCGTGTACTAAGAAAATCAGCTCATTTTAGTTTAACAATCTAATTGCAGGGTATGGATTTCCACAGTATAAGTTGGGTTTTATATTTCTTTCGTTTTTTTTTTTTTTATATATGCATGGATGTCTTTGTTTGGGAGTCTGTTGCTCATCATTTATCATTTGCAATGTATGAGCAGGATACTACTGAGCATGAGGGATGACATGGCAGAATTGTGTGAAAAAAATCTGAAGCCAAATGATTTTATTTATGTTTCAGGACCTTTAGGGTCTTACACAAAGACCGATCAGGGAGGGAACCTCATATTACGTTACAAGGTTCACAGAGCTGATTACATTTTTTATTTTTTTTTCAATGGCTAAAACCTATGGATTCTTGTGTAAGTTTTGTTTGTATTCCTGTAGGTGAACGTAAAAGATCTAAATTATGTTAAAAGAAATGGTCGTCAAGGTGTGACCTGCCAAAAACCTGAGGAATCAAAATCAGGAGAAGGTACAGATTTTTTGTAGTTGATACATATTTTTCAACGTCAGTCTCCTTTTTGTCTGGAAACGAGCTAATTGTTGCTGAGTTAGTATATAATCAAAGCTTTAAGCAATACATTTAATGTTTAACGGAGTCAATGGAGGGTTATTATGGCCAACACAGCTCTGGTTGAATAAGGTCTGTTGTAACATGATTATGATAGTAATTTATGGGTTAAATAAATATTATTCCTACAAATTTGCTTACAAAATTTTTAGTACATACTGATGCCATAATTCATTTGTCATAATTATGTGGTAGATAGGTGGATGTGATTACTAACATGATTGTCTTAAATCAGTTGCATCATCAATTTAATGGAAAAGTCTTTAAGAATAACACTACTCTTATGGAAATTTTACTGCTTTTATGCATTTAATCATGTTAAATCTTACCTCAAAGGTCTGGATTTTGTTTGGTTACTCTTATGGAATTGTAGGACAGCAGAAATAGAAATACAACAATGGAAAACTTTAGACACCAAAGTTGTTCTTTGGTTGCAAATTTTATTATAGCCCCAAGATTGGTACCAATCACTGAACTGGGTCAATGGTACATGACAAAGGGATGAAAATGAATGCTCAGTTAAGCTGTGGTTGAGCACTTGAACTTGTAGTTTTGTTTCACCATGGTCTGTGTCATTACCAATAAACAGATAGTTCTATAGCTTCTTGAATTGCCAATCACTTTTCAAGGTTTTTTGTCTTTCTTCTCATCTATTTTTTTAATCCTTCCTCTTGTAACAAATCTAGGTGAAGCTGATATTGATAAGCATGTAAGCCAAGAATATTTGTGGCAGTTGTACTTCTCCAACCCATATGAATGGTGGGATAACAGAAAAAATAAGTTATCGCCAGGATCACCTGATTTTAAGCATAAGGATACTGGTGAAGCTCTATGGTTGAAACCAAATGATCCTCCATGGATCAAAAGACAACTTCAATTGCTTGATTCAAAGATGGCAGGACAAGGGCTGCAGAGTCATGTAGGTTCTCATTCTCGTGTCGCCATGTGGACTTATGATGAGTAAGAATAAGTTTGTGGGACTTCAAAACTAATGGAGGAAAGGGCAGTGGAAATCGAAGTTAATTACATCTGCTGCATTTCACTACCTCCTTGAGGTCAGTTACATAGTTTTAAGATCTGACCCATAGCTGCTAGCTGGAAGGAGAGGTATTCGGTTGTATAGGTCCTGGCCAGACATCACAGTGATGGAGGTGTATCAAACATAGAATTACTGTGTTGGATATGGTGCGATCAAAAATTATAGTAATTATAGTAATGTTGTTTTTAGAACTTAAGGCAGTTGATCCAAGAATTCTTCCAGCAGCAATGTGTCAGATGCATAAGAAAAAGTGTATACAAGGTTGCCTCATTCTTAATTAATTTCTGTTGGCTTTTTTAGAAGAGTAAAAATTGAGTAGAATAAAGCCAATTACTTGGTTTTAAAAACCCAAATCAGTTAGGGCTATGCTTTATCTATTCTTTCCAATTTGCTGAGTGAAAATTTCAAGAACTGTTGGAGAAATAAGCGGTAGGTAATAGCCATTGCCGGTTTCTAAATTTGATGTGAAGGAAAAAACAACTGTTGCAGTAAAATGTGGATGGATACGATATGGGTATGTATTTGTTGTATAATCGTTCAATTTGACTAATCATGTCATCATCTCCTACTTAAATCGCGGTAACATAGCATTCCACCGTCATACTCTCTTTCTTAAATCTTGAGAGTTGAGGAGATTCGAACCTGAAATCTTGAGCTTTAATCTCATATCCTAGCATTTGTTCTACCACTTAAGCTACCTAAGATTGGTTTAGTTTTAAAAGTTTGTTAGCGGCAAATTGCATTTACTTCACAGATGATTACTTGGAAGTTTGAGCTTTATTTTAACGATCCCGATTCCCGGCATATTCAGTTTGGAAAAAGGGCACTTGAAGGATCCTTCCCCCATTTTTTTTTTTTTAGCGAGTAAATAACTAAATATAATTAAACATTCTAATATTCTAATTTTTTGTCATAAGTTTTTGGTGAAGATGTAGGATGGTTGTATCATTTTCACATCATATCATTAATTGCTCATATTATTTATCGCATCATTTTACTTGTATAAATCAATTTCTTAGAATATAAAGTTAAGATATTTACTTATATATATATATAGCGTTATTATTTTTTGGACGTGACATTTGCCTCTAGTTTTGTCCTACTCCAACATGGATGTCAGATGAGCATTTCCATCTTAAGAATATCTAAGGAATAATACTACACCAACAATTATTTCTCACAAATTTTCTCTCACAATCTTGACATAACAGTTCGTAATTAATTAGTGGGGCTCATGCGATACCAATGTGAGATCCGTTATAAACTAACCAATTACGAGATGTCACGTCAGGGTTGTGAGAGAGGTTTGTTGATGTAGTATTATTCTTATCTAAGTTGCTTGTCATTATCTCAATAATTTCCTCACCTTGGGCCTTAAGACTTATAATAGAGGTGGGAAAGACCCGGGCCCAGTCGGTCCTAGGCCTAGGCCCTCAAGGGTCTGGGCCCAATTTGGGCCTAAACTGGTCCCCACAATTGGTCATGGGCTCATAGGACCGGTCCTATCCTATGGGCTCGAACAATTTTTTTTTTTGTAAAATTTCATTTTAACTCTTATATTTATGATCAATTTCATATCAAATAAGGGGTTTGGGATATTTTATAGAGGTTAAAAGGAAATTGGGGAGGGAGGTTTGGGCCTGGGCCTAGGACCCCAGGCCTTAGAGGAGGGACTGGCCTGGGCCTGGGCCCTTCTCTCTTGGGCCTGGTCCGACCCTTTTAGAACTGATTTTTTGGGCTAGGCTTTTTGGGTCTGGGCCTAATTCCCACCTCTAACTTAGAAAGATTGAAAGGATGGCTGCCTCAGGCATTGCCGTCCGATAGCAGAATTGGAACTATCCACGAAGGAGGGGCATATTATCCTGTAAAAAAGTTTAGGGTAGAATCTGAGATTCAAATTAAAGCTGTTTAGTTTATAATAGGGTGTAAGAAGATTTTCAATGCTTTGATTTATTTTATCCTAATGTTGATGCCCTCTATAATTAAGACTTACTTTATGCTGAACATTTAGAATGGTTCATGCTAACTGAGGCTTTTATTTTCCAGGATTCCATCAAACCAGACTTTGTATGTGATACTCACTACTAAGCATAAAGCATGGTTGAATTTACGGAGCTAACAAGTGATCGTGAATTTATGGAGATTCAATCACCAACTTAAACTGACTCCAGCAAGATGGGATTGATGGGGGAAGGGATTACATATATATTTTATGCCACCACTGGACTCAGCAGTGTTGACA
Organism: Pistacia vera; assembly: GCF_008641045.1. Classification (NCBI taxonomy): domain Eukaryota; kingdom Viridiplantae; phylum Streptophyta; class Magnoliopsida; order Sapindales; family Anacardiaceae; genus Pistacia; species Pistacia vera. Next base: position 1,534,562 of record NW_022196053.1, read on the forward strand.
ATTGGTAATCTTTTAACTTGAAAAGAGGTAAGTAATTCTGTGTTACCTCTGCTTGAGAAAGTGTTAGTGTAGGAGTTTATGTACCAGTGGATTTGTTAAAATTTTCATGTACCAATTTTTCTGCAAACATAATTTTAAACTGATAAGATGCAATCTATTTCTTGGTAGATTCTACATTAAATATCAACATCAAATGAAATCACCTCAATCGCTTTCTCATCAGATGCAATGTATGCAACCTGGAAGGGATTATAGTAGAACACTGTGTGTCTCCTCCATCAATCTCTCTGATCGTGAAGTTTCATAGATATCACAATTGAAGAGGCATGTTCGTTTGTTTGGGCTTGGAGCAATAGGTTGAAAGGCTTACAAAAGCTTAGCTCAGTCACAGAGCAGTCTTGCCTTTTTTTTCTGCATTTGACTCACACTTCCATTATTTCGCCCACTCAATAGAAGAAAAGTGGGGGATAGACTCGTCATTTCGTTCATCAATGACCTCGTGGCCATCTCCACTTTCAACAATGGCCGCATATCAATATCTTGCAATTATTTAGAGAAGATTGACTTGCATCCGATGGCTATTGGAAGCGCTCATGGTTTTTTATAGTTGTTTTAGTTAAACCCGGGGAAAAAGTGGTTTCCGTACAATATAGTTTCATATTCAATTTGCCCCATTAAATAAACAGATCAATCTCTAACAACCGAGAAGGGTAAGCAATAGATATCAACCATTGACCTTATCATTCAATAATAAGTGAATGAGCAGAGTAAAGCAAACTGATCCAGCTCTTTCCATTATTTACCAAGTCAATAAATTATTATTATTTTATTATGTAAAAAAATAAAAAAATAAAAAACCCGAAAATCTACCATCTTTGCATTGAGCACTTGAACTTGTAGTTTTGTTTCACCATGGTCTGTGTCATTACCAATAAACAGATAGTTCTATAGCTTCTTGAATTGCCAATCACTTTTCAAGGTTTTTTGTCTTTCTTCTCATCTATTTTTTTAATCCTTCCTCTTGTAACAAATCTAGGTGAAGCTGATATTGATAAGCATGTAAGCCAAGAATATTTGTGGCAGTTGTACTTCTCCAACCCATATGAATGGTGGGATAACAGAAAAAATAAGTTATCGCCAGGATCACCTGATTTTAAGCATAAGGATACTGGTGAAGCTCTATGGTTGAAACCAAATGATCCTCCATGGATCAAAAGACAACTTCAATTGCTTGATTCAAAGATGGCAGGACAAGGGCTGCAGAGTCATGTAGGTTCTCATTCTCGTGTCGCCATGTGGACTTATGATGAGTAAGAATAAGTTTGTGGGACTTCAAAACTAATGGAGGAAAGGGCAGTGGAAATCGAAGTTAATTACATCTGCTGCATTTCACTACCTCCTTGAGGTCAGTTACATAGTTTTAAGATCTGACCCATAGCTGCTAGCTGGAAGGAGAGGTATTCGGTTGTATAGGTCCTGGCCAGACATCACAGTGATGGAGGTGTATCAAACATAGAATTACTGTGTTGGATATGGTGCGATCAAAAATTATAGTAATTATAGTAATGTTGTTTTTAGAACTTAAGGCAGTTGATCCAAGAATTCTTCCAGCAGCAATGTGTCAGATGCATAAGAAAAAGTGTATACAAGGTTGCCTCATTCTTAATTAATTTCTGTTGGCTTTTTTAGAAGAGTAAAAATTGAGTAGAATAAAGCCAATTACTTGGTTTTAAAAACCCAAATCAGTTAGGGCTATGCTTTATCTATTCTTTCCAATTTGCTGAGTGAAAATTTCAAGAACTGTTGGAGAAATAAGCGGTAGGTAATAGCCATTGCCGGTTTCTAAATTTGATGTGAAGGAAAAAACAACTGTTGCAGTAAAATGTGGATGGATACGATATGGGTATGTATTTGTTGTATAATCGTTCAATTTGACTAATCATGTCATCATCTCCTACTTAAATCGCGGTAACATAGCATTCCACCGTCATACTCTCTTTCTTAAATCTTGAGAGTTGAGGAGATTCGAACCTGAAATCTTGAGCTTTAATCTCATATCCTAGCATTTGTTCTACCACTTAAGCTACCTAAGATTGGTTTAGTTTTAAAAGTTTGTTAGCGGCAAATTGCATTTACTTCACAGATGATTACTTGGAAGTTTGAGCTTTATTTTAACGATCCCGATTCCCGGCATATTCAGTTTGGAAAAAGGGCACTTGAAGGATCCTTCCCCCATTTTTTTTTTTTTAGCGAGTAAATAACTAAATATAATTAAACATTCTAATATTCTAATTTTTTGTCATAAGTTTTTGGTGAAGATGTAGGATGGTTGTATCATTTTCACATCATATCATTAATTGCTCATATTATTTATCGCATCATTTTACTTGTATAAATCAATTTCTTAGAATATAAAGTTAAGATATTTACTTATATATATATATAGCGTTATTATTTTTTGGACGTGACATTTGCCTCTAGTTTTGTCCTACTCCAACATGGATGTCAGATGAGCATTTCCATCTTAAGAATATCTAAGGAATAATACTACACCAACAATTATTTCTCACAAATTTTCTCTCACAATCTTGACATAACAGTTCGTAATTAATTAGTGGGGCTCATGCGATACCAATGTGAGATCCGTTATAAACTAACCAATTACGAGATGTCACGTCAGGGTTGTGAGAGAGGTTTGTTGATGTAGTATTATTCTTATCTAAGTTGCTTGTCATTATCTCAATAATTTCCTCACCTTGGGCCTTAAGACTTATAATAGAGGTGGGAAAGACCCGGGCCCAGTCGGTCCTAGGCCTAGGCCCTCAAGGGTCTGGGCCCAATTTGGGCCTAAACTGGTCCCCACAATTGGTCATGGGCTCATAGGACCGGTCCTATCCTATGGGCTCGAACAATTTTTTTTTTTGTAAAATTTCATTTTAACTCTTATATTTATGATCAATTTCATATCAAATAAGGGGTTTGGGATATTTTATAGAGGTTAAAAGGAAATTGGGGAGGGAGGTTTGGGCCTGGGCCTAGGACCCCAGGCCTTAGAGGAGGGACTGGCCTGGGCCTGGGCCCTTCTCTCTTGGGCCTGGTCCGACCCTTTTAGAACTGATTTTTTGGGCTAGGCTTTTTGGGTCTGGGCCTAATTCCCACCTCTAACTTAGAAAGATTGAAAGGATGGCTGCCTCAGGCATTGCCGTCCGATAGCAGAATTGGAACTATCCACGAAGGAGGGGCATATTATCCTGTAAAAAAGTTTAGGGTAGAATCTGAGATTCAAATTAAAGCTGTTTAGTTTATAATAGGGTGTAAGAAGATTTTCAATGCTTTGATTTATTTTATCCTAATGTTGATGCCCTCTATAATTAAGACTTACTTTATGCTGAACATTTAGAATGGTTCATGCTAACTGAGGCTTTTATTTTCCAGGATTCCATCAAACCAGACTTTGTATGTGATACTCACTACTAAGCATAAAGCATGGTTGAATTTACGGAGCTAACAAGTGATCGTGAATTTATGGAGATTCAATCACCAACTTAAACTGACTCCAGCAAGATGGGATTGATGGGGGAAGGGATTACATATATATTTTATGCCACCACTGGACTCAGCAGTGTTGACAATTGGTAATCTTTTAACTTGAAAAGAGGTAAGTAATTCTGTGTTACCTCTGCTTGAGAAAGTGTTAGTGTAGGAGTTTATGTACCAGTGGATTTGTTAAAATTTTCATGTACCAATTTTTCTGCAAACATAATTTTAAACTGATAAGATGCAATCTATTTCTTGGTAGATTCTACATTAAATATCAACATCAAATGAAATCACCTCAATCGCTTTCTCATCAGATGCAATGTATGCAACCTGGAATGGATTATAGTAGAACACTGTGTGTCTCCTCCATCAATCTCTCTGATCGTGAAGTTTCATAGATATCACAATTGAAGAGGCATGTTCGTTTGTTTGGGCTTGGAGCAATAGGTTGAAAGGCTTACAAAAGCTTAGCTCAGTCACAGAGCAGTCTTGCCTTTTTTTTCTGCATTTGACTCACACTTCCATTATTTCGCCCACTCAATAGAAGAAAAGTGGGGGATAGACTCGTCATTTCGTTCATCAATGACCTCGTGGCCATCTCCACTTTCAACAATGGCCGTATATCAATATCTTGCAATTATTTAGAGAAGATTGACTTGCATCCGATGGCTATTGGAAGCGCTCATGGTTTTTTATAGTTGTTTTAGTTAAACCCGGGGAAAATGTGGTTTCCGTACAATATAGTTTCATATTCAATTTGCCCCATTAAATAAACAGATCAATCTCTAACAACCGAGAAGGGTAAGCAATAGATATCAACCATTGACCTTATCATTCAATAATAAGTGACTGAACAGAGTAAAGCAAACTGATCCAGCTCTTTCCATTATTTACCAAGTCAATAAATTATTATTATTTTATTATGTAAAAAAATAAAAAAATAAAAAACCCGAAAATCTACCATCTTTCTTATTCGAAATAAGTTATAGTTAGATTAGTCAGAAGAGTCGCTAGCAGTTTGGGTTAGGGATAGGACTTAGGAGTTAAAGACAACTAATTTGTTTGCTTATACTTTTCATCGAGAAGAACAGTGATAGCGGCCGTCTCAAATTTCTGTTTTTGTTAAAAAGAAAACCTTTTGTTTAATTTCTTTTCAGTTTTTGTGATCGCCGTGGATTATGCGCAAGTTAATTATTATTCTTTCTTTAAAAAAGCACCTCTGTTTAACAGCACGGCACTGCTGCACTAGTTTCCTCAAGTAAACACACCACGGTCTTACTGAAAGTGAAACGCTGATCAGAAGCCAACTTCTAACACCCAGTTCAATTTCCTCAATTCTCGAGAACGTTGTACCAATTCCATTTTGTAATCGCGGCTACGTCCTCTTCGTATCAGAAAAACGCCAGTCATTCACCACCATGGCCGTATCAGACTTTTTCGTGGGCGAGATCGCAACCGAACTCATAAAGCAGCTAATAACAATATCTCGAAGGGCCTCTCTCTGTAAATCCAGTGCGGACCAGCTCAGAGAAACCATAGAAGCACTCCTCCCTACTATCCAAGAAATCAAATACTCTGGCGTTGAACTTCCCGCTGTACGCCAGACACAGCTCGACCGCCTCTCCGAGACTCTCCGTGATGGACAGGAGCTCTGTGAAAAGGTTATCAGAGCAAATCGTTGGAACGTGTACAAGAATATGCAACTGGCAAGGAAGATGGATAAATTGGAGAAGAAAATTTCTGTATTCTTCAGCGGTCCCATGCAAGCACATATCTTGGCTGATGTTCATCACGTCAGGTTTCAATCGACGGAGAGGTTTGATCAGCTGGAGGCTTCGACGAGAAGGATTGAGAAGAGTCTTGAGTCCTTCTCGTCGATGAAGATTGGTGTGGGAGTCGGAGGGTGGGTTGAGCAGGCCTTGATGAGAGTGGAAACGGAGGATGAGAGACGCGTGGAGGGTAATTTGGGGAATTTGATGGGAGTAGGAATGGCTTTAGGGAAAAAGAAAGTGAAGGAAATGATTATTGGAAGGGATGATTGGAGCGTGGTTGGGATTTGCGGGATTGCTGGCTCAGGGAAGACCACTCTTGCTGCCGAGGTCTGCAGAGATATTCAAGTCACAGGTAAATTTTGTTTTCTTCTTTAAACTCAATATCATAATTCTTTTAAGATGCTTTTGCCAATTGTTTTAATCCGATTTTCTATGTAATTTCTCTTTAAGATTGCATTTTATCTTAACGAATTACATTGACTCTGCTTCTTATTTCCGTTTCCAGGCTACTTCAACAACAGAATTCTGTTCCTTACGGTATCACAATCTCCAAATGTGGAGCTGTTGAAGGCAACGGTTTGGTCTTTCGTATCTGGATGTAATGTGGGATCATATGGTGCAGTTCCACCGTGGAATCTACAAGTTCCTTGGACAGTAGGACCTCGGAGTTTGGTGGTCTTAGATGATGTGTGGTCATTAGCAGTGCTTCAACAACTTATTTTTAGGGTTCCTGGTTGCAAAACACTTGTGGTTTCCCGAACCAAGTTTTCAACGGTTCTCAATTCTGTTCATGAAGTAGAGTTGTTGAGAGAAGATGAATCAATATCCTTGTTCTGCCACTCTGCTTTTGAACAGAACACCATTCCTCTAGCTGCAAATGAGAATTTGGTCAAGGAGGTAATATTAAACTATCTCATTATCAGGAAATTGAATGATACAACCATGAATTTGATAGCTGGTATCTTTCTGTTTTTGATTTTTCTCTGTGGCCGATGCTCATGAAAAAATTGATTCAACAGATTGTAAACGAATGTAGAGGGCTGCCTCTGGCTCTTAAAGTTATTGGAGCATCACTGAGGGATCGGCCTGAAAAATATTGGGTAAGTGCTAAGCAAAGGTTATCACGAGGACAGCCTATTTGTGAGTCTCATGAAACCGCATTGCTTGATCGGATGGCAATAAGCATCGAAGACTTGTCAGAAAAGGTTAAGGAATGCTTCCTAGATTTGGGATCCTTTTCTGAAGACAAAAAGATTCCAATGGAGGTGCTCATCAATATCTGGGTTGAGATCCATGACATTGATCAGGAGGAGGCTTTTGCCATCCTTGTGGAGCTTTGTGATAGAAACCTTCTCACCCTAGTTAAAGATTCAAGGTATTTTTTTAAGGATTTCATGACCTACTATAGAAGTGTTATTTTCTGAACTCTGACGCTTTTAATGTGCTCAATTAACAGAGCTGGAGACATGTATAGTGCTTACTATGAGATCTACGTCACTCAACATGATGTTCTTAGAGATCTTGCTCTCCATTGGAACAATCGTGACAAGATAAATGACCGCAAGCGGTTATTTATGCCTAGAAGAGACGAGGAGCTTCCAAAAGAATGGGAGCGGAATGTTGATCAGCCATTCAATGCTCAGATTGTTTCCATTCATACAGGTATAGATGTCACTCTTTATAGATTGCGTCTCAGTTAAAATGCCATTGATTTTATGGTCATCCAATTAAAAAGGGAAAGTAACAGTATAATAAATCTTGGTTGATTCTGTGGTAATATGCCCTTGATGCTAGCTCATGTCTTGCAATTTTACAATGCAGGGGAAATGAAAGAAATGGATTGGTTTCGCATGGAATTCCCCAAGGCAGAAGTGCTACTCCTCAACTTCTCTTCTAAGGAGTACTTGTTGCCTCCCTTCATCAAGGGCATGGAAAAGCTTAGGGCGCTCATAGTGATAAACCATAGTTCCTGCCCTGCTACCCTTCGCAACTTTTCAGTTTGTTCAGATTTAGGTAACCTTAGAAGCCTCTGGCTTGAAAGAGTTTCAATTGCTCAATTACCAGAGGCAACTATTTCCCTTAGAAATTTGCGGAAAATATCTTTAGTTCTCTGCAAAACTATTGGCTGTCTTGATCAGCCAACGATAGACCTGCCCAAGATGTTCCCTCGCCTCTTGGAGCTTACAGTTGATCACTGTAATGATCTAATGAAGCTGCCTCCAAGCGTTTGTCAGTTGCAGTCACTCAGGAGTCTAAGTATCACTAACTGCCACAGTTTACAAGAATTGCCAGCTGACATTGGCAAGTTGAAATCTCTAGAAATTATGCGGCTCTATGCAAGCCCTCTTCTTAAGACTCTCCCAACTGGCATTTCTGAGCTAGTTAGTTTGAAATACCTCAACATTTCTCAATGTGTCAGCTTAACATGTCTTCCTCAAGGGATTGGTAATTTAGCAAGGCTGGAGAAAATTGACATGAGGGAGTGTTCACAAATATGGAGTCTACCAAAGTCTGCTGCTTCATTGAAGGCTCTACGTCAAGTAATTTGTGATGATGATATTTCTTGGCTGTGGAAGGATTTGGAGAAGGCTATACCAGGACTCCATGTTCAGGTTCCGGAGAAATTTTTTAGTCTGGATTGGCTTCATGAATAAACAGATTGTATTACTCTGTCAATGTAAATAACTTAACAATAGTCAGTTTTAACAATGAAATGAAGCACATCTTAGTTGAACTCGTAACTAGAAATTTATTTTAAAAAATATATATGTGTGGGACAGCTCCATGTTATGAGCTTGAGTGAGATACTGTGGAAAATTTGCATTGCAGCTAAACGTGTCTAACTTAAGCAAATAAGGTGTAGTATATAGGTGGAGAACGGGGTTTGATTATAATTGCTTGACTGCCTCAAAAGTCCTCCCTTAAGAAACGCGGGAACAAAAGCGTGTGGACCCTCTCATATCAATTTCAGACAACGCCGGCCTTTGTCGCTTCCCCGATCTCTTCACAATCTTGTTTGCATATATTAAGATTGTGGGATGGCTAGGAAAACTTGTGCTTAAATAAATAAAAGTTGTTTTTTGCTTGCCAAGATCAACTATGATGGAATGATATCAAATGCAGATTATCTAGACGACCAAGCCCCAGGGTTTGGAATAATTGTATTCTCACTTGGTAATACTTTTCACTTTTCAAGTCACTCTTTTTGTTATATTCACAAAGCTTTATGGGCAAGCAAGCATTCAATTTCAATCATTCATCTTATCTGAAGAAGGGTGCCTTTCACTTTTCACTGCTGGGTACAGTAATGCTGATCATGAATCCTGATTAAGAGAAGACCATATTTAATAATATTATAATCCACTGAGACTTAGAGAGGGCTTTTACTAAACGAGCATTAAAACCGCTAAAAACTAATGCTACACATCATTATCATCATCATCGTCTTTTGAATATCTTTATTGCTCAGTCTGTGGTGACGAATTTCTAAAGTGGGGGTATAATTTTTCTTTTATGTTGATGATACCAGCCTTGACGTCATTTTTCTCACAAACGAAAGCATCCTTTGACGAAAATTTCTTATTGGAAATATTGTATCATCTTTGATCAATAATATCGACGTCCATGTCCAGTCAACCAAAAAACAAGAAATTGATGATGGTACGAAGGTCCCACGTTATCATCTCCATTCTCGTCAACATGAAACAGAATATTTATAGGTTTGAAATTTGTATATAAAATGTGATCCACACAATTAATAGAAGAAATTAATTTATTAGGAGTAAAATTTAATAAAAACTTTGTATATGTTTTGCCTAAAAGATTAGGGCTTACATAAACTGATGTCAGCAAGTACTAATCAGAGTTTAGGAAGGTTTTGCATCATCTAGAGTCTACCACATCACCCAAGACAGAAAGAATATAATTGTCAATAACCTAACTGACTCAAGTTTTGTCTATGAATGAATTTGGTTCGCACACATGTCTAAACCTCATTTAATTTAAAGATATTTTTTAAGTTCTCAGCAATGGAAAGATAAAAGAGATTTGCATGGTACCAACCCACTTGCAGATATGTAATTATTACTTTGAACTCAGCAGATATAAATAGGTAGCTCCCCCTCACAAAATCGAGATTTGACACTTTAAACTAAACAAAGAAAATAGCAAAGACACACTATTAGAAAAAGATTGGCTTGATATTCTCTAAGAATATTTAGAACACTAAGCACATGTAAACCAGATTGCAGTTCACGACCTCTTGTAATCTTGACTAATAACATTATTATATAAGAAAACAGTAGATATATGAATTACTTTAAGCATTTGAACCACTATAACAACCTTTATTATCTTATTTATCTTCGGTATTTGCATACTCTTGTAAAATCAATACTTCATTTAATTCTTATAATTATTCATGTGTGATTTTTATAACTTTATTAACACTTTACATGTATGAATTTATTGCTATCAAAATCGACAATGAATGGTATACAAAACACCACTCAAAAAAAATAATAAAATAAAAACTTGTCTAGACTAAATATATATTTGCTGGTAATGACATTATAGTGGTAGAAGATGGGGACCGTCAAAGAGTCACTAAAGATATTAACGAAGCAACTTCCATGTGAATCCAAAAGTTAGGCCTTGAAATTTGATACATTTGATTGTACTATGTCATCAATTGTAAGTTATAAGAAGACAAAAAGAAAAAGGGAACCATGTGAAGTTGTCTTCTGTTTATAGAGGAGAAAGCTGAAAATGAAATTTCTGTCAACATAGATTAAGGAATATACTGGAATACACCATTGGAAACTGAGAAAATTTGTTGAAAACTGAACATGTGGTCCCCGATAAAATATTATATGAACCAATAGCTTCTTTGGTCGGTTTCGGATGTAACTTATTGACATCTAACACTCACCGAAAAATAAATGCCTTCACATTTCATACAAAATTTCATCACATTATTTTCTGCCCGCAACATTTCTTCTTTTTAATTTCAAAATAAACCAAAAGCCAACAAAATGTTTCTTAAACCTCTAGTGATGGCCAAACACTCCCGTGCCCAAAGGACCTTCAGATTCAGAAGGCTACTGGGAAAAACCTTTTGGGACATGGGAGGTTTTCTTTTTCTTTTTTCTCATATAAATCATATCTCAACTCAACTCAACTTGCATATAAACATGAAAGTTACTTATAGCATCATAATTAATATAAAAGTAGCTAGTTTTAAGTGTGTAATCACATAAATCTAGTAGGAATGTACTGATTTATTCTGAGAGGGAAATTGTAAAACTCCTCANACTTGATATTCTCTAACAATATTTAGAACACTAAACACCTATAAACCAGGTCGTTCACGGCCTCTTGTAATATTAGCTAATAATCAGAAACTTACTATTATATAAGAAAACAATGGATATATGAATCACTTTAAGCATCTGAACCACTATAAAAACTTTTATTATCTCATTTATTTTTACGTCTTTGCATACTATTGTGAAAACAATACTTTATTTAACTCTTATAATTATTTACGTGTGATTTTTAAAACTTTATTTAACACTTGTACAAATTACTGGTGTCAAAAAGCATCAATGGCATACAAAACACCACTAAAAAAAAAAAAAAAAAGACTAAATATATATTTGCTGGTAATGACATTAGTGGTAGGCGATGGGGACCGTCAAAGAGTCACTAAAGATATTAACGAAGCAACTTCCATGTGAATCCAAAAGTTAGGCCTTGAAATTTGGTACATTTGATTATACTATGTCATCAATTGTAAGTTATAAGAAGACGAAAAGAAAAAGGGGACCATTTGAAGTTGTCTTCTGTTTATAGAGGAGAAAGCTGAAAATGAAGTTTCTGTCAACATAGATTAAGGAATATACTGGAATACACCATTGGAAACTGAGAAAATTTGTTGAAAACTGAACATGTGGTCCCCGATAAAATATTATATGAACCAATAGCTTCTTTGGTCGGTTTCGGATGTAACTTATTGACATCTAACACTCACCGAAAAATAAATGCCTTCACATTTCATACAAAATTTCATCACATTATTTTCTGCCCGCAACATTTCTTCTTTTTAATTTCAAAATAAACCAAAAGCCAACAAAATGTTTCTTAAACCTCTAGTGATGGCCAAACACTCCCGTGCCCAAAGGACCTTCAGATTCAGAAGGCTACTGGGAAAAACCTTTTGGGACATGGGAGGTTTTCTTTTTCTTTTTTCTCATATAAATCATATCTCAACTCAACTCAACTTGCATATAAACATGAAAGTTACTTATAGCATCATAATTAATATAAAAGTAGCTAGTTTTAAGTGTGTAATCACATAAATCTAGTAGGAATGTACTGATTTATTCTGAGAGGGAAATTGTAAAACTCCTCATTTCTGACATCTCCCTTCCTGTGCTGGAATGGTTTCCACCAAGGAAGTCCTCTGTCTACGGCTGTCTCCCTTGCTTCAAGTGTGTTATCAAGCAGTGTCCCAACGGTCATTGCAACAGTTGGAGGTGATGAGAAGATTGTGTTCAATATGTCATTAAATTGTAAACACCACAAACCATATGTATGATAACAGATGAGAAATTTCTGAATACATAAAAAATATCTAGGTAAGTAACTAATGGCTTTCACAAAATATATTGTTAAATATCTCACACCTTAAACTATTCAACAGAATCAATACTATAAGTCAAAATGCAGAGACACCAAATCCCCGACATTTGCAAAGAATATGCCTCACACCCTACTTTGAAGTTTGAATATTGGAGGCCAAAAAGAAAAGAAAAAAGCTTTCTTACAGAAATAGCAATTTTATCAGAATGGGCTCTTCACCTTTAAGTCAGTGCCATTAGTCAAAACCTAAAAGTAGGAAAACTAATTTAATATTATATGGATCTTAAGTGGTAGTAATACAAACTAGATTACTTCGGAAATTGTCATAACGTCAAAGCACGATTTACTAGATGCATGTGCCCAGTCGTGCACCAGGTTTATTTTTTTATTTTTTTATTTTTTTATTTTTTTTAATCAGTGTATCATGCCTATCATCCAATAACTCCATAAATTCTTTTGCATCCTATCTCACACTTCAATAGACAAGGTTTGTGATAGACGAAAAACATCGGAAGGATTTAATGGCATCCGGAAATAAACATGGTAAAATTTAGAAGTATAGCATGTTCCCCAGTTAACTTACCCATCCCCCAGGCGTTCCTACCGGTCCATGACCATTCGGAGTGGTGTTCAAGACAAAGTATTGAGGAATTGATATGCCAAGGAACAGAGAGACACCCAAAACGTAGATGTTTCTCATGGAATTATTATTAGCAAACTGAATGAAAGTAATCCCAACAGCAGCTGCAAAAATGAAAACACATCCAATGAGCAAATTCCCATTACCGGAAAAAGGAAACAACTAAAAAAAGAGAAAGACCATAATGAGTAATGACAACATCATCACTCACCAACAATTCCTAATAGAACACAATATATGGCTGCAAATATTGGTAAAGGAATGGATGCAAAGAAGGCTCCAAATTTCCCTGAAAAACTTTACACGGTCAGTACAAAATTATTAAAAATTATGCAGAGTTGAATACAATTTATGAGGGGTCAAAAAACAAACCAAATATGGAGAAAAAGATCATGAAAGCAGTTGAAATCTGAACCACTCTTCTGCTGCCTATGTGCGTCAGTCCAAGAAGGCCAACATTTTCCCTGTAATATCATTTCGATGGTGACTAAAAAACAATCTTGGGTACATTTCGAAACAGCTTGTCAATTCATTTTCACTTTTAGTCACTGCTCTACAAGACACTTTGCCTTGGCTTCCTACTTTAGAACAAAATACAAGAGATTTAGAACAAACAGTTTGAAGGTAATCGTACAAGGTGTTATTATTTCATGAACTGGGTATAAGGAGTAACAATCTGCTAAAAGTACGCATCAAATACAAGGCCTAAAGTAAGATAGAATCCAACAATTGCCCATTCCAATGGTGGCACTGAAGGCTTCTTTTCAGATAGCTAACTTGATGATTTCAGTTATCCCTACTTGCCTATGTGACAGTCTAACTTCATTAAGTCTTGACATTTCATTTCTGGACCCAAATATGCGTGACACTATAAATGAGAGCAAGAACCTAACAAATGTGATAAAAATGAACTCATAAAAGGCCAATATCTAAGTCATAATGGAGAAAAACAAATATATTTAACTGTCATTAAGTGTTGCTTCCTTACACAGATGCAGTGGTACCAACAATAGAACCAAACATCCCTTCAATCAGCATGCCAATACCCTGCATTTGATAAAGCCAACTTTATTTTTCTAAATCTAAATGGTAAAATAACTATAGAAACTCATTACATATGAATTTAAAAAATAAATATATCATGGATAAAATAACGAAACCAAATAGAAAAAGAAGCATAACAATCTTTGCCAGGACCTGGAGGCCAATACTTCGGCTGAGGACATGTGCTGGGGGGGCAGTGGCACCTGCAAACCGTGATGCCGCAAAAAATGTTCCAGTTGACTGCACCAAAAGATTTCAAAAGCAATTATTCAAATACCAGATTTCTCTGTTCTTTCAATCAAATAAGACAAGCAACTGATTACATTTTAGCCTGTATACCATTTAGAGACCAAATATATTGAAGTCTATCCACAGCTTAAGGAATTTTTATCAGTTAAAATAGTTCCCAAATTTTAAAATAGGTAAAAGTACAAATTTAAATGTCAATATCCAAGGTATATCAAATGTGAAAAAACTAGTAATTGAACCTCTGCGGATGAAACAAGTGCTGCTCCTATCATCCCAAAGACATGGCTTGCTCTGAATATTGGAGTACCCCACTGAAATGGGTATGGAAACTTAATCCTAGTTTGGAAAGAATACCAAATGAAGTGTCATAAATAAAATAATGTCATTCAATAAATTTCCAATTAAAATGAACAAGAGGAAAAAAAACAAATCATCTGGACAATACCAAGGAGCAGATGACATAAGGTGAGAACCATCTGTCCGGCAACTCAGTTTAGTCCGCTCTGGGACATTGTTGTAAGCACCAGCAACAGTGAGGATAGCAGCAAAAGCCCAAACAATTGCAATGCAGAAAAGCAAAGCAAACCTCTCAACTATGAAATGAGCCTTCGAATGGATGCGCTTCAAGAACTGCACCAAGCACATAAAGGTTTCTTACATTTACAGAGAACATTAAAATACTAGTAGTGATAGTGAAAATGGGAACAAGGTATAATACCTGCTGGCAAAAAACTAGTAGAATCAGCATAGGCAGGCCAATTTCCACACAATTACCAAGCTGTATAGAGCATAGTAGTAGTAAAATAAAAGTCTTCATTAGTATGAATTTTTCAGAGCCACCAAAAATTGGAAGGCCAGATGAAAGAATTACCAGTGGGAAGCCCCTCATGGACAGACCAAGACCAACTACACAAACCACTGGAACGATGATAATGGGACTAAATAATCTGGAGGTAGCAAAAGAAAAGAGGGACAAGTAAAAACCAGCTCTGAGACCCAATTAATTTTCTCAAATAGGTATCAGACCATAACTAAGAGTCTTGAGCATTAAAGATGCAGGAACAAGATTTAAGTTCAAAACTCGACTATATTACCTTGTTAGATTACCCCAAGCCTGACTATATCCAAGCACGATGTTGAGAAATGCAGAGACAATTAATGATCCTTGTATAGTTCTCATGGTATGGAGAAATCTCTGCAAGCAACCATGATAACTATCAGAGCATTCAGTGCAGTATACAGGATGGCACATTAATATAGGTAGACAATCAAAAGGCAAGAGGCAGTTTTATACAGTAAAGTATAAATAACTGAGATTCTGGTAGCAAATGCTTACAATATTCTTGAGCAAAAATAATTAGTAAAAATAGATAAAATTAATTCAAGGGAGAAAGAACAAGGTATCTTACAAGAAAGAGCATGTTTCCACCCAAGAACTATTCAAGAATTAATTGCAGATATGATTCAGGAGTATTCATACTAACATTTAAAATACTTGAAAATCTGCAACAGTTGTCCATACCACAAAAATCTAGAAGAAATTGTATGTTGCAGAAGCTTACTAAAAAATTAATGATTCTAACTTCATCGCAAATAATTTTATATGTACCAATGTTTCAACACCATCACACGTCCTTTATGCAGAAAATCAACACACGCACCTCACATATTAACAGGCTATCTATTTTTTTTCCTCACTTTTCAATTGAATCTCATTGGAACTTTCTATACCTCATGCTCGGATGTGAACGTCCTATCAGAGTAATCATTGATGATTGACAATACTGGCAGGGTGAAAGCAGCTGATGGACCCATCACCGTAGGAAGCCTTGTGCCGAAAAGTGTTTGCAGCAGTGTATTCACTCCTGACATGAACAGCAATGATTGAATCACTCGGGCTTTGTCACCCTGTTCATATCAACACCAATTCTCAGAAGTTGAGATTTATCAGTCAGTGTATTTATTATAAGAAACTGATCTGGTGGATTGAAACGTACATTGTCCCCACCCATCTGAGGCACAAGTGCACTGGCAATCAAGACAGCAGTTCCAAGCATTACAATATAGTGTTGGAAAGCCAGTAAGACTGTCTGGGCTGTGAAACACAATTTATTAATTATGATTAGTAAAAAAGTTGAGAGCATAATTTAGAAGTAGGCCCGAAATCTCATTTCCTTTTACAAAAATAAATAAATAAAATTAGTGTACGAAATATAAATCAAAATAGCAGGGAAATAACGGCAGTTTAGACTTGTTCTAGATTTCAATTAGATGAAATTCAACACATTCTTTTTATTGAAGAAAAAAGAAGGAGAAGAAGAGGCGTTGATTTTAAGGTAAAGGATTGGCTAGACTAAACAAATATGAAACATAAACAAATCCCAGGATCAAAAGATGTTGATCAGCAAAACTGAGGTAAAAAGAATCCATAAATAAAAAGAAACTGATGATCAGCTATGTTCTAAAGTCGATCACATAGATGTAGACATGCAGCAGAACTATAAAAATTTATATTAAAAACAAAAAGAATTCACTTTACCATAGAATCTAAACTTTACCCAGCTTTCCTTTTCGGAATAAACGGAAAGAACAACACTAAAAATAATACCCAGCTTTTTTTTCGGAATAAACAGAAAGAACAATACTAAAAACAATGATTATACTATAAAGTAGAAGATAAATATCCAATACAGAACAAGAAACCATCAAAAAGAGAAAGAAAGAGACTAACGCCAAGAAGGATTGGAGTGGATGCAGTACTGGAGTTGTTGAAGTTGCTCGGCCGGAGTCCAAGTGGGACCCCTTGTAACTGCAAGAGATGTAGGTGGTCGTGGTGGTGGCGCCGACTGAGCCGGCAGTGCATGCTGGTGGTTCGCTGTTTCGACCATCTTTCGATCAATTATCTTCTTACTTTCCTCCTCCTCCTTCTTCAAATTACAGAAAAAAAAAAACGAGTATCTGTTACTCTTACTGAAGCTTTGAATCACCGACAGGAGCAAAGATTAATAAAAATAACATAGTACCAGAAATATATATTAATTAAAAATACGAATACACTTCTGTTATCTCCAGAAACTAATTAAAAACTTACCAAATGAACAGTTCAGTTCATTTATTATTGTGGAGATTTTTATTCTAGAGAAAGAGAAAGACTTAAGATTAGATTTTTAATTCAATTGTAGCGTAAGATCGAAAGCAAAAGAGCTACCTCCGGAGTTTGGATTACGTTAAGGTTGTCGTCTATCGAAGCATTTTTTTATAAAAAATTTAATGACGTATGGGCACGACACAACGCATGTGTTCTTTACTGTTCAACCAGTTTCTATTTCTTGCAAGCTTTTCATTTCTTCCAATTTTAACATTCAATGCTTCTTTAAATTACTATCTCGCCATTTTTCGAATCATGATTCCTCGGAACATTGTAACAATTATTGTTCAGCCATTCAATTCCCTTTTCTATACCATCTTTTTATGACCACAGTCAAATTGTATTTGTTTTATGAGTTTATTTTAAATAGTATCTAAGTAAAGAATTTTTATTAATTTTTATTTAAATCTGATAGATTATTTAAATTTTAGGAGAGATAATAGGGTTTTTCAAAACAGAAACTTAATAAAAGAGATAAATAATAAATAAAATGCATAAAAGCTTGTAATTTATTATTTAAAATTATGATAGAGAGTAAAATTTGATGTGAAGAGTCAAACGCACTCTTTAGTTTATATTTAAAGAATAAATAATCTGTTGGACTCTTATTTTTATTGATAAACTCTTTATAATAAAGAGTTTGAATCATATAAAGAGTCATTTGGAAATGCTCTAAGCCTCCACTAAATGTCATGTTAGTTATGAAAAATGATAGAGTTACCGAAAGTTACACACCAAATTTGTGTATCGAATGACGTGACAAAATCCTGACCGTTGATTAATATTAACTTATAATGAATCAACAGTCAGGATTTTACCACATTATTCGATGCACAAATTTAGTACATACCCTTCGATAACTATAACATCACTCGTTAGTTATTGTAATATGATTCAATGATTTTTTTTTTTTAATGATCGGGGTATCTAGTCTAACTTATGTATATTTTAACTAATTTCTTGAAACCTTAAAACTATTGGTCAGATAAGAGCTCTAATTAACATGATTCAATGAATTTTTTTTTTTTTTTTTTTATTGAAGGTGTCGTGTTCAACTAACCTATAAACTAAGAGTTTTAATAATTATCTAATTGAACTCGGAATCTCTTGAGTAATATATTTAAAAGTCCTTATCGAATCATCCCCACCTAAAATGGTTGATTCAATGAATTTTCTTTTGTCATTGACTCGACAGCAATTAGAATTAGGCAAAATCTTAGTAGATTCACAAATCAAATCAAATATTGAATTATTGTAAGAGTTACTGTAATTAGGCACCTAATCAAATCACCGACTAATGGATAAGGCACTACTAAACCCTTTTTAACTTTTTCAATAATTTCATTCTCTTTTATCATTAGTTTAGCGACTTGAAGCTGAGGTTGTTATGATTATAGACATAAGGGTCAAAAACAACATCAATCGACACAAACTAAAACCCATAACCGATTATGTTCCAACTTCCATATACCAGAGTTTGCAATAAAGCGGTGGCGTTAATCGTAAATTAGAAAGAAAAAAAAGGTGCTACATGTGGCAATACAAAATTTAAAAGGAGCTATAACCTTAATCCGAGAGATTTAAAATTTCGCGCCAGCCACGTGAAGGCCATGCCGTGTGTGGGGTCATCTGCTCTGCTTGCTTAAATGGTAACCAATTTA